>NC_091555.1:46732120-46739620 GCF_042767895.1 Penaeus vannamei
TCTCCCTCTCCATCCCCATCTTCCTCTCCATCTCCTTCTCCCTCTCCCTCTCCCTCTCCCTCTCCCTCTCCCTCTCCTTCTCCTTCTCCCTCTCCTTCTTCTTCTCCCTCTCTCCCCCTCCCCTCCTCCCTCTCCTCTCTCCTTTCCAGCCCTCTAATCTTGGCAAATTCCCCTTGCACCTCTACTTACTCTCTCCACTTGCCTTATAACGCTTGTTCTTCGCGCAAATAACTACAATAACCGGTCATATTTTCTCCAACTGCGGACTGGTATCATTTGTCAATTTTCTCTACCGTCACTATCATCGACTTTTCGTTATTATCTTTATTTTATTAGTTTTATTATTATTACGATTCTTTTTTATCATCATTATCATTGCCCCCATTATTATCATCACAGTTTTATCCCATGCAGCATTCCTAGTGTCATTAAGCCTATATTTTCCTGTTATCACTCTATCATTATACTTGTTATATTATATTATAATATCACTACACTTCCACGATTACTGCTACTAAAATTAAAAAGAATAGTGACATTATGAACTAAATTAGGAATGATATTGCTCAATGAAGAATGAGTGAGACGAAGAGAAAGAGAACATTGATAAAAAAGAAGAGAAAAAAAATGGTAAAAGAAGAAAATATATAAGCCCTAAGGAAAAAAAGAAAAAAAAAACAATATGAAGAAAAAGATGGAAAGAAAAGACATTTTATACAGAAAATCACAGGAACTCCAACATATTTTCCTCAACATTGAACTTAATACAATATAGGAAAAGAAGAAAGAAAATATAAGAAAAAACAATAAGAAAAGGAAGAAGCATGAAGAAAAGAAGATACGAAAAAAATAATGCAATAAGAAAGATCAGGAAAAGAAAAGTTAGGCTAACATTTTAATACAAATAAACAAATGAACTATCTAGACCCAGTAATGATTTCATTACCACATATACATGATTCAATATCTATAGCATTATTATCTCTCTCTCTCTCTCTCTCTCTCTCTCTCTTCCTCTCACTCACTCACTCTCTCTCTCTCTCTCTCACTCTCTCACTCTCTCACTCTCTCTCTCTCTCTCTCTCTCTCTATCTCTCTTTCTCTCTCTCTCTCTCTCTCTCTCTCTCTCTCTCTCTCTCTCTCTCTCTCTCTCTCTCCTTTCATCCCCCTCTCATTCCCTTCCCCCTCTCCATTCCCTTCCCCCTCTCCATCCCCTTCCCTCTCCATCCCCTTCCCCCTCTCCATCCCCTTCCCCTCCATCCCCTTCCCCCTCTCCATCCCCTTCCCCCTCTCCCACCCACCCTCTTGCCCTTCCTCCATCTCCCCCTCCCATCTCCCCCTCACTCCCACTACCCCCCTTCTTCTTACCCCCTCTCCCTCTCCCCCTCTCTCCCCCTCCCCCTTTAGCACCTCAGCTTTTACGTCACACAATAATGGCTTCTTATGGCCCATAAAGCTGAACTAAGCTTAAAGCTCGACCATTAACTTTATCTTCCCTGGCAGCTATTATTCAGTATAAGAAGGGAAAAAAAAGGAAAAATATACAATTCCATGAAACCAAAGACCATAAGAAGAAAAACAACAAAAAAGGAAAAAAAAATCCAATTCAATGAAACCAAATACAATAAGAATAAAAAAAGAAAAAAAAATACGTCAAGATAAAAATTCAATTCAATGAAATCAAACAATAATTACATAAAAAAGGGAAAAAAAAATACAATTCAAGATAAACATACAATTCAGTGAAACCGAACAATTAAGAAAGAAACAATAGTAAAAAAAAATACAATTCAAGACAAAAATGCAATAAAACCAAACAATAATTAATAAAAAAAAAGGAAAGAGGGAAAAATATATACAATTCAAGATGAAAATACAATAAAACCAAGCACTAACGAAGATACAAAAATAAATTTAAATAAATACAAAAATATATACAATTCAAGATGAAAATACAATAAAACCAAGCAATAAGAAGATAAAAAAAAAAAAATTCCAAGGGAAAAAAAATACACTTCATTGCAACCAAACAATACAACGTTACGCAACCCAATAAAAATCAATGGCCTGTTTCGTAATAAGACGGAATAAAAGGAATATATATATTACGCAACTCGAGGAATTACAAAAGGCGAAAGGAGCAAGAGATTCGCGAATATTTGTCGCCGCTAATCTTTTTTTTTTATCTCTTTATTTCTTTGTTTTTGTCTTTGTTATTTATCTATTCGTCTTATATAATTAATATTTTGCCACTGCTATTTTTTATGCAACTCGGGGAATTACAAAAGGCGAAAGGATGCAAGATATTCGCGAATATTTGTCGCCGCTAATTTTTTTTTTTTTTTATCTATCTATTTCTTTGTTTTTGTCTTTGTTATTTATCTATTCGTCTTATATAATTCATTTTTTTGCCACTGCTATTTTTTTAATATATTTATTTATTTGTTTTTGTCTTTGTTATTTATTTATTCGTCTTATATAATTCATTTTTTGCCATTGCTATTTTTTATCTATTTATCCATTTGTTTTTGTTATTTATTTATTCGTCTTATATAATTAATTTTTTGCCACTGCTATTTTTTTAATCTACCTATTTATCATTTTATGTTGCCGGTTTTTGTATTTATTGTCGCCACTTTTTATTTATTTATTTTCATCTATTTATTTATAATTATCATTTATTTTTGTCGACGCTCCATTTTTTTTTCTTTTTTTAGTGGACGGCGATTAAAAAAATGCAAGATGAAAAAAAGAAGAGATTAAGATGAAAAAAAAAATCGACGAGGACGAAACAGAGGAAACAAAGAAAAGAAAGAAAAAACAAAGAAAGACGTGGAGGGCGAAGGAGACGCAGGAGAGGGCGATAAACGAGTAATAAGAAACATAAAAGAGTGATGATAGACAACTGATAAAGACGGTGACGATAAAGATGATGTTGAAGAAAAAAAAGAAGAGGTGATAAAAGAAGTAGTAGACAGTAAGGAAGAAGAGAAGAAAATGGAGAAGACAACAAGGAAAAAGAAGAAGACAAAGAGGACGAAGCAGAATAAGGAAATAAGGAAAAGGAAGAAGAAAAAGAAAAGAGAAAAAGCGAAGAACTAAATAAAAAGACAAGCAAAACAACCCAAATAAAGAAAGAAAAAAAATACCGACAAAAAAATCCAAAAAAGTAGACAAGAAAAAAAAAAAACTATTGAACACCAGCCGCGCCATAACCCCCCACCCCCCCGGCTCCCGCCTCCCGCCCCCCCCCTCTCCAACGACCTGCCCCATTACCCGCACCTACTTCCGGCGGAGATAACGATAATGGCACCGTGATGGCGGCCGTGACGAGTAAAGCTGAAACACCACGTTGATGTTTCACTCTCCAACTTCCCCCCCTTCCCCTCCCCCCTCCCTTTCTCCCCCCACCCCGTCCTTCCCCCCTTCCCCCTTCCCCCTGCCCGCCGTTCCAAACTTAATTACCAACTACTTTCCCCCTTCCCCCCTTCCCCCCTCCCCCCCTCCCCACAGCCATAAATTATCCTCCTATTTATCGCTTATTTTCACCCGGTTTTGCACATTTCCGAGCCGGTAAATTGGGGGTAAATACCTCTTCTGGCCGTTGTGGGATGTTGGATAATCTGAGGGCTTGGGAGGGCGGGATAATAATCCCTACAAGGTGGATTTACAACGTGCGCTTCGAGGACCAACTCAATTATAATCCGCATGAGTGTGTGATGTGGGCGGGGAACGTGACGTAGAGTAGCGTGGGCGTGAAGCGCGTGAATCTCGCGTGTGACACCGGTCATTAGGAACCTGTACCGTGTGGGCGGGGCGGGCTGAGCGAGCGGGATGTGCACGCAGCTCGGAGTTAATAACAGACTCGCTACACTGAGCCTTTAGTTAATACAAACACGAGTCTTAAGCCCCTCGTCGAGACCCTTCCATATTCATGCAGACGAAGCACCCAAACGCCATAGAAAATGAATGGAAAAAAACACTCTACCGTGCTGATACTATGGTAGAAAAATGGTAGAAAACTATGATACTATGGTAGAAAACCCACAATGCACAAACTAGATTTATTGAAGAAAATGAGACTCGCTTTTCTCACTTTCTTCAATAAATCTAGTTTGTGCATTGTGGTTTTTTTTTACCATAGAAAAAATATATACACATAAGGGCGTCAGTGGGCTTTTCTACCATAGAAATCGAATTTAGAAATTGAATTTATACATACAGCCGCCTCCAAAAATAAGAAGCACCCCACCGCACCAAGTAGTATCAGTGGACATATAAGGGACCAGCATACACCCCTCGCGCTCCCAATACAGAGGATGATGACCCCGAAGGACCCGAGAAACAGATTAAGGCCAGGTATCAGTCGGGATCAGGGGAGGATTCGGCTCCGGTGGGGGGGGGGGGAGGGGGGGGATGTGTTGCTCAGCGGGATTTCCGAGAGAGAGACGACAGCTGGAGGACAACAGGAGAGATTCACCGACACATGTAGGTGCATTTACGGGAAAACAGGAGAATCACTGGCGTGTGTGTGTGTTTACTGGACAACGTGGGATTCGCTGACAGGAAGTGGTGTGTATTTACCGAAAAACAAGGGACTGACTGTCATATGTGGAGTGTGTATATTTACGGGAAAATATGGGACTGGCTGTCATATGTGGAGTGTATATTTACTGGAAAATATGGGACTGACTGTCATATGTGGGGTGTATTAACTGAAAAAGTACATTTCCTTGCTTGTCATTTATCAATCTACCGTTTTATCTATCTCTAATTGACATATGTAGGTGTATTTACTGGAAAAAAAATATACTTCCTCGTTTATCAATTATCAATCTATCGTTTTATCTATCTCTCACTGACGTATGTAGGTGCATTTACTGGAAAAAAAATATACTTCCTCGTTTGTCATTTATCAATCTATCGTTTTATCTATCTCTCACTGACGTATGTGGGTGTATTTACTGGAAAAAATATACTTCCTCGTTTGTCCTTTATCAATCTATCATTTTATCTATCTCTCACTAACATATGTGGGTGTATTTACTGGAAAAAAATATACTTCCTCGTTTGTCATTTATCAATCTATCGCTTTATCTATCTCTCACTGACGTATGTGGGTGTATTTACTGGAAAAAAAATATACTTCCTCGTTTGTCATTTATCAATCTACCGTTTTATCTATCTAATTGACATATGTGGGTATATTTACTGGAAAAAATATTTCCTTGCTTGTCATTTATCAATCTATCGTTTTATCTATCTCTCACTGACGTATGTAGGAGTATTTACTGGAAAAAAAATATACTTCCTCGTTTATCAATTATCAATCTATCGTTTTATCTATCTGCCCCATCCTCCGCTCACGAGATCCGAGCGAAACAGAAGCGCCCTACTCCCAATCACGTCCGGAAATTGGAGAAACGGGGACAAAATCCCGCCCGTGACAGTTTCTCCGCCGGTACTCCTGACAGACTCGGAGCCTCGGAAGGTCCCCCGAAATGTGTCTCTCAAGCTAAACCACTCGCGGTCAATTTGCACTTTTTTTTTTAAACTGCCTTTCTGGGACATGCAGACGGTGAAAGGGGAATGGGTTTCTTCCGCAAATCACGAAGGGAATTGTCGGTTGGGAAAGTCTCGCCAAACATAAACATTTTAGCGATCGTTAGGGAAACAGCCAAAGATTATGTGCAAACGTATAGGCGTGTCTGTGTGAGTGTGTGTGTGCGTGTGTGTGTGTGTCTGTGTGTGTGCGTGTGTGTGTGTGTCTGTGTGTGTGTGTGTGTGTGTGTGTGTGTGTGTGTGTGTGTGTGTGTGTGTGTGTGTGTGTGTGTGTGTATGTGTGTGTGTGTGTGTGTGTGTGTGTGTGTGTGTGTGTGTGTGTGTATGTGTGTGTGTGTGTGTGTGTGTGTGTGTGTGTGTGTATGTGCGTGTGCTTGTGCCTGTCCATGTCTGCGTGTCCCTGTGTGCGCGTTTATGTGCGTGTGTGTCTACGCGTCCGTGTGCGTTTATGTGTGTGTGTCTACGCGTCCGTGTGCGTTTATATGTGTGTGTGTGTGCAGATGCGAAAGAAAATTCCGGTCGCGAGAAATTTCCGCCGTGGCCTCGCTGGCAAGACGTAAACACGCACGCTAACAAGTGATGGCGGGAGGGAGAGGGGGGGGGGTCCGAACAGGGTTGGTGATGGGGAGAGAGAGGGAAAGTGGGAAAGAAGAGGGAGAGGAGAGAGGAGAGAGAGAGAGAGGAGAGAGAGAGAGGGGAAAGTGGGAAAGAAGAGGGAGAGAGGAGAGTAAGAGAGGAGACACAGAGGGGGGGGGGGGGGGGGAGGGGGAAAGAAGAGGGAGAGAGAAGAGGAGAGTATGAGGAGGAAAAAAGAGAGGGGGAGAGGGGGAAAGATGAGGGAGAGAGGGGGAGGGGGAAAGTGGGAAAGAAAGGAGAGAGAGAGGAAAAAGAGGGGGAGGGTGGGAAATAAGAGAGAGAAGAAAGCAGAAGGAGAGAGGAGAGAGAGGGAAACGAAGAGGGAAAGAGAAAGAGAGAGAGATATGGAAAGGGGAACAGAAAAGAGCGAGAGTGAGAGAAAGACGGAAGGAGGGCGATAGATAGATAAAGAGAGGGGGAAAAAACGCCACCGAAACAAACATAATATATCTTTGTTGAAAGCATCTGCATAATTCTGAGAGCCAATCCAGGGGATAAATAACTAGAAAAAAAGGAATCATACAACTGAAAAAAAAAGGAAATTGTAGAAGGCCAAAGAAGGGGAAAGGGGACACTTTAAGAGAGAAAGGGAAAAAAAGAGGAAAGGAAAAGGGAAGTCCACACAAACTAAAACTACAAGAATGACGCAGCATATTCAACTCAGAAAACAACACGAAGAAAGGAGGAAAAAAAACGTTAAAGAGAATAAGAAAAACGAAAGATAAGCAAAGAAAAGTAAAAAGAAGAAGAAGAAGAAAAACGTCAAAGAGAATAAGTAAAAAAGAGATAAAAAAGAAAACCAATAAAACAAAAACAAGAAGAGAAAAGATAAAACTCCCAAAGATAAAAAAAAAACATCAAAGAGAATAAGAAAAACTAAATATTAAAAAAAGAAAAGCAAAACAACAAAAACAACAAGAAGAAAAAAATATAAAACTCCCAAAGAATAAAAAATAAAAAAAAAACGTCAAAGAAAATAAGAAAAACGAAAGCTAAGCCAAAAAAAAAAAAAAAAGGAACAAAAAAATAGCAATAAAACTCCAAAAAAAAACGGAATTAGTGACATCCAGAACTCAACACGGAAACACGGCCGCCATTTTTGCAACGCTCTAAAAAGACATGAGGGGACAATCGCATACAAAATGTCATCTCCGCCTGACATTAATTCCTTTAAGAGCGGCCATGCTTCTCCCGCTGTTGCAAAAGTAAAATGGCAATGTATACTTTGCAATCAACTTCATCAGCTGATCAAATAATCGAGATACGACGGAAATCACAGAAGGGAAACCTACCAACAGTGGC
>NC_091555.1:46757120-46765516 GCF_042767895.1 Penaeus vannamei
ATGACAGGCGCGCCGACGAACAGGCCCAACTTATCATGTTAATTAATCAATTAATAACGGACGTGGCGCAGAGGGAATGGCTGTGCTGTACAATGACGGGGGGGAAGGGGTGCACTTGCGCCCATGGCTGGTGTTCCTTCCTTTCTCTCGTTTTCTTTTTCTCTTGCTCTTACTCTTTCACTTTTTTTCTCTCTCTTCATCTCTTTCTTTCTCTCCATTCTCTCTCTCTCTCTCTCTCTCTCTCTCTCTCTCTCTCTCTCTCTCTCTCTCTCTCTCTCTCTCTCTCTCTCTCTCTCTCTCTCTCTCTCTCTCTCTCTCTGTCTGCCTGTCTCTCTCTCTCTCTCCTCTTCCTCTCCCCACCTCTCTCTCTCTCTCCCTCTCCCCTCCCTCCTTCCTTCCCTCCCTTTCCCTCTCTCTCTCTCCCTCCTTTCCTCCCCCTCCCTCTCTCCCTCCTTCCCTTTCACTCATCATCCACTCCCTCAATTCGCTTCTATCCTTCCTCTGACGTCAAGGTTTCAACAATCCCATTTTAAGACCAACAATAAAGACCTCATCACGCTATCAAATCCCCTTTTCTAAAAAAAAACACCAGAACCTTTGTGATTAAACATCCTGATCAAACGGCGGATTAGATCACACGAGCCTTAATTCATGAACAGCGGCTTTTCGTTCATTCAACCCTTTCATCAACTCGATCCACTTCATCGATTCAGTTATGGAGAGAAATCACTAATCCTTATTATGTAAATTTGTTA
This sequence comes from Penaeus vannamei, assembly GCF_042767895.1. NCBI lineage: Eukaryota > Metazoa > Arthropoda > Malacostraca > Decapoda > Penaeidae > Penaeus > Penaeus vannamei. Next base: position 46,757,876 of record NC_091555.1, read on the forward strand.
TCAGAATTCAATAAATGGGTCGGTATTTGCGCTTATATGAATCTCTTGTGTATTTTGCGAATCACTTTCCATTTCACTCTTCATACTTCAAATCCATTAAAAAATATAAAAATAACATATATAATATAACTGAAATATAGTCTTCATATCTCAAACAATTAAAAAAAGAAAGAAAAAAAAACATATATAACGTAACTGAAAGACAGAGAAAACTCCCGTGTAGTGAAAACGAGGAAATATATATATATATATATATATATATATATATATATATATATATATATATATATATATATATATATATACCCGAAAAAAACACATCACAAATCTGACTCACTCTCCTTCCAACTGTTGGAAAAAAAGGCAACTCATACCCTTTCGCTAAGACATTCCGATTTCGAAAAAGCCATTTTTGCCACGACACTTTTGATTTTGATTCATTCGTCTCCTGTTTCCCCACTTCTTTTCTGACGTCTTCGGTAGCAGGGGGAGGGAGGGGGCATTGACCTCGTTTCCGAAAGGTCTTTGTTCCGACTCTGTTACACGGGAGGTCGGGTCGTTATGCTCATGCTTTGGGTCTTAACACAGGGGCGAATATTTCTCGTGAAATGTATTGTACTTTGCATGGGAGAGAGAGGGAGAGGGAGAGGGAGGAAGGCGAGGTGAGGGGGGAGTAAAAGGGGGAAGGAGGGAGGGGAAGGAGTGGGAAGAGGAGGAGGAGGAAAGGGAGGGACGGGAAGGAGGAGAGGAAGAGGGGGATTTGGTGATGGGAGGAGGAGGAGAGAGACAGGGCGAGAGGGATAGGGGAGAAAGGAAGGAGAGAGAGAGAGAGAGAGAGAGAGAGAGAGAGAGAGAGAGAGAGAGAGAGAGAGAGAGAGAGAGAGAGAGAGAGAGAGAGAGAGAGAGAGAGAGAGAGAGAGAAAGAAAGAGAAAGAGAAAGAGAAAGAGAAAGAGAAGAGGAAGTGAGATAGAGAGTAAGAGAGGGAGAAGGTGAAGACCTGCCCGTACCTGTGTTCTACGCATCTGCGAGCCCACACACAGACCGACAAAACACAATAAAATTCACACAGCAAAATCCATCCGTCACCAGCACGATTTAATGAAAGCGAAGAGCCAATGCATATCGTACCGAACGCAATATTAATAAAATATTACCAACTCACCCCTTTTGTTCTCCCTCCCAACTCTGTCTCTCTCTCTCTCTCTCTCTCTCTCTCTCTCTCTCTCTCTCTCTCTCTCTCTCTCTCTCTCTCTCTCTCTCTCTCTCTCTCTCTCTCTCTCTCTCTCTACTTGACTTCACAAAATCCGTTTTTCGAAAGCAAACGACAACATTTATTACAAAATCCATATAAAACGACCCCCCCCCTAACATTACGAAACGGCACAAAGAGTTCAAAGCTAAAGTTTGTTCAAAGCTTAAGTTTTCCTGTCATGTCAAAGAAGCTTTTTCGACGTTCAAAATACCATGACAAACAAACACTCTAACTGTACGTACGACAATCTACTTCTTGATGCAGTGACAGCGGCTTTGGCAATTTTACATGACAAAACAGCGTCACGGGTCTTTGGTATGACATGGCAATCAATATGACAACTGGCGATATGCTGTACTAAGCTAAAAATATCTATTCATACGATTCTGTGAGAGAGGGAGAGGGGGAGAGGGGGAGGGAGGGAGGGAGGGAGGAGGAGGGAGGGAGTGGGAGGAGAGGGAAAGAGTGGAGAGGAGAGAGGAGAGGGGAGAGGGAGAGGGAGAGGGAGAGAGAGGGGATGGGGAGGGAGGGAAGGAGGGGAGGGAGGGAGGGAGAGAGAGAGGAGAGAGAGAGAGAGAGAGAGAGAGAGGAGAGAGAGAGAGAGAGAGAGAGAGAGAGAGAGAGAGAGAGAGAGAGAGAAGAGAGAGAGACAGAGAGACAGAGAGACAGAGAAAGAAAGAAAGAAAGAAAGAAAGAAAGAAAGAAAGATAGAAAGAGAAAGAAAGAAAGAAAGAAAGAGAAAGGAAAAAAGAGAGAAGGAGGGCGAAGGGGAAAGAGAACGGGACGGAAAGAGAGAGAAGGAGAGAGAGAGAGAGAGTCTGCCTTATGCATACTTCATTCATTCCAAGAACAGCCAAGAAGCTCGATCGGGGAATCCGATAAATCACGCAAAAAATAATCGCGAGAAACTGAGTAAATAAAACTACGAACAGTCACGCGCATACCGACGTCGCACCTGCATCTTGGCCTTTTTCTTTTTCCTTTTTCTTTCTCTTTCTCTTTCCTTCCTCTCTCTCTCTCTCTCTCTCTCTCTCTCTCTCTCTCTCTCTCTCTCTCTCTCTCTCTCTCTCTCTCTCTCTCTCTGTCTCTCTCTCTCTCTCTAACTCTCTTTTCTTTTTTTTGCGAAAATCTATATAGGTGACAGATTTCCTTTACAAGGAGGTGGGGTGGGGGGTGGGAGGGGGTCCGATACACTCACGAGACCCAGAATCTCTCTCTCTCTCTCTCTCTCTCTCTCTCTCTCTCTCTCTCTCTCTATCTATCTATCTATCTATCTATCTATCTATCTATCTATCTATCTATCTATCTATCTATCTATCTATCTCTATCTCCTCCCTATCCCTCTGTATCTCCTCTCTCTCTCTATCTCTATCTCCTCTCTCTCTCTCTCTATCTCCTCTCTCTCTCTCTCTTTCCCCCTCCCTCCCACTCTCATTCTTTTCTACCTCAATCCTTCATCTTCTTTTCTCTTCTTCCCGTTTGTTGTCTGTGTTCACTTACGCATTAGTCAAGACATCGCAGTGACATCTTCGTCAATATATGGATCCCGACACGCACGACGCGGAATGGTGCCTCGGAAATGGATAGGTGGGGAGGAAGAGAGGGAGGGAGGGAGGATAAGGAGGGGTAAGGGGAGGGAGGATAAGGGAGGGAGGGAGGGAGGGAGGGAAGGGGTAAGGGGAGGTTAAGGGGGGGTAAGAGAGGAGGGAGGGAGGATAAGGGGGGTAAGGGGAGGGGAGGGAGGGGAGGATAAGGGGGGGTATTAAGGGGGAGGGAGGGAATAGAGGGAGAGAGGGGAGGATAAGAGGGGTAAGGGGGGTGTAAGGGGAGGGAAGGGAGTGGGAGGAAGAGAGGGAGGATAAGGGGGGGTAAGTGAAGGGAGTGAGAGGGCGAAAGAGATAGAGGAAAGGCATGGAAGGAAGAAGAGGGAAGAGAAATAAAACAGTTAATAACACAAACTCCGCCGCGCCATCGCTGGACGCATCAACACACCTCAAAGGATCCAACGCCATAAAAATAGAGAGAGAGAAAAAAAAATGATTTTTTGAATTAGCAGTTGATCGCCCGTTTGATTTTATATGCAAATGAGCAAGTTCATATTCAAACCGGTGAACACACGAATAAACAGATCACGGATGCAATTAACGCCGCGATAAATGATAAATTCCCACTTTCCACTCTCTCGACGAAGAAGTGCCTCCCCGTTTTCTTTCTCTCGCCGATTCCCGTTTTCTCTTTTTCTCTTTTCGCGCCAATTCCCGTTTTCTCTTTTTCTCTTCTCGCGCCAATTCCCGTTTTCTCTTTTCTCTTCTCGCGCCAATCTTCGTTTTCTTGTTTCTCTTTTCACGCCAATCTTCGTTTTCTTTTCTTTCTTTTTCTCTTCTCTCGCCAATTCCCGTTTTCTCGTTTCTCTTCTTTTCTCTCGCCAATTCCCGCTTTATTTTTCTCTTCTCGCGCCAATTCCCGTTTTCTCTTTTTCTCTTCTCGCGCCAATTCCCGCTTTCTCTTTTTCTCTTGCCAATTCCCGCTTTCTTGTTTCTCTCTTTCTCTTCTCGTGTCAATCCTCGCTTACACTCCTTTCCTTTTCTTATCTTGCGTTCCCTTCGTTTTCCTTTTCTAAGCCAAGTTCTGACTGCAGTGAAACCATCATTAAAAATAATGGATTATTTCGTTGTTTATTTTCGTGTGATATATTTATCATGGACTTTAAACGCGTCTCTCTATTTACTTCGTTATCATTATCTTCTGTTTCCTTGTAAATTCACCTTTGAGGAATCTTGTCTCCTACCATTCTCGTTCACTGTTGCTCTTTCTCTTTTTATTCTCTCCCTCCCTTCAACTTCCCTTTCTCTTTCTCTCCCTATCACTCTCTCCTTCCCTCGTTTCCTCACCCTCTCTTTCTCTCCCTCCCTCTTTCTCTCTCTCTCCTTCTGTCTCCCTCTCTCCATCCCTCCCCTCCCCTTCTCCTTCTCTCCCTCCCCTCTTTCTCTCTCCTTCTCCCTGCCACCCTCCTTCACCTACCCTCTCTCTCCTTCTCTCCCTCTTTCTCTTTCCCTCTCTCTCCCCATCTTTCCCTCCCCTCCCTCCCTCCATCACCTACCCTCTCTACCACTCTCCCCCTCCCTCACACCTACTCTGCTCTTCATCACCTACCCTCTCTCCCCTCCTCTTTCCCTCCCTCCATCACCTACCTGCTCTCTCCATCACCTACCCTCTCTCCCCCTCTTTCCCTCCATCCCTCTTTCCCTCCCTCCATCCCTCCTTCCCTCTCCCTCCCTCCCTCCCTCACCTACCCTCTCCCTCCCTCCCTTACCTACCCTCCTACCCTCTCTCCATCACCTACCCTCCTTCCCCCTCCCTCCATCCCTCCTACCCTCCCTCCTTCCCTCACCTACCCCCTCACCCTCCCTAACCTACCCTCACCTACCCTCCCTCTCCCCTCTCCCCTCCCTCCCTCCCTCTCCGATACACAAGGACCCATCCAGCCTCCACGTGTATCTTTCTCAAAACATGTATTCGGTGCAGATTGCCTGTTCCTGGAAAGGGGGCTTAATGATGCTTTTATTCCTGTCCGACGCTCCGGTGAAAAAAAAAAAAAATTTCCGCGGCGTTCAACATTTTCAAAAAAGGCTGCGTTAATATCTACGGCAGACGTGAGCCCGCGCGCAGAGAGGAAGAAGACGGGGCAGATACGTCCGTCTCTTTCTCTCTCTCTTTCTTTCGCTTTCTCCTCTTTCTCTTTCTCTTTCTAATTTCACTTCTCTTTCTCTCTCCTCTCTCACTTTCTTTCTCTCCCTCTCTCTCCCTCTCTCCTCTCTCTCCCCTCTCCCTCTCCCTCTCTCTCTCCCCTCTCTCTCTCTCTCTCTCTCTCCCTCTCCCTCACGCCCCAAAGAAATAAAATCCCTGACAAACAGACCACCTGACACAAAAGGCTCTCCTATCCACCCCCATCCCCCACCCCCACCCCCCTCAGCCCCCGCCCTGCCTCCATCCTCGGAATCTCACAAGCGAAGGATCTAATCAGGACCCGTGGGAGGATGTGCTCTTCCCCCCCCCTCCCCTCCCCCCACCCCCACCCCGTCCCTCGACCTGAAGAAGAAGGACCCGGGTCGACGCGGGGGGAGCAGGTAGGAGGCGCCGAAGAAGGATTTAGGGCGAGGCGTAGGATCTGGCGAGAGGCGTAGGATTTGAGGCGGGGCGTAGGATCTGTGCGAGAGGCGTAGGATTTGAGGCGGGGCGTAGGATCTGTGCGAGAGGCGTAGGATTTGAGGCGGGGCGTAGAATTTAGGGCGAGGCGTAGGATCTGTGCGAGGCGTAGGCTCTGTGCGAGGCGTAGGATTTGAGGCGGGGCGTAGGATTTGAGGCGGGGCGTAGGATCTGTGCGAGAGGCGTAGGATTTGAGGCGTAGGATTTGACGCGTGTGAAGGATCTGGGGCGTGTGGGTTGGACCTCAGACAGCGTAGGATATAGGGCGTAGGATTTAGGGGGGGGCTGGGTGTAAGACCTCGAACGGCGTAGGACCTGGTGAGGCGAAGGATTTAGGGGGCGGCGTAGGATATGGAGCAACGTATAGACTTTCTCTGTCTCTCTCTTTCTCTCAGAGTTAGTGAGGAAGTAACTAAGAGAATGAGATAGGGATAGAAAGTGAGAGAGAGAGAGAGAGAGAGAGAGAGAAAGAAAGAAAGAAAGAAACGAAAGAGAGAGAGAGAGAGAGAGAGAGAGAGAGAGAGAGAGAGAGAGAGAGAGAGAGAGAGAGAGAGAGGGAGAGAGAGACCGGCGTAAGAAGCAGCAGAATTTTGAGGAAACTGACAATCATCTTTGTTTTTGTTTTTTGTTTTTGTTTTTCTTAAAGACGGCAAGGGTCACCCGAAGAAAATGGAGGACCTGTGGCTTTTCGGAGATCGGCGAGCATTTCTACGCAATGCCATGAGATGACTTAGCTCTTGAGAGGGGAGAAGAGAGAGAAGAGAGAAGAGGGAAGAGAGGAGAGGAGAGAGGGGAGAGGGAAGAGAGGAAGAGGGAGGGAAGAGGGGAGGAGAGAGGGAACGGGAGAGAGAGAAAGAGAAGAGAAGAGGGGAAAGAGAGGGAGAGGGAGAGGAGAGAGGGAGAGGGAAGAGGGAGAGGGAAGAGAGGAGAGGGAGGGAAGAGAGAGGGGAGAGGAAAGGAGAGAGAGAGAAGAGAGAGAAGAGGAGAGGGGAGAGGGGGAGAGAGGAGAGAGGAGAGGAGAAGGGAAGGAAGAGAGAGAAAAGGGGAGTGGAGAGGGGAGAGAGGAGAGATGAGAGGGAAGAGAGGAGAGAGGAGAGGGAAGAGATGAAAAATGAGAGGGAAGAAAGGAGAAGAGGGAAAGCAAAGAGAGGCAAACGCACGAAGGAGGGGGTATAGCGGAGAACAAAAATAAGCGTAGAAGGATAACAATACCTACTCCCACCCTTTCCAATGCAAGACAACCGCCACCAACACCTCTCACACACACTCCGGAAAAACACAAACTCGAGAACACCAAAAAAATCCCCAAATCCCAAAATCCAAAAAATCTTCATTGGCACCTTACCGTCCACGGAAACCAAGCAGGCAAATGCGTCACATCAACGTACCTGGAAAGAAAAAAATACAGGTGTTAAATACAATAAAATACAGGTATTGAATACAATAAAATACAGGTAAATAAAGAAAATACAGGTGTTGAATACGATAAAATACAGGTGTTGAGTACAATAAAATACAGGTAGATAAAAAAATACAGGCGTTGAATACAATAAAATACAGGTAGATAAAAAATACAGGCGTTGAATACAATAAAATACAGGTGTTGAGTACAATAAAATACAGGTGTTGAATAAATAATCGTTATAATCACTATTATCATCACTGTAATAATTATTTTATTATTATCATTATTGTTATTATTATCACTATCGTCATTATTTTCATTACTTTATGATCATCATCATTATCATTATGATAATTACCATCATAATTATCATCATGAAAACAGCAATAATAATAATAACAATAATAATAACAATAACATTAACAATAACATTAATAATAATAATAATAATAATAATAATAATAATAATAATAATAATAACAACAATAACAACAACAACAATAATAATAATAATAATAATATTAATAATAATAATAATAAAAATAATGACAACCATCCTCATCATGACCATCATGACCATAACAACAACAACAACAAAGCGAGCAATAGTACAAGCCACCCAGCGCTCTCTCTGCGCCCCGCCCTGCAAACTCCCCTGACTTTTATTTACCAGGCGAGTGGAGTACTGACGTCACGGGAGCTTAAACATGCACGGGAATGTTTTGCCTTATTCACCGGGCGATGCTCCTACATCTATCTCTCTCTCTCCCTCCCTCC
>NC_091555.1:46768516-46781016 GCF_042767895.1 Penaeus vannamei
TTTCTCTATCGTCTCTGTTTCACTTTCTCCTTTTATTCCACTTTTATTCCTTTCTCCCTTTATTTTTATTTTCCTTCTGTCTGTCTGTCTGTCCGTCAGTCTGTCTCTGTCTGTCTGTCTGTCTGTCTGCCTGTCTCTCTCTCTCTCCCGTTCTTTTTACTTTTTCCCCCTCCTTCTCCTGTTTCCTTTCCCTCCATCTCCGTCTCCTTGCTTCACTTTCTCCTCCTCCGAAATCCTGATATTTTCTCCCTATTTCTCTATCTCCGTCTCCTTGTTTCACTTCATCTTTCTTCGAAATCCTCATCTTTTTTCCTATTTCTCTATCTCCGTCTCCTTGTTTCACTTCATCTTCCTTCGAAATCTTTATTTTCTCTCTATTTCTCTATCTCCTCTTTTCACTTTCTCCTCCTCCGAAATCTTTATTTTCGTCCTATTTCTCTATCTCCGTCTCCTTGTTTCACTTCATCTTCCTCCGAAATCCTCGCCTCCTTCCCTCTTCTTCATCATCTCTCTCTTTCATTCCCTTACTCCCCTCTTTCGTAAATTTCTCCCTCTCTTCCTCTCCTTTACTCCCCTCCTTCATCTTCATAAATTGTAGCATTCTCCATCTTCCTCGAATTTTTCCTCTTCTCCATCTTCTTCCTCTCTCTCTCTTTCTCTCCCTTACTTAACTCCCTCTTTCGCAAGTTGTCTCGATCTTCATTTCCCTCGCTTCCTTTCCTCTTCTCAATCTCATTCCCCTTACTTCCCTCCTTCACAAGTTGTCTCTATCTCCATCTCCCTCGAATCTTTCCTCTTCTCCCTCTCCTTCCCCTCTCTTTCTTCCCTTTACTTCCCTTGTTCCCAAGTTTCCTCTTCTTTCTCTCCATTCCCTCTAAAGTCTCTCTTTTAGCAAGTCTCCCGTCTCTCTCTCTCTCTCTCTCTCTCTCTCTCTCTCTCTCTCTCTCTCTCTCTCTCTCTCTCTCTCTCTCTCTCTCTCTCTCTCTCTCTCTCTCTCTCTCTCTCCTCTCCGTTACTTTCCGCTTTCGCAAGTCTCTCCTTCTGTCTGTCTGTCTGTCTGTCTGTCTGTCTGTCTGTCTGTCTGTCTGTTTGTCTGTCTCTCTCTCTCCCTTACTTCCCTCTTTCGCAAGTCTCCCCTCTTCCCCTCTCTCCCGGCACGGCATATCCAGAGTCCACAGTTTCAATTGGCTTCACAGGGGAGGAGAGAGAGAAAAAAAAGTGAGATCCTTTCGCAAAAGTCTAAATGGAAAATGCAAGCTGGGTGCAGAGCGTGGGCGGCATGGAGAGTGGGCGGCCGAGAAAGTCGTTGGCGTGATCCAATAGCTCCGAGAGAGGGGGGAGGGGGTAGGGGGAAGTGGGGAAGGGGGAGGTAGAGGGGGAAGGGAAGCGGGGCGGGGTGGGGGGAGTGCCATACATCCAGGGGCGCACCGGGGGGTTTTCCCACTCAAGGGGCCACCTCTCGGCCCGCGCTCTCTTCTTCTTTTTGGTCTACTTTCTTCTGTTTTATCTTTCTTCCTCACTTCACTTCACTAGTTCCCACTCTCCCCCTTTCTTCCTCTCCTCCTCCTCTCCTTCTCCCTCTTTCCCAATAAAGTCAGCACCTCCCCTTCTCCCTTCTCCCCACCTCCCCCCTCTCCCTCTCTCCCCTCCCCCCACCCTCCCCCTCTCCCTCTCCACCATCCCTTCCCTCCCCCATCTCCCCCTCTCACCATCTCCCCATCTTCACGCCCTCACAGCTCCCTCTTCCCGGAACTCCCACGCCTCCTCAAACCGGACATCTCCCTCATCTTGAGCGCTTCCAGAGTGTCCCACCTCTCCCTCTCCCTTCCCCCAAGCCAAAAAAAATGGGAGGGGGCAAAACCTCGAGGAAAATTTTCCTACCACTCACCATCTACTCCATCTTTTTACGCCCTCATCAGCTCCCTTGCTTTCCCGGAAGTCCCTGCCTACCTCTACCCTAACCAAAAAAGGGGTGGGGGGGCAAATGAGAAATTCTTTACCATCCCACAACCGGACGTCCCCCACATCTTCATCTACCTTCTCCCTTTCCCATCCTCCCTACCCACTACCCCCTAACCAAAAAAAAATGGGGAGGGGCAAAAAATGAGGGAAAATGTCTCTACCATCACAAAAACTACTCTGGCAGTTTGGAACCCCCCCCCCCCTTTTTTTTTTTTTTTTTTTACTTCATCTAACCCCTTTCCCTTCCCCCTACCCCTACCCCCTAACCAAAAAAAGGAAGGGGGGGCAAAAATGAGAAATTCTTTACCATCCCACAACTACCCCCCCCCTTTTTTTTACTTCATCTACCCCTCTTTCTCTCATCCCCCTACCCTTACTACTCCTAAAGCTAAACAAAAAAAAAAAAGGGGTGGGGGGGCAAAAATGAGAAATTCTTTACCATCCCACAACTACTCCCCCCCCCTTTTTTTTTTTTTTTACTTCATCTACCCCCTTTCCCATCCCCCTACCCACTACCCCCTAACCAAAAAAAAGGGGGTGGGGGCAAAAATGAGAAATTCTTTACCATCCCACAACTACTCCGGCATTTTGGAGATTTTTCTCTCTCTCTCTCAAACGCCACCGATTTTAGATGAAGAACAACGGGCAGTAATTATGTCTTTTTCTTTTTGCTGCTTTTTTATTCCATTTTCTCGCTTTTGGTATGAATGTCGGGGGTAGGATGGGGCATGGTGGTTAGGATGGAGTATGGTGGGGTATACTGGGGTGAGATGGAGTATGGTGGGGTATAGTGGGGTTTAGTTGGGTGAGATGGAGTATGGTGGGGTATAGTTGGGTAAGAAGGAGTATGGTGGGGTATAGTTGGGTAAGAAGGAGTATGGTGGGGTATAGTTGGGTAAGAAGGAGTATGGTGGGGTATAGTGGGGTGAGATGAAGTATAGTGGGGTAAGATGGAGTATGGTGGGGTATAGTGGCGTAAGATGGAGTATGGTGGGGTATAGTGGCGTAAGATGGAGTATGGTGGGGTAGGATGGGTCATGGTGGTTAGGATGGAGTATGGTGGGGTATAGTGGGGTAAGAAGGAGTATGGTGGGGTAGGATGGGGCATAGTGGTTAAAATGGAGTATGGAGGGGGGAGATGGGGTATCGTGGGGTATAGTGGCGTAAGATGGAGTATGGTGGGATAAGATGGGGTATGGTGGGGTAAGATGGAGTATGGTGCAGTATGATAGAGTAAGACAAATATTTCTTTACTTTTTATACCATTTTTATCATTACTTCTCTTACATTCTACTTTCTCCTCGTGTGAACGCTAGAGCAGGGTGGGACAAAGTGGGGTAGGGAGGGGGGGAGAGGGGATGGAGAGGGTACGGGGGGGTGCCCAGGAGAGCAGAGATATCAGGGCACTACTTATATCGCCCTGATAACGCCGATAAAACCGGCCAAAAAGGTCGGTGATGGATGGATGCCGATCGTATATCAGTCGTAACTTTTTTTTTTCTTTTTTTTCTTTTTTTTTGAATATCATGAAAAATCCTTCAAATAATTCGGAATAAAAAAAAATCTATTTCCGAAAAAAAGAGATGCAATAATAACAATGTTTAATATCATGAAAAATCCCTCTGGTTATTCAGAATTAAAAAAATAATAATAATATAATACAATAATAATAATAATAATAATAATAATAATAATAATAATAATAATAAATGTAGGCACCTCTTCCTCCATATTACCACAGAGACTAACTAAACTAAAACTCACCTAAAAATAATATATATCGAAAAACTCACCAAAAAAAATATATCGAAAAACTCACACAAAAAAAAGAAATATATCGAGATAAGGATACATATCTTAAGAAATTTTGCACGCTATATTATCCAAGAATATCGCATTGGCTGAGACGGAGGAGCGCCCACCAGAAGGCAGCCGACGGAAGATGCTCCAAAGATAAATAATGGCATTATTTTCTGCCCCTCTTTCTAGTCTCCATTACTATTTTTTTCGCTCGTTTTCTGTCGGTTCTCGCTTTCTCTTTCTTTCTCTTCTCATTCTCTCTTTCTCCATTATTTCGTTCGTTTTCTGTTGTTCTTGCTTTCTCTTTCTTTCTCTCTCTCTTTCTCCATTATCTCGTTCGTTTCATGTCGTTCTCGCTTTCTCTTTCTTTCTCTATCTAGTCTCCATTATCATTTTTTCGCTCGTTTTCTGTCGGTTCTCGCTTTCTCTTTCTTTCTCTTCTCTCTCTCTCCCTCTTTCTTGATTATTTCGTTCGTTTTCTGTCGTTCTCGCCTTCTCTTTCTTTCCCTTCTCTTTCTCCATTATTTCGTTCGTTTTCTGTCGTTCCCGCTTTCTCTTTCTTTCTCTCTCCCTCTTTCTCTATTATCTCGTTCGTTTTCTGTCGTTCTTGCTTTCTCTTTCTTTCTCTCTCCCTCTTTCTCCGTTATTTCGTTCGGTTCCCGTCGTTCTCGCTTTCTCTCTCTCTTTCCCTCTTCCCCTCTTTCCCTCGCCGAGTGCATTCGTCCCAGTCACAGGTGTTCGAGAGAGGGAGAGAGGAAGAGAGAGCGAGTGAGTAAGAGGGAGAGAAGACAAGAGAAAAAGAGAAGAAGAGAGGGTGAATGTTGAAGTGAGCGAGAGGGAGAGAGAACGACTGAGCGAGAAAGAGAAAGGACAAGATGAAGAGACGGCGAGAGGGAGAGACGGCAAGAAAGAATTTAAATATCTCGTTTTAATTCGGTTTGTTACAATGGATATTCTTTAATGTGACGTGTTGTCTCTTTTATTTTTTCTTCCAAATCTCCCCCTGTGTGCAAGGAATGGCCGGGGTGACCATCCACTGGCAGCGCGCGGGATCGAACGCAGGTCAGCTGCATCTCACAGCACACCATAGAGGGCGAGAGGGATCAGTAGCCCCGACAGGTCTCCCACTCGGATTTGCTTCTGATTAAGTTTGCAAGAGGCTCCGATTTTTACAAGTAGGTCGTCCATTTGCTCTTACTCCCCCTCCTTATAAAGTTCTTGGCGACGTTCGTATTCTCTTTCCTTCTCTCTTTCCCTTCCTCTTCCTTTCTTCCACTCGGGTCTTGCGTTTCTTCCTCCCTCAACTCGGGTTTGCTCTCTGTCTCCTTCCTCACTCGGGTTTGCGTCTCTCTCTCCTTATAACACTCGGGTTTGCGTTTCCTCTACCAGCCTCCGTTCTCCTCCCACTCGGGCTCCGTCTCTCACCTCCCTTCCTCACCCTCCCTCTCAATATGCGTTTCCAAACGTCGAGGCCCTTCCACCTCGGCTTGCGCCCCTCCCACTCGGGTTTGCGTCTCCTCCCACTCGGGTTTGCGTTTCCTCCCACTCGGGTTTGCGTCTCCTCCCACTCGGGTTTGCGTCTCCTCCCACTCGGGTTTGCGTTTCCTCCCACTCGGGTTTGCGTTTCCTCCCACTCGGGTTTGCGTCTCCTCCCACTCGGGTTTGCGTCTCCTCCCACTCGGGTTTGCGTCTCCTCCCACTCGGATTTGCTTCTGATTAAGATTACAGAGCCTCCGATTTTTACAAGTAGGTCGTCCATTTGCTCTTACTCCTCCTCCTTACAAAGTTATCGGTGACGTTCTTATTCTCTTTCTTTCTCTCTTTCTCTTCCTCTCCCTTTCTTCATTCATTTATCCTCTCTCTTCTCCCTCTCTCATACGCCTAGCTCTCTGTCACCTTTCTCCTTCCTCTCTATCCCTCTCTCTCTCTCCTTATAACACAAGATCCCTCTCCCTCTACCCCTCCATCTCCTCCTACTCCTCTCTCACCTCCCTTCCTCACCCTCCCTCTCAATATCGTTCCAAACACGCTACCTCCCTCCCCCTACCCCTCATCCACACTACCCCCCTCCCTCCCACTCCCACCTCACACCTCCCCCTCACCCTCCTCCTCTCCCTCCCTTCTTCCCTCCCCTCCTCCTCCCACCTCCCACTCCTCCTCTCCCCCTGCCCCTCCCACTCACACTCCTCCTCTCCCTCCCTTCCTCCCCACTCCCCTCCCACCTCACACTCCTCTCCCTTTCCCCTCACTCCCCCTCCCCCTCCCACCTCACACTCCCACTCCAATCTCGGGCTTCTACCTGTTATTGAAGGGAGCTTTGCTGAGGAGCAGAGGTTGCGCGAGAGGCTTTGAGAGAGGACTATACTCATTTCCCCTCTTCCCCTTCTCCCCTCTCCCCCCCCCTTCTTCCATCTTCATCCACCAATTACTGTTCCCGCAATCGTCTTTTCTTGTTTTGATCTCACTTCGCGGCGCATAATTTTCCCCTCTTTGCATTCCTCTTAACTTTAAGGCTTTCTATGCTCCGTTCCTTAATACTTTTTTGCTCTTCTCTCCTCCCCTCCTTCTTTCGCTCCTTTTCTTTCACTCTCTCTGTCTCCTTCCTCCCTTTTCTCCTGTCGCTCCCTCCCTCCTTCCCATCCTCCTTCTCTCCCTCCTACCCATCCGCTGGCTAATCCTGTCCCCCCTTCCTTCCTTCCCTTTAAATCCTCCTTCCACCATCACTCCTTCCCACCCCTCACTCATCCACCCTCCCTCCTTCCCTCCGTCCCTCCCTCCCTTCACACCCACCCTCCCTCCCTCCCAACCACCCCTCACTCATCCACCCACCCTTTCTCCCTCTCCCTCCCTCCCTCCTTCCCTCCCATCCAAGTCAATACCACCTACCCACTCTCCCTCCACACCATCCTCCCTCCCTCCCGCCCTCTCTCTCTCTCCCTCTTCCCTCCCACCCATCCTTCCTCCCTCCCATCCTCCCTCCCTCCCTCCCTCCCTCCAGCCCTCCACCGAAGTAATTCCTCCTCCCTCGAACTCGTGACAGCTATCCCTTGCTCGCAGTCCTCCCGGAGCAGCTCCCTCCCCCGCGCAGAACAGCTCCACAGAACCATGAACCGACGACTAACGCCAGCGAATGGACTGCCTCGCTTTTCATATTTTCGGGTGTGCTGTTGGGATTTTTTTTTTTTTTTTTTTGAGGGGGTAGGTAGGTACGAGAGATGACTTCCTCTGCACTTTCCTTCTTTGTGATTTTTTTTTCTTCTCGTTCTTGCATTTTCTCTTTCTGTTTCTGTCTCTGCTCTCCTCCCTATCTTCCTTTCTCTCTCTCTCTCTCTCTCTCTCTCTCTCTCTCTCTCTCTCTCTCTCTCTCTCTCTCTCTCTCTCTCTCTCTCTCTCTCTCTCTCACATGCAAAGTCAATACCACCCACCCATCCTCCCTCCTATCCTCCCTCCCTCCTCTCCCTCTTTCCCATCCTCCCTCCCACCCACCTCCCATCCTCCCTCCCACCCTCCCTCCCTCCCATCCTCCCACTCACCCATCCTCCTCCTCCTCCCCCTCCCTCCCATCCTCCCACTCTCCCTCCCTATCTACCCTCCCATCCTCGTTCCCTCCCTCCATCCCTCTCTCTCCCTCCCTCCTCCCCTCCCATCCTCCCTCCCTCCTTCCCCCACACCCACCCACCCTCTCTTTTCCCTCCCTCCCTCCCTCCCTCCTCCACCCACCCACCCATCATCCCTCCCACCCACCCACCCATCCTCCCTCCCATCCTCCCTCCCTCCCCCACCCTCTCTCTCTCTCTCCCTCCCTCCCTCCCACCCCCTCCCTCGCTCCCATCCTCCTCCCTCCCTCCCTCCAGCCCTCCACCGAAGTAATTCCTCCTCCGTCGAACTCGTGACAGCTATCCCTTGCTCGCAGTCGTCCCGGAGCAGCTCCCTCCCCCGCGCAGAACAGCTCCACAGAACCATGAAACCGGACGACTAACGCTAGCGAATGGACTGCCTCGCTTTTCATATTTTTCGGGGTGTGCTGTTGGGATTTTTTTTTTTTTTTTTTTTTTTGAGGGGGGGGGGGTAGGTAGGTAGGTACGAGAGATGACTTCCTCTGCACTTTCCTTCTTTGTGATTTTCTTTTCTTCTCGTTCTTGCATTTTTTCTTTCTGTTTCTGTCTCTGCTCTGCTCCCTATCTTCCTTTCTTTCTCTCTCTCTCTCTCTCTCTCGCTCGCTCTCTCTCTCTCTCTCTCTCTCTCTCTCTCTCTCTCTCTCTCTCTCTCTCTCTCTCTCTCTCACATCCAAAGTCAATACCACTCCACCACCCTCCTCCTACCATCTCCCTCCCTCCCACCCTCTCTCTCTTCTCCCTCTTCCTCCCATCCTCCCTCCCCACCCACCCTCCCCTCTTTCCCATCCTCCCTCCCTCCCTCCCTCCCTCCAGCCCTCCACCGAAGTAATTCCCCCTTCCGTCGAACTCGTGACAGCTATCCCTTGCTCGCAGTCGCCCCGGAGCAGCTCCCTCTCCCGCGCAGAACAGCTCCACAGAACCATGAAACCGGACGACTAACGCTAGCGAATGGACTGCCTCGCTTTTCATATTTTTCGAAGTGTGCTGTTGGGATTTTTTTTTTTTTTTTTTTTTTTTTTGGGGGGGGGTAGGTAGGTAGGTACGAGAGATGACTTCCTCTGCACTTTCCTTCTTTATGATTTTCTTTCTTCTCGTTCTTGCATTTTCTCTTTCTGTTTCTGTTTCTGTCTCGCTCTCTTTCCCCCTTTCTCTCTCTCTAACTTCCTACTTCTCCCACTCTCCCTCCTTCCCTCTCTCTCTCACCCTCTCACCATTTCTCTCTCCCTCCCTCCTTCTCCCACTCACCCTCTCCATCCCCTCACTCTCCCTCTCCATCCCCCTCACCCCCCCTCTCCATCACCCCTCCCCCATTCCCTCCCTCAACCCCTCTCCCCCCCTTTCCCCATCCCCCACATCAGGCCGTTTCTTGTAAGTGCCCCAGTCTTTCGCGCGAGAAGCTTCCAAGACGCCTGCGAGAAGCACCTAAGGATTCCAGGCAACGTCTTACAGTTTCCTGCTCGAGTGAGAAGAACGAGACAAGGGAGGGAGGGAGGGAGGGAGGGAGGGAAGGAAGGAGGGGAAGGAGGCCTGGGGGAGGGCGCCTGGGCGAGGGAGGGAAGCAAGGAGCTCGAAAACCATTCAATTTCGTCTGGGTGTAGAAAAGAGAGAGAGACGGAGGGAGAGCGAGGGAGAGAGAGAGAGAGAGAGAGAGAGAGAGAGAGAGAGAGAGAGAGAGAGGAGAGAGAGAGAGAGGGAGGGAGGAGGAAGAGAGAGGAGGGAGGGAGGGAGGGAGGGAAGGGGAGGGAGGGGGAGATGGAAGGAGGGAGGAGGGAGGGAGAGAGAGGGAGAGAGAGAGAGAGAGAGAGAGAGAGAGAGAGAGAGAGAGAGAGAGAGAGAGAGAGAGAGAGAGAGAGAGAGAGAGAGAGAGAGAGAGAGAGAGAGAGGGGGGAGACAGGAGAAAAGAGAGAGAGAGAGAAAGGAGGAGAAAGAGAGATACAAACTCGGACATGCAGAGAGAGAGAGGGAGAAAGACAAAGCAATACAGACAATCAGACAGAAAGAGTAAGAGACAAACAGACAAACAGAAAGAGAGCGAAAGAACAAGAAAGAGAAAGAGAAACAGACAGACAAACAGACAGAAACAGAGAAAGAACAAGAGAACAAGAAACAGAGACAGACAAACAAAGACAAACCAAAAGCAACAAGCACTTCCCTCTGGAACGGCAGCCATAGCGAACAGAAGCCCTCCAAGTCCCTCTCAAACGAGGCGGCCGCTTTATCGGGTCCCTCGCTATATATAGGAACCGAGAGAGGCACAAGCTCGTCAGCTCGTTCCAGTCGCGTAGAAAATAAATATAGAAATTGGATTCGTGTAAACCTTCCTCCTTCCGCCAGCCCCCTCACTCGTCCTCCCTCCCTCCCTCCTTCCCTCCTCTTCCCTCCCTCCCTACTTCCCTCCGTCTCTTCTATCCTCCCTACTTCCCTCCGTATCTTCCACCCTTCCTCCCAAACTCCCTCCCTCCTTCCCCACTTCCCTCCCTCCCTCCCATCCTCCTTCCCTCCTTCCACACCTTCCCTCCCTCCTTCCCACACTTCCCTCCCTCCTCCCTCCTTCCCCACTTCCCTCCCTCCTTCCCCACTTCCCTCCCTCCCTCCCTACTTCCCTCCGTCTCTTCCACCCTCCCTCCCTACTTCCCTCCGTCTCTACCACCCACCCACCCTCCCTCCCTCCTTCTTCCCTTCCTCCCTCCTTCCCTCCCTTCCTCCCTCTTTCCCTCCCTTCCTCCCTCCTTTTCCTCCCTAACTCCCTCCCTCCCTTTCTCGGGTTCTCGGCGCCCGGGGTTTCCCTCCGCGAGGCCGGGGCGCCGCGGGAGGGAGGAGTCGAGAAGGGGACCTCATTCTCCTCTTCGTCCTCTTCCTTTCCTTTCTTTTTCTTCTTCTTTTCTTTTTTTCTTTTTTTTCCCCTTTTCTTCTAGTGCATTCCTTCTCTTTCTATTAATATTTTTTTCATTCTTTCTCTGTTACTTCTTCCTTCTTTCTTTTCCATTTCTTCGTCATTTTCCTTTTTTCTTCTCTTTTTCTTTTCCCTCCTTTTGTTCTTTTTTCTCCTCCCAACCATCCCCTCACTCACCCATCCACCCTCCTCTCTATCCTATCGCCCCTCCCTCCCTCCCATCCTCCCTCCCTCCCTCCCTCCCTCCCTCCATCCCACTCCCTAACTCCCTCCCTCCCAACCACCCCCTCACTCATCCACCCTCCCTCCCAACCACCCCCTCCCTCCCAACCACCCCTCCCTCACCACCCACCTCCCTCTCTATCCTCTCTATCTCTATCGCCCCTCCCTCCCTCCCTCTCTCCCTCCCATCCTCCCTAACTCCCTCCCTCACTCATCCACCCACCCTTCTCTCTATCCTATCGCCCCTCCATCATTCTCGCCTCTCTTCGGCCTCCCTCCTCTCTCCCTCCCATCCTCCTAACTCCCTCCCTCCCTCACCCACCCACCTCCCTCTCCCTCCTCTATCTCTATCGCCCCCCCCCATCATTCTCGCCTCTTCTTCGGCGCCTCCCACCCAACGTGCACGTGACGCCAGCGCATCATACGGCTTCGTAGGTTAATACCAGTTAATACCGGGTGATGCAACGCGCCGGCAATAACACCGCAGCGCAACACCAGATCACACAATAACGATCCACTACTACTTCCGCATACATCATCATCATCACCACACGTCGCTCCACATCACTACGGAATGGGAATAGGAATCGCCACCACATCACTACGGAATGGGAATCGCCCCCACATCACTACGGAATGGGAATCGCCACCACATCACTACGGAGTGGGAATAGGAATCGCCACCACATCACTACGGAATGGGAATAGGAATCGCCACCACATCACTACGGAGTGGGAATAGGAATCGCCACCACATCACTACGGAATGGGAATCGCCACCACATCACTACGGAATGGGAATAGGAATCGCCACCACATCACTACGGAATGGGAATCGCCCCCACATCACTACGGAGTGGGAATAGGAATCACCACCACATCACTACGGAGTGGGAATAGGAATCGCCACCACATCACTACGGAATGGGAATAGGAATCGCCACTACATCACTACGGAATGGGAATCGGATCACCACATCACTACGGAATGGGAATCGCCACCACATCACTACGGAATGGGAATCGCCCCCACATCACTACGGAGTGGGAATAGGAATCACCACCACATCACTACGGAGTGGGAATAGGAATCACCACCACATCACTACGGAGTGGGAATAGGAATCGCCACCACATCACTACGGAATGGGAATAGGAATCGCCACTACATCACTACGGAATGGGAATCGGATCACCACATCACTACGGAATGGGAATCGCCACCACATCACTACGGAATGGGAATCGCCCCCACATCACTACGGAATAGGAATCGCATCACTACTCTGCTAAGACGAGATGCACCATATCACCACCACCGAGGTTCTTCAGCCGAGCAACACCGTCACCATCCAGGCACTCACCATCACCACCAGGGCCTAGCACCCACAAGTATAGCCTTAAGCATCACCATACAACCATCACTTCATCACCATATCGCTACAAAGACCAACGCCATCACCGTCATCATGAAGATATCTCCCTTAAGGCCACAACACCATCACCGCAACACCCCCACCATCACCGCAACACCACCACCATCACCGCAACACCACCACCATCACCGCAACACCACCACCATCACCGCAACACCACCACCATCACCGCAACACCACCACCATCTCCGCAACACCACCACCATCACCGCAACACCACCACCATCACCGCAACACCACCACCATCACCGCAACACCACCACCATCACCGCAACACCACCACCATCACCGCAACACCACCACCATCACCGCAACACCACCACCATCACCGCAACACCACCACCATCACCGCAACACCACCACCATCACCGCAACACCACCACCATCACCGCAACACCACCACCATCACCGCAACACCACCACCATCACCGCAACACCACCACCATCACCGCAACACCACCACCATCACCGCAACACCACCACCATCACCGCAACACCACCACCATCACCGCAACACCACCACCATCACCGCAACACCACCACCATCTCCGCAACACCACCACCATCACC
>NC_091555.1:46783516-46788516 GCF_042767895.1 Penaeus vannamei
TCTTCTTTCGTCTTTTTCTTTTTCTTCTTCACTTTCATCTTCCTCATCATCTTCACCAGCATATTTCTCATCTTCTTTTTCATCTTTCTTCTACTCTTAATGCTTCTTCTTCCACACCTACTAAATCCCCCCCCCCCACTCCTCCTCCTCCTCTTCTTTTTTTCTTCTTCTTCTTCTCCTCCTCCTCCTCGTCTTCTTCTCCTTCTTCCACACCTACTAAATCTCCTCCTCCTCCTCCTCCTCTTCTTCTTCTTCTCCTTCTTCTTCTTCTTCTTCTTCTTCTTCTTCTTCTTCTTCTTCTTCTTCTTCTTCTTCTTCTTCTTCTTCTTCTCTCTTCTTCTTCTTCTTCTTCTTCCCTCTCCTCCTCGTCCTTAATATTATTATAATCATCCTTCTTCCTTCTCCTATTACTCCCCCACCCCCCCCCCCACCCCCCTCTTCCCCTCTGTCCCACCTTTCTCCATAATTTATTCGGTCCGTAATACTCTCTTGTCCTCGGAACACCATCACCTTTCCTCGCCCTTTCCTTTCCTCTCATACCACTTCCGCTTATCCTACTAGCCGTTCTTTTCCTGCTGTATCTTCCTTCTTCCTTCCTTCTTTCTTCTGCCTATCTTCCTTCTTCCTTCCTTCTTTCTTCTGCCTATCTTCCTAACCGTTCCTAGCCTTCTTCCTATCCTCCTAACCGGTCCTAGCCCTCTTCCTATCCTCCTTCTTCCTTCTTTACCCCTTAACCTTCTTAACCTCTCCTTCCTTCTTCCTTCTCCCTAACCTCCCAACCGTTCCTCTCCTCTTTCCTTCTTCTTTCATTCCTAACCTCCTAACCGTTCCTAACTTCCTCCTTCTTCCTAACATCCTAGCTCCTTCCTAGCCTCTTAACCGTTCTCAGTCTCTCCCTTCTTCCTTCCTCCTTCCATCCTACCTCCTCTTATCCTCGGAACATCACTCTCTCCTTCTTTATCAAACTTCCTCCTCTTCTTGGCCGTCTTCTGGCTCTTTCTTGCCCTTCCTCTTGCCATCCTACTTTCTCCTTCGCTCGCAAACTCAAATCTTTATCACTCTGATTATACTCCGCCCACGGCCGCCCTCAGCCACTTAACTCCTTCCATCCTGTATTTTCCTATTCTTCAAGTTTCACATTTCCTGTTTTTGATACTCCCTCCTTCCTTTCAGCTCCACCCTCCTCCTCCTAAATATTTCTTCTCTCCCTACTTCTCTATATTCCTCCTTTTCTTCCTCTTCTCCCTCTTTCTCCTCTTCTTCCCTCTCCTCCCTCCTCCTTCTCTTCCTCTTCTCCTCCTCTTCTACCTCTCCTCCCTCCTCCTTCTCTTCTTCTTCTCCCTCATCCTTCTCAATATTCTTCCTCTTCTCCCTCCTCATTCTCCTCCTCCTCTTCTATCTCCTGCCCCTCCTCTTTTTCCTCTTCTCCCTCCTCCTGCCTGCTCCCTATCCTTTCCCACCACATTCACTCTACCATCTCAACTTACTCCAATCTCTCTCTCTTCCTTCCATACTGTTCCTCCTTAAACCTCCTTTTAAATCCAACCTCCCTCTCCTCCTCCCATCCTTGTCCTCCTTAAACCTCTTTTTAAACTTCGTTAATCCTCCTCCTTTCCATCCTCGCCCTCCTTATAAACCTCCTTTTACACCCCTCCCTCCTTAAACCTCCTTTTAAACCCAACCTCTCTCCCCTCCTTCCATCCTCTCCCTCCTTATAAACCCCTCTCTCTCTCCTCCTTCCATCCCCGCCCTCCTTTTAAACCCAACCTCCCTCTCCTCCTTCCATTCTCGCCCTCCTTTTAAACCTCCTTTTAAACCCAACCTCCCTCTTCTCCTTCCATCCCAGCCCTCCTTATAAACCTCCTTAAACCCCTCTCTCTCCCCTCCTTCCATCCTATCCCTCCTTTTAAACCTCCTTAAACCCCCCTCTCTCCCCTCCTTCCATCCTCGCCCTCCTTATAAACCCCTCCCTCTCCTCCTTCCATCCTCGCCCTCCTTTTAAACCCAACCTCCCTCTCCTCCTTCCATTCTCGCCCTCCTTTTTAAACCTCCTTTTAAACCCAACCTCCCTCTTCTCCTTCCATCCCAGCCCTCCTTATAAACCTCCTTAAACCCTCTCTCTCCTCCTTCCATCCTCGCCCTCCTTACAAACCTCCTTTTACACCCCTCTCTCCCCTCCTTCCATCCTCGCCCTCCTTATAAACCTCCTTTTAAACCCAACCTCTCTCCCCTCTTTCCATCCTCTCCTCCTTATAAACCCCTCTCTCTCTCCTCCTTCCATCCCCGCCCTCCTTTTAAACCCAGCCTCCCTCTCCTCCTTCCATCCTCGCCCTCCTCTTGAACATCCTTAAACCTCTTTCTTTCCATCCTAGCCCTCCATAAACATCCTTTTACACCCCTCTCTCTCTCCTCCTTCCTTCCTATCCCTCCTTATAAACCTCCTTTTAAACCCCTCTCCCTCCCCTCCTTCCATCCTATCCCTCCTTTTAAACCTCCTTAACCCCCCCCCCTCCCCCTCCGGCCCGCCCCTCCTCCCGCCTGGCGCCAAGAAGTTTCCTCGTGTTTCAGAGTTTCCGAGACAACACTCCTTGGTGAGCTTAATCGCAGACAAATCTCTCCACGCCCTTCGCCCGCGCCGCCGCCTTCTGCCCTCCTTCAGGCGGTCGGGTGGGGGGGGGGGGGGGCGAGCTGGCCTCCCTTCTCTCCTTTTGGGGTCTTTCTCTTTCCTATTCTGTTCTCTCGGTCTCTCCCTCTACCTCTCTTTTAGTCTATGTCTATTACTTCGCGGGGTTTCGGAATTAATTGATATCAGATTAACGAAAGATAATGAATGACTTAAGTGGGACCAAGAGACTAATACCATTACCACTTTAAAAAGAGAACATGACCCATTTTCTCCTTTTTCCAGCAGGGGCATTTCTCCCCAGAGAGAGAGAGAGAGAGAGAGAGAGAGAGAGAGAGAGAGAGAGGGAGAGAGAGAGAGAGAGAGAGAGAGAGAGAGAGAGAGAGAGAGAGAGAGAGAGACAGGCAGACAGACAGGCAGACAGACAGACAGAGAGACAGACAGACAGACAGAGAAAAAAAAAACTTTCAAGTAAGAAGGACAAGAAAACGAGCGAGAAAATTCATGGCCCGCAACTGTCCCCTTCCTCACTCTCCGACGCCCATCGCCGAGTGCCAGCCGAGCTCCTCCTTGGAAGTCGGGCCGAGACACTTCAGGAAAGAAATCTGAGGATCCTTCCGAGGACGTCGTTCAAACTCCTTCCCGGCGCCTTCGGGGACAACTTGCCGTCCTCTGATGACTCTGGAGGGGTTTCTCTCGCTCCCCTGAGTTGAGGGGTCCTTTGGGGGGGGGGGTTAGGGGGAGAGGGGTCCTTTGGGGGAGGTGTCTTTAGGGGGAGAGGGATCCTTTAGGGGTGTCTTTAGGGGAGAGGGGTCCTTTGGGAGGGGGTCTTTAGGGGGAGAGGGGTCATGGGGGTCTTTAGGGGGAGAGGGGTCCTTGGGGGGTGTCTTTAGGGGGAGAGGGGTCCTTTGGGGGTGTCTTTAGGGGGAGAGGGGTCCTTTGGGGGTGTCTTTAGGGGGAGAGGGGTCCTTTGGGAGGGGGTCTTTAGGGGAGAGGGGTCCTTTGGGAGGGGGTCTTTAGGGGAGAGGGGTCCTTTGGGGGTGTCTTTAGGGGGAGAGGGGTCCTTTGGGGGTGTCTTTAGGGGGAGAGGGGTCCTTTGGGGGTGTCTTTAGGGGAGAGGGGGTCCTTTGGGGGTGTCTTTAGGGGGGAGAGGGGTCCTTTGGGAGGGGGGTCTTTAGGGGAGAGGGGTCCTTTGGGAGGGGGTCTTTAGGGGGAGAGGGGTCCTTTGGGGGTGTCTTTAGGGGGAGAGGGGTGTCTTAAGGGGTCTTCGTGGGGTCCTTCTTGAGGTCCTTCTTGAGGTCCTTCTTGGGAATGTCCTTTTGAGGGGGAGTCATCCTTAGGGGGATAGTCCTCCAAGAAGGAGTCTTTCTTTAGGGGGTTGACCCTCTAAGGGGGATCCTCCCTGGTGAGTCCTCCTCGGGATGGTCCTTCTCAGGGGGGGGGGGGTCCTTCTAAGAGGGGTCCTTATCAGGGGAAGAAGAGGGGGAGGGGATACAAGAGCCAGCAGGACTCCATTCCAGCGCTTGATGATGTATTTCCTGCCGCTCCTTACAAGAAACAGCAAGACGCCAGGGCCCTTTTGTCTTTTTCCTTTTTTTTTTACTTCCCCTCTTTCTCTCTCTCTCTCTCTCTCCCCTTTTACATTTATATTATCTGAATTATCCAACTTCACGCTCGCTTCCTCTCGCCCTGGTACACATCCACTTGCATGAAGAAGAAAAAAGTCTTTTCTGTTTTCCTCCCCCTTCCCCCCCCCCCTCAAAAAATACATCAGCATAACAAGAACAAAATTGCCATTTAAACATATGCCACTGTCGCCACCCTCCTCCCATCCCCCATCCCCCCTCCTTCTCCCCAACCAAGTCTTCCTTGATGTAAAACAAATGAACTTTTTTCTCTCTCCCTCTCCCTCTCTCTCTCTCTCTCTCTCTCTCTCTCTCTCTCTCTCTCTCTCTCTCTCTCTCTCTCTCTCTCTCTCTCTCTCTCTCTCTCTCTCTCTCTGTCTCTCTCTCTCTCTCTCTCTTTATCTATCTGACCGTTCTGTGGCGGTGTCCTTGTGGAAGCCATTGTGAAGGCGGTATCTCCGTCTGGATGCGGAGAGGGAGAGAGGGGGAGGGAGAAGGGGAGCGAGAGAGGGGGTTGGGTAGGGGGTGAGGGGAGGAGGCTACAGTCAATCCCTTTGTGGTCTCCCGGACACTCCCGGCCTCATATCTTAACACACACGCGCTATAATTTCCGCATGCTGGAAATTGGCACTGGCATCCCCTCCCCCCTTCCCCCCCCTCCCCTCCCCTCCCCTCTCCTCTCCTTCCTTCTCCTCTCCTTCCCTCACCTCCCCTCCTACCTTCAGGAACTTGGAACTGGTAAGCTTCACACG
>NC_091555.1:46793516-46811016 GCF_042767895.1 Penaeus vannamei
GAGAGAGAGAGAGAGAGAGAGAGAGAGAGAGAGAGAGAGAGAGAGAGAGGGAGGGAGGGAGGGAGGGAGAGTGGGTGAGGGAGATAAGCGAGAAGAGATAGATAAATAGATAGATAGAGAGAGAAAGAAAGAGAGAGAAAGCTAAGAGAGAGAGAGAAGAGATAGATAGATAGAGAGAAAGAGATATAAAGAGAAAGATAGAAAGAGAGAGAAAGCCAAGAGGCAGAGACAAACCCACAGAAACAGCCACGCAGACCTAGTCGACCTCCCTCAAAGACAGAAGATCAAACGACAAAGCAACAGAGAAACCCCACCAGCAGGAGTCGGCAGCAAGGAACAGCGCAACCAGGCTAACAAGACTAACAACTTAATTGCGGTCTTGCTCTCCCCCCTACCCCCCAACCCCCCTCCCCCCCGCTGGGCAACTTTATGGAGAGAAGTGTATGGCGAAATGGGCCCATACTTAGCTGTATTCGTGTGTGTGTGTGTGTGTGTGTGTGTGTGTGTGTGTGTGTGTGTGTGTGTGTGTGTGTGTGTGTGTGTGTGTGTGTGTGTGTGTGTGTGTGTGTGTGTGTGTGTGTGTGTGTGTGTGTGTGTGTGTGTGTTCAGTGCGTGCGTTCCTGTTTGGAATTCATGGTAAACAGATTGCAACAGGAACAACGAAGGGAAGGGCAAGAAAACACGAATATGCCGAAGGCCTTTTCACTATTGCTTCGTCAGGGCATGCAATAGTGAAAAGGCCTTCGGCATATTCGTGTATTTTCTTGCCCTTCCCTTCGTTGTTCCTGTTGCAGGCGCTCCTGTGTACATACGTGCGTTCCTGTGTACGTGTGTGCGTGCGCCCACGTGTACATGCTTGTGTGTGTCTCCCTACGTAGGAAATCCTCACCAAAGACAAGACGACCTGTAAGGAGGCACTCGAATCCCCCCCCCCCACCGCGGACCCCCCCTCCCCCGGCGCCTCCTTCCCACATGGGTCAGCGTGGCACAAACATGGAGCAAGTCACGTGACCTCCTCTATTCAGTGACACCCCTGCCAACGACGAAAGGACATCACTTTATCTCGTCTTTCGTATACTATCCACTCCATTTTCTCTCTTTATCCCCCTTTTCTTCCCTAATTTTCCTTCCTTCAATCTTTATTCAGTCCTTCCCTCTCTGTTTCCCCTCCTCCCAGTTTTTCCTTCCTTCAATCTTTATTCTCTCTCCTTCCTCCCTCTCCACTTTCCCTTCCTATCTTCTCCCTTTATACAGTCTTTCGGTCTTTATCCCTTCTCCTACTTCCTTCCCTCAGTCTTTATTCTCCCTCTCCCCCTTCCTTCCTACTCTCTTTATCCCCTCTCCCCCTTCCTTCCTTCTCTCTCTATCCCCTCTCCTTCTTCCTTCTTCCAAACTTCATTCCCTCTCCTCCTCCCTACCCTCTCTCTCTATCCCCTCTCCTTTCTTCCATTCCTTATTCCCTCTCCTCCTCCCTCCCTTCTTTTCCTATCTTTCTTCAGTCAACCTTTAACCCCTTGTTCCCTATTAAGGACTTGAACAATCACTGAACACAATGTACAAACTAATACCTATGGAGGTTGGAACACTCCCGAAAACCTTATAAAGTATAAAAGAAACTACAAAGACACTATAAACTACCTTTAAAAACAATTAGGAAACAAGCATAAACAATTTTAATTTAATTTCAATTTTAGACCTACGGGGGTGAAATACAAAAAAAAATTATAAAACATTTTAAAAATACTAAAAATAACCCAACATGAGCTACATTAAAAAAAAAACGATAATCTATAATCACGCAGACACAAAATACAATTTTATGCCTAATTAATCCCTAGAAACCTATCAAACATAAAAAAATACAATAAAAAAACGATAATTTGGAAACACGCATAAACAAAAATTAATTTCACACCTAAGTACCCCCTCAAAACCTCGTCAAACATAAAAAAAAAACATTAAAAACCACGATAATTTGGCAACACGCCTAAACAAGTCAACCCTAGGACAACCCACGAACCAATCAACTTCTAATCTACCCAATCCACCAGACAGCGAGCGAAGTGACTGAAGTGGAAGTAGCAGGGGGGGGGGGAGTGGTCGGAGTAGTAGCCTGGACTCGCTAACCTCCGAGAGCCAGTCCAACGGCAAGTCATCAGTCCCTTTCACTTAGTCTCTCCGTATCCAATATAACGTCTGGCGAGGTGAGTCACGATGTGATTCTATAAGTAGCAGTTTTATGTCAATTAAATGATACAAAGATTTAAAAAAAGTAAAAGTAAAAAATGAAAATAAACGAAATGTGATAACCTGATGAATGAGTGATTAGCTGCCATTTGCATAATTTATCCAGATGCGATATGCTGAGGCGTCTTGTCAATCGTTCTGGGTTTGGGACAGCATGACAGCATGACAGCTCGTGTTACATCACACATGGGGGCTAATATGCATTCATTCTCTGCCTGCCTGCCTGCCTGCCTGCCTGCCTGCCTGCCTGCCTGCCTGCCTGCCTGCCTGCCTGCCTGCCTGCCTGCCTGCCTGCCTGCCTGCCTGCCTGCCTGCCTGCCTGCCTGCCTGCCTGCCTGCCTGCCTGCCTGCCTGCCTGCCTGCCTGCCTGCCTGCCTGCCTGCCTGCCTGCCTGCCTGCCTGCCTGCCTGCCTGCCTGCCTGCCTGCCTGCCTGCCATCCTGCCTGCCTGCCATCCTGCCTGCCTGCCTGCCTGCCTTGCCTGCCTGCCTTGCCTGCCTGTCTGCCTGCCTGTCTGCCTGCCTGTCTGCCTGCCTTGCCTGCCTTGCCTGCCTGCCTTGCCTGCCTGCCTTGCCTGCCTGCCTGCCTGCCTGCCTGCCTGCCTGCCTGCCTGCCTGCCTGCCTGCCTGCCTGCCTGCCTTGCCTGCCTTGCCTCTCGCCAGTTTACTTACCAACTTCCAACCCTCTTTCACTATTCGCTTCACCCCCCTCCTCTCCTCCTGACCCCCTCCCCTCCTTCTCACACCCCCTTGCCCTTCCCTCCTCTTCCCCATCCCTCTCACGTCCCACCTCATTACACACACACAATTAACTTGGCACAAACGCCGCCTCACTCACCCACTCACTCACATTCACTCATCCAAGTCCGTCATCACCCATTCACTCACCCTCGCACCCCCCCACCTCCACCCAGCCCTCCCCATCACCCCCTCATCCACCCTATAGTCCTCCCTTCCCCCTACCCCCTTCCCTCCCCACCCTCTCATCCCCCACTCCCCTCCCACCCGCCACCCCTTCAGCGCTCATGACCCGACCGGCACCTCCGGGTGAACAATCAACCGAAGCAGCACTCATACCCGCCCCCTCCCCCTCCCCCTTCCCCTATTCCCCCCTACACCCCGCTTGATTGCACCCCCCCGCCCTTCCATCCCCCTCCCTAGCGCGAACACCCCTCCCCCGCCTGATTGCACCCCGCGCCCTTCCATCCCCTCCCTCGCGCGAACACCCCTCCCCCCGCCTGATTGTACCCCCCACCCCCGCTCCTCCATCCCCCTCCTCGCGCGAACACCCCTCCCCCCGCCCTTCCATCCTCCTCCTTCGCGCGAACACCCTCCCCCCCGCCTGATTGCACCCCCTCCCGCCCCTCCATCCCTCTCCCTAGCGCGAACACCCCTCCCCGCCTGATTGCACCCCCGCCCTTCCATCCCCTCCCTCGCGCGAACACCCCTCCCCCCGCCTGATTGTACCCCCCCACCCCCGCTCCTCCATCCCCCTCCCTCGCGCGAACACCCCTCCCCCGCCCTTCCATCCCCTCCTTCGCGCGAACACCCCTCCCCCCGCCTGATTGCACCCCCTCCCCGCCCCCTCCATCCCTCTCCCTAGCGCGAACACCCCTCCCCCCGCCTGATTGCACCCCCTCCCCGCCCCTCCATCCCTCTCCCTAGCGCGAACACCCCTCCCCCCGCCTGATTGCACCCCCGCCCTTCCATCCCCTCCCTCGCGCGAACACCCCTCCCCCCGCCTGATTGTACCCCCCACCCCCTCTCCTCCATCCCCTTCCCTCGCGCGAACACCCCTCCCCCCGCCCTTCCATCCCCCTCCTTCGCGCGAACACCCCTCCCCGCCTGATTGCACCCCCCTCCGCCCCTCCATCCCTCTCCCTAGCGCGAACACCCCTCCCCGCCTGATTGCACCCCCGCCCTTCCATCCCCCTCCCTCGCGCGAACACCCCTCCCCCCGCCTGATTGTACCCCCCACCCCCTCTCCTCCATCCCCTTCCCTCGCGCGAACACCCTCCCACCGCCCGTCCATCCCCCTCCTTCGCGCGAACACCCCTCCCCCGCCTGATTGCACTCCCCCGCCCTTCCATCCCCCTCCCTCGCGCAAACACCCCTTCCCCCCACCTGATTGCACCCCTCCCCGCCCTTCCATCCCCTCCTTCGCGCGAACACCCTCCCCCTTCCCCCACCTGATTGCACCCCCTCCCACCCACCCCTTTCGCGCGAACACCCCTCCCCCTTCCCCCCGCCTGATTGCACCCCCTCCCACCCACCCCTTTCGCGCGAACAAACACAATGGCCGGCCGGTTATCTGTATGAATGCCCGATAACAGACGAACGGCTATCTGTGCCTTCGGAGCGCCAATAACAGCAGCAGAGGCCGGAGGAGGAGACACCGCTGGCTGACTGGCTCTGCGTCCTCTCAGGGAAAGCAGGAGGGAGATTGGGATCCGGATTGGAAATGGATGCGCCAGGAATTGATGCTGATGCTGCTGATGCTGTTGCTGTTGCTGTTGATGTGGTTGATATTGCTGTCGCTGTGGCTGTGGCTGTTATTGTTGTTGCTGCTGTTTCTGGTTCTGATGTTGTTTGCTGCTGTTGTTGTTGCTGTTGATGTGGTGGTTGATATTGCTGTCGCTGTGGCTGTTATTGTTATTGTTGTGGCTGCTGTTTCTGGTTCTGATGTGTACGGTTGTTGCTGTTGTTGTGGTTGATATTGCTGTCGCTGTGGCTGTTATTGTTATTGTTGCTGCTGTTTCTGGTTCTGATGTTGTTTGCTACGGTTGTTGCTGTTGTTGTGGTTGATATTGCTGTCGCTGTGGCTGTTGTTGTTATTGTTGTTGCTGCTGTTTCTGGTTCTGATGTTGCTTGCTGATGCTGTTGTTGTTGATGATGTGGTTGATATTGCTGTCGCTGTGGCTGTTGTTGTTTATTGTTGTTGCTGCTGTTTCTGGTTCTGATGTTGTTTGCTACGGTTGTTGTTGTTGTTGTGGTTGATATTGCTGTCGCTGTCGCTGTGCCTGTTGTTGTTGTTGCTGCTGTTTCTGGTTCTGATGTTGTTTGCTGATGCTGTTGTTGTTGATGATGTGGTTGATATTGCTGTGGCTGTGGCTGTTATTGTTGTTGCTGCTGTTTCTAGTTCTGATGTTGTTTGCTACGGTTGTTGCTGTTGTTGTGGTTGATATTGCTGTCGC
Source organism: Penaeus vannamei (assembly GCF_042767895.1). Lineage (NCBI taxonomy): Eukaryota > Metazoa > Arthropoda > Malacostraca > Decapoda > Penaeidae > Penaeus > Penaeus vannamei. Next base: position 46,798,956 of record NC_091555.1, read on the forward strand.
TGTGGCTGTTGTTGTTATTGTTGTTGCTGCTGTTTCTGGTTCTGATGTTGTTTGCTGATGCTGCTGCTGTTGTTGATGTGGTTGATATTGCTATCGCTATGGCTGTTATTGTTATTGTTGTTGTTGCTGCGGTTTCTGGTTCTGATATTGCTGTTTTTGTTCTTCTTGGTGGTGGTGGTGGTGGTACTGTTGTTGGTGGTGGTGGTGTTATTGTGGTGGTGGCGGTGGTGCTGGTGGTGATAGTTGTGTTGGTGGTGGGTATGCATGTCGGTGTGGATGTGAAGCTGATCTTGAACTGACTAATATAACAGACTTGTCCCTAACAAAGTGACCCCAACCACAGTGAAAACAGACCCTATAAAACATATCCTGAAAACAAACAAACAAACAAACACAATTAAACAAACACCCACCACAAAAAAAAGAAAAACCGATATCCCAAAAAACCCACATTTTTTGAACAAACAGAACAATAATACCCTTAAATAACCTTAATCACCAGCCCCTTAACGACCGCAAAAAAGGGGAACAAGGTGACCCATTAACTTGGCCCATTAACCTAGGATTCACGACCGTCTCTCGGGACCAGCTGTGCCTCTCTCGGATCATCTGTGCCTCTCTCGGGACCAGCTGTGCCTCTCTCGGGACCAGCTGTGCCTCTCTCGGACCAGCTGTGCCTCTCTCGGGACCAGCTGTAACTCTTTCGGACCAGCTGGATCTCTCTCGGATCATCTGTACCTCTCTCGGGACCAGCTGTGCCTCTCTCGGACCAGCTGTACCTCTCTCGGGACCAGCTGTGCCTCTCTCGGACCAGCTGGATCTCTCTCGGATCATCTGTGCCTCTCTCGGACCAGCTGTGCCTCTCTCGGACCAGCTGTGCCTCTCTCGGACCAGCTGTGCCTCTCTCGGACCAGCTGTGCCTCTCTCGGACCAGCTGTGCCTCTCTCGGACCAGCTGTGCCTCTCTCGGACCAGCTGTACCTCTCTCGGGACCAGCTGTACCTCTCTCGGGACCAGCTGTACCTCTCTCGGACCAGCTGTACCTCTCTCGGACCAGCTGTACCTCTCTCGAGACCAGCTGTACCACTCTCGGATCTGTACCTCTCTTGGGACCAGCTGTACCACTCTCGGATCTGTACCTCTCTTGGGACCAGCTGTACCACTCTCGGATCTGTACCTCTCTTGGGACCAGCTGTACCACTCTCGGATCTGTACTTCTCTTGGGACCAGCTGTAACTCTCTCGGAAAATCTACGGAGAAATCATGCCCGGTTTCACATTCCATCTAAATATTTAGCCTTTTTTCTACTTTTCAATTTTCTATTCCTTTTTAGCCAATTCCACTTCTAGAATGGGATATAATTACTTTTAAATTGACTTATATCATAGCATCAATGACGAAAATAAACAATAACAATCTTTATAAGACGTAGCCTATAGGCCTAAGACACATCAACAAGTCAATAACAACAAAACGTAACAACTCCAAAACACAACTAAATAAACAAACAGACAAACAATCAACCAAACAACTAAAACAAACACGACAAACACACACAAAAAAAACAAATAAACCTAACCGACCAAAATTCAGCCCCCCCCAAAAAACTCAAAAAAACTCAAAAACTATTTTTCCCTTCCATGACTTTTTTCCCCATTTGCAATGTTGCGATTTCCATTCTGACTTCATCTGCGTCCACCAAAAAGCCCCTAATTGGTTGGTTGTTTACGCAAAAGGTCATAAATGCTCATTATCGTTGGCTCATCCATCATCAGCCGGCGGTGATGACAGTGAACAAAGGTTTGTCTACTGTGTGTGTGTGTGTAGTGTGTAGTGTGTGTGTATGTGTGTGTGTGTGTGTGTGTGTGTGTGTGTGTGTGTGTGTGTGTGTGTGTGTGTGTGTGTAGTGTGTGTGTGTGTGTGTGTGTGTGTGTGTGTGTGTGTGTGTGTGTGTGTGTGTGTGTGTGTGTGTGTGTGTGTGTGTGTGTGTAAATAAATATACATATATCATATATATTTATATGTAAATATATCTATAAATATACTATATATCTACACATATTACATATACATTTATATATATACATATAAATATTTGTAAATATATATTCATATATTATATATTTAGATAGATAGATAGAAAAAGATAAAAGATGCATCAGTAATAATAATAACAGTAATAGCATGATAATAAAGTGAAACATAATTATTAATAATAATAATAAAAATAAAAATAAAAATAATAACAATAATAATAATAATAATAATAATAATAATAATAATAATAACAACAATAATAATAATAATAACAATAATAATATCAACAACAACAACAACAATAATAACAACACTAACGGCAGCATCGACAACAAAATAATAATAATGACGAGGCCGACAAGGAAAGGCCGAACACAGGGACACCGCCGAGCGAATTCGGGAAACGGCTCCTGCCAATACTCCCCGTGAGCGCAAATTACTTGTTATTGCTTGCCTTCGACCCCCTCCCTCCCCTCCCTCCTGTCGCCCTCCCCCACCCCTTCGGCCCCCTCCCCCCCTCCCCACCCCTTCGGCCCCCTTCCCTCCCTCTTGCCCATCCTCCACCCCTTCGCCCCCCTCCCCCCTCCTCCACCTCTTCGGCCCCCTCCCCCTCCCCCATCCCTTCGGCCCCCTTCCCTCCCTCTTGCCCACCCCCCACCCCTTCGGCCCCCCACCCCCTCCCCCCTCATTCGCCCCCATCCCCCCTCCCCCACCCCTTCGCCCCCCGCCCCCTCCCCCACCCCTTCGGCCCCCAATAGCTTTCTCTCGAGTCCTGACGTCGGGTGTCAAGACTTCCTGCACCGCGCCGGCCAATAGCATTACCGGGGTGGGGGTGGGGGTGAACCATCGGGTCTGGGCGCCGAAACGAACAGCGTTCTCCTTTTTTCTGTCTTTGTGTTTGTCTTTCTTTCTTTCTCTCTCTTTCTTTTGGGGGGGGGGGCATCGGGTCTGGGCGCCGAAACGAACAGCGTTCTCCTTTTTTCTATCTTTGTGTTTGTCTTTCTTTCTTTCTTTCTTTCTCTCTCTTTCTTTCTCTGTCTCTCTTCTCTTTCTGCTTGCCTCCCCTTCCTCCTTTCCTTCTCAATCTCCTCCTTCCCCTCCCTCTCCCTCTCCTCCTTCTCCCCCTCTCCCTCTCCTCCTCCCCCTCTCTCCTCCTCCTCCCCCTCCTTCCCCCTCTCCCTCCCCCTCACCCTCTCCTCCTTCCCCTCCCCTCCTCCCTCCCTCCTCCCTCCTTTCCCCTACCCTCCTTTCCCCTCCCTCCCCTCCTCCCTCCTTCTCCCCTCCCCCTCTCCTCCTTCTCCCTCTCTCTCCCTCCCTCCCCTCCCTCTCCATCCCTCTCCCTCTCTCCCTCTCACCGTCTCCAATTTCAGTTCACCATTTTCTGGTTCACCATTTTTCTCCCTCTCTCCCTCCCTCCCTCCCCTCCCTCTCCCTCTCCTCCTTCTCCCCCTCTCCCTCCCTCCTTCCCCCTCTCCCTCCCTCCCCTCCTTCTCCCTCCCTCTCCTCCTTCTCCTTCCCCTCTCCCTCTCTCCCTCTCACCGTCTCAATTCCAGTTCACCCTTTTCTCCTCCTCACCGCACACGACAAAGCATCCAGCCGTGTTGACAAAGGCAGAAAACACCAGCATATCAAACAGGGTTAATTGGAAGACGAGAACGCACGTCTCAAGATGGCAGTCTCGGAGGATTTCGAAATTGCTTGTCGCCTTTCGTTCAAGATTTTGATTATCGTGACATTTGTCTATGTGTTTCTTGTTTTACATTATTCGTCTTCATCAATATCATCACTATTATTAATTGTCTCTGTATTTCTTGTTTTGCAATATTCGTCGTCATCAATATCATTATCATTAATATCATTAATGATTTACAACTGATACTACTAATAATAAGAATATGTTCTTATCATTAATCCTAATACAAACTTCAAAAAATCACGAATGGGAAAAAAGAACAAATAAAAAACAAAGGAAAGAAAAAAAAGACAAGGAAAAGAAGAAAAGAAAAAATACCAACGAAAAAAAGAAAGAAAAGAAAAAAGAATAAAGAAAAAAAAAGATAAAACCACACCAAACACCCGTAAAGCTCACGAACACGTGCTCGAAGCCGAACAAAACGACCTTAATCGCTTCGAACCGCTTTGTCTGTGCCTTTGGCCGCGCGGGGCAAAGCTTCATAACCCACAAGAGACTTTCGTTAAGGCCACTCCAGCCCCGCGCACAAGCAGAGGCCCGCGCACAAGCAGAGGCCAAGCACAAGCAGAGGCCCGCGCACAAGCAGAGGCCCAAGCACAAGCAGAGGCCCGCGCACAAGCAGAGGCCCAAGCACAAGCAGAGGCCCAAGCACAAGCAGAGGCCCAAGCACAAGCAGAGGCCCAAGCACAAGCAGAGGCCCAAGCACAAGCAGAGGCCCAAGCACAAGCAGACAAAGGCGGTTATTTCGCTAGCACAAATACCGGTCTTTGTGGGTCGATCTGACGTGTCCTTGCTGCTTAATTTCTGTTCTTTTCCCTCTTTGATTTCTATTTTGTCCTTTCTGCTTAATTCGTTTTCTTTCTTTCTTTCTTTTCTTGTTTAATTTTCATTTTGTCCTTTCTGCTTAATTTCCGTTTTCTTTCTTTCTTTTCTTGTTTAATTTCCATTTTGTCATTTCTGCTTTATTTCCATTAGTCCTTTTCTGCTTTATTTCTATTTTGCCTTTTTCTGCTTAATTTCCAATTTGTCCTTCCTGCTTCATTTCTATCTATACTTTGATTTCTGTTTTTTTCTCTGCTTATTTTCTATTTGTTCTTGCTGCTTGATTTCTGTTCTTTTCCCTGCTTGATTTCTGTTTTGTCCTTTCTGCTTATTTTTTTTCTCTCTTTTCTTGCTTAATTTCCATTTTGTCATTTCTGATTAATTTGTTTTTTTTTCTTTCTTTCTCTCTTTTCTTGCTTAATTTCCATTTTGTCATTTCTGCTTAATTTCTGTTTTTTCTTTCTTTCTTTCTTTTCTTGCTTAATTTCCATTTTGTCATTTCTGCTTAATTTCAGTTTTTTTCTTTCTTTCTTTCTTTTCTTGCTTAATTTCCATTTTGTCCTTTCCGGTTAATCTCCATTTTGTCATTTCTGTTTTATTTCCATTAGTCCTTTTCTGCTTTATTTCTATTTTGCCTTTTCAGCTTAATTACCAATTTATCCTTTCTGCTTCATTTCTATTCATACTTTCAGCTCAATTTCTACCCATGTCTTTTTTTTTTCTTTCTTTCTGCTTAAATAAACTTCACAAAACTAAATTCTCAAAGGCCTTGAATTAACTTTTTAAAAATATCTTTACAAACACAAAACTGTATCTCTTTCACAGCCAAGAATACCTACTTCCTCGAGCTATTTTTGTCATACTACGAACTTTAAATATTTCGAAAGACACAAGATCCCGTAAAATCGCAAATATAACATAAAATCTGAAGTCTATCCATCACTGTTTCGATCACGTGATTTTTACACGTTATTTACCCCCCACCCCACCCCCACCCCCCGCCCAGGCTCTCTATTTCGATCACGTGATTTTTACACGTTATTTACCCCCCACCCCACCCCCACCCCCCGCCCAGGCTCTCTATTTCGATCACGTGATATTTTTACGTTATTTTACTGAAATCGTCAAATCAGTTTAACAAACACACAAAAGGTTTTGCATTACCCACCCTCCCACCCCCACCCCCACCCCCGCCCAGGCTCTCTAATTCGATCACGTGATTTTTACACGTTATATTACTGAAACCGTCAAATTAGTTTAACAGACACACAAAGGGTTTTCCTTCCCCCCCCACCCCACCCCCCGCCCAGGCTCTCTATTTCGATCACGTGATATTTTTACGTTATTTTACTGAAATCGTCAAATCAGTTCAACAAACACACAAAAGGTTTTACATTCCCCACCCCCACCCTCACCCCCAACCCCACCCCTCACCCCCGGCTCTCTAAACTACGTCATAAAGAAACCCTAAAATACCATCCAGACTGCATCTCGAATGGTATAAATGGAATAACAGCTGTGCAAATCGCGGATGTAGTAACAAAGAAAAGAAAAAGAAAAGAAAAAGGCAAAACGGTAAACATGTTTTGCTTTCTTGGGCGGCGTAAACAGCGTGGGCGTGAACACGCTCCGGGACAACGCTGGCGAAGGGTTGGGGTGTAAGTGCATCCCCCTCTCCCCCTTCCCTTTTTTCCTTTCCCTTCCACTCCCTTCCTTCGTCCTCCCCTTCCTCTTTCCTTCCATTCCCTTCCCCTTCCCCATCTCCTCTCACTCTTCTTCCCCTCCCTTCCTTTCCCTTCCCTTCCCCTTCCCCATCTCCTCTCCCTTCCTTCGTCCTCCCCTTCCTCTTTCCTGCCTTTCCTTTCCTTTCCCTTCCCCTCCTCTCCCTCCCCCTTTTCCTTCCCTTCCTTTTCCCTCCCTCTTCCCTTTCCCTTCCCTTCCTCTCCCTCCCCCTTTTCCTTCCCTTCCCTTCTCATTCCTTTTCCTTCCCTCCTTCCTACTCTCCTCTCTCCCTTCCCCCTCTCCTCTCTCCTCTCCCCCTTCCCTTTCCACCTCCTCCCCCTTCCCCAACCCCCAAAGAACTCTTCTATTTGTCTCTTCCATATTACGGTCGTAAATCTCGTGCAGGCTTTCGAGTCGGAATATCCGGTCCTCTCGGGTATGCAGATTCCGGAATGGAGGGCGGCCGTTAACGGGTAATAAGAGTTTATTCCCGATTACGGCGCGGTCTGGAGCCATGAAACCGCAAACCTGCTTCGGTGATTATAAGTCTTTTATCTATTCGTCTTAAACGCAAATATTGGATCGGTTTACGGTAGATTCAATTCATTTTTTTTTCTTATATGCAATTATTAGAGATGTGCGGTAGATTCGATTCATTTTTATTATGCGCAAATATTAGAGATACACGGTAGACTCAATTCATTTTTATTATGCGCAAATATTGAAAGATATACGGTAGACTCAACTTACCTACTCTATACAAAAATATCAAATTGCTAAATGGTAGACAACGAAGTGCTAGTTTTCACACCGCTAAGAATACACTGGAAAGATTCACCCCTTCCAAAAAACATCATTACGAAAAAGAAAAAAAAAAAAAATAAAAAAAATAAATAAATATTTAAGCTTCAGATTTGCTTCTCCTGCATCGCTCCTTCGCCGTTTATCTTCAGTGAAAGTTTGAGAAAGATGAAGGAGCTTTTCTCTCTCTGCAGTAGAGAGGAAACTTAATGAATCCCGTTGCTATAAGAAAAGAAAAAATAGATACACTTTCAAACAAACTAACGACTAAAAATAAGAACTCACACAGCCACTCACAAAGAAAACATCTAAAAAAATCACACAAACTAACGACTAAAAATAGGAAAACCAACTCACAAAGAAAAAAAAAAAAAATCTAAAAAAATCCTCACCCAATTATACTTTCCCGGAGAAAAAGCGACCTTGTTTTTTTATTAGAGTAGATAACGAAGGACAAGCACTTGGGCGGAATACCGTCTATTGCGGCCAACGACCCAGCCGCCGATACTTAGGTCGTTGGCCAGTAATAAACGCGCTGATAGCCCAGTCTGCACGACCATTACCCCGGCTGGATCATCGGAAATATTAATGTGACGAGGGTACTGCCGCGGTCAATGCCCTCGCCTCGGGGCATTAACCGGCTCCACCACTGCTATATCAGGACCGCGATATGCCCGCCGGATATGCGGAAGTGATCGCTATGCACATAGTCGAGGATTTCGAACTGCTCGCTGCTTCGGACTTTCTGTATCATTTAGTTCGTGTTCGCTGGAAATACCGCACAGTAAGCACACGCTGTATTACTCGTGCCATCGCTATATATAGGGCCATCGTTTTATAAAGACGAAGTTTCCATCCGACGGAACGAACAGTCTTGCACATGAAAATGTCCCACAACAGCCGGCAAAATATCTGCTCTTTTCGAACTTTCCTTGTAATACTGCTCATTTCCAACTATTCTTGGAATACTTAGCAGACGTTGCGAAAGTCTGCTGGGTAACCATCAGGCTAATACTTTCAAAAGATGAATACACACACGCACACACGCACACACACACACACACACACACACACACACACACACACACACACACACACACACACACACATATACACCTGATTCTCCGTTCAACAAAAAATGTCTATTGTGGCCAAAAGTTTTTTCACTCAGACGAAGGGAGAAAGCAATGGCAACTATACCACAAAAATAAAATATTTATATCCGCATACATTATATAGAAATACATACATATACATCACATAGAAATACACACACATACACACACATAGACATATAGACAGATAGACATACACGAATACATAAGACCGAGACGTATAGATCATCTGACAGACAGACAGACATAAACACACATATGCAAACACGTGTGCATGTGTCTAATAACTCCCATTTGTTTTCGAGAAAGACCCTACTCGTGGGCGGGGCTTGAGATGACTGTCGACTTAAGCGCTGGCATCATCACCTCAGATCGTGACAGACTGACGAGGAAGCCATCTTGGGAACTCAGTCACGAAAGCTTACCACTGTCACGTCGGTTGGAGTTGGAGTGTACGCGTTATAGGAGTGTCAATTACTTTACTTTCCATACCCTGATTCTTTTTCTTTCTCTTTCTTTCTTTCTTTCTTTTTCTCTCTCTTTCTCTCTCTCTCTATATATATATATATTTATATAATTGAACAATGTCACTCTAATTACTTGACGTGTCTCTCTCCTTCATTTTCTTGCTCCTTGTATTATTTTCTGTGTGTGTGTGTGTGTGTGTGTGTGTGTGTGTGTGTGTGTGTGTGTGTGTGTGTGTGTGTGTGTGTGTGTGTGTGTGTGTGTGTGTGTGTGCGTGTGTGTGTGTGTGTGTGTGTGTGTGTGTGTGTGTGTGTGTGTGTGTGTGTGTGTGTGTGTGTGTGTGTGTGTGTGTGTGTGCGTGTGTGCGTGTGCGCGTGTGTGTGAGTTCGTGACCGCACGTGTTATTTTCCCTCTTCCATCCACCTTCCCTTTCTCTTCTCTCTTCCCTCCCCCTCCCTCCTCCCCTTTTCGCCCCGTCCTTGCTTCCCTCCCCTCCCCCTTCCTCTCACCCCTTACCCCTCCTCCCCCTGCCCCCACCCCAGAAGACCATCACCCAACCTAATGGCGAGGTAACCCCCCCCGCCCCCGAAAATGTGGAAAGTAAGTCAAAATAGTTGCCATGTAATTCATTTCGGGCGCTTTACGGGCGGGAAGTCGCCCAAAGTCACTCTTATGGGCGCCCAGACTTGCTTTTATGCCTGCGCCGATAAGGGGTTGCCTTGCCCCCCCCCCCTCCCCCCCTGTTTAAGACTTTGACTTTATTTCTATTTTTTGGGGGGGTGGAGAGAGAGAGGTTTTATTTACTTTTTTTTTATTATTCATGTGTGTGTGTGTGTGTATGTGTGTGTGTGTGTGTGTGTGTGTGTGTGTGTGTGTGTGTGTGTGTGTGTGTGTGTGTGTGTGTGTGTGTGTGTGTGTGTGTGTGTGTGTGTTTCTCACAGCGTCGGTTCTCATGTTTTCCATCTTTCCTCTTTTATCAGTTTCAGTATTTCCTTTCACATTCAACCCCTCGACCATCCCCTTCTTCCTCTTTCCTCCCTCCTCTCTTCTCTCTCCTCTTCCCCTTTCTCCCCACTTTCTCGTTTACTCTCCACCACCTCTCTTCTCCCCCCCTCCCCCACCCCCACTCCTCCGTCCCCTCCAATACCAGTGTCGTGTTGCAAGACTGCATTCATCAACCTGTAACAGCAATTATCGGCCTGTCGCTGCCTCTGACGCCCGAAGGAAGAGCGAAGGAAACCCGAAGGAAACCCGAAGGAAGCCCGAAAGAGGCCCGAAGGAAGCGCGTAAGAGGCCCGAAGGAAGCCCGAAGGAAGCGCGATGGAGGTCAGAAGGGAGCCCGAAAGAGGCCCGAAGGAAGCCCGAAGGAAGCCCGATAGCTCCGTTCATCCGCAGTTAATAACTCAGCTGGCACTACGGCTTGGCCCAGATGCGTGTGTTTGCGTGCGTGTGCGTGCGTGCCTGCGTGTATGTATGCATGTACGTGTGTGACTACGTTCGCGGCCGCCCCAGTCCCCACGCCCGTCCGTTCGCCCCGACCTCCGTAAGCCGGTTAGCGACTCCTGTTTCTCGACCGGCCTGCACCGCCGCCGCTTCCGGGAACTAACGTAATTACCAGCCGCCGTTCTTTTCCGTCCGGCGCCGAGCTCCGACACCGGCCGCGTAAGAGGATTAACCGGCCGATCTCCTCTTCCTCCTCCTCCTCCTCCTCCCGCGTGTCCGAGTAAGGAGAGAAAGTAAATAGGTAGGTAGGTGAGTGAGAAAGTCCACTATGTCCGAGTAAGGAAGGAAAGAAAGTGTAAGTATAGTAAGTGTAAGTAAGTATAATAAGTGTACGTATAGTAAGTCTACGTAAATATAGGAAGTACAGTAAGTCTACGTAAATATAGGAAATATAGTAAGTACGTAAGTGTAAGTAATTATAATGTGTAAGTAAGTACAGTAAGTGTAAATAAGTATAGTAGGTAAGTAAAGTAAGTAAGTAGCAGGAACCAAGAGCACCTAGAACGTGCGGTCCGGCTCGGTTCCTGGATCCATCTGCGATGATCATTTCCGCAGGGAAGGGTGAGGGAGAGGGGGAGGAGGAGGGGAAAGAGGAGGGAGAGAGAGAGAGGGGAGGGAGAGAGAGAGAGGGAGGGAGAGGGAAAGAGGAGGGAGGAGGGGAGAGGGAGAGAGGAGAGGGAGAGGAGAGAGAGGGAGAGGGAGAGGAGAGAGAGAGGGAGAGGGAGAGGAGAGGAGAGGGAGAGGGAGAGGGAGAGAGAGAGAGAGAGGGAGAGAGAGGGAGAGAGAGAGAGAGAGAGAGAGAGAGAGAGAGAGAGAGAGAGAGAGAGAGAGAGAGAGAGAGAGAGAGAGAGAGAGAGAGAGAGAGAGAGAGAGGGAGGATGAGGAGGGAGGAGAAGGAAAAGAGGACACACGGTCCCCTGTCCCGTTTCCAAGCTGGCTCCCCCCAGCTGGTCGTCAGATGGTGTCGCGAGGGGGCGGGATGGGGGGGGGGGCTTACGCAGGACCACCGAGGACAAGGACGCGGCCTCATCCTTCGCCGCAGACGCCCATCGTCGGCGCCGTCGGTGTGAGGGGGGCTTCTTCCTGCGCCGAGGGAGTCCGACAGGATCCGAAATCTAATAATTGGGCTTTTTCCGTTTCATCGGTTTGCATGATCGTTTTTCTCCTTTTCTTTCTTTCTTTGTTTTTTCCCTTCTCTTTCTTTCTTCCTTTTCTTTATTTTTTCCCTTCTCTTTCTTTCTTTTTCCTTTTCTTTCTCTATTTCTCCTTTCTCTTTCTTTCTTTTTCCTTTTCTTTCTCTATTTTTTCCCCTCTTTATTTCTTTTTTTCCTTTTTTTCCCTCTTTCTTTCTATTCTTTCTTCTTTTTTTCCTTTCTTTCCTTCTTTTTTTCTTTTTTCCTTCTTTCTTCCCTTCTTTTCTTTTTCTTTGACGTTCTGCACCGGATGCTATACCAGGAATGGAAGACGAGAGGGAACAACAACCAGGAGGTACATCCAGGGTGTGGAAGAACCGAAGACAACCTCGAAAATAACCAATAACATAATAATCAACTTTTTGGCTCCAATCTTCAGAAAACCCAACTCTTTATCTAAAAAAAAAAAAAAAATCTCACGAATCACCACCTTTTTCATCAAAGTTTTCCAGGAATTAACCCTTTCTTATCAAAAGTTCCAGGATTTTTTTTTTTTTTTTTTTTGTCCTAATCAAAATTTCTCTCACAACAATAACTTTAGCCAACGTCACTTCCTCCCCAAAACAAACTTGACAACATACAAGCCCGTGACAACCCCGCATACAAACCCAGTCCAAAGCCCTAGTACAGCTGGCCGCATACACAGGTTGCTGTACGTACCTGCAAAGAAAAGAAAAAGGAAAATTAGATAAACAAATAAATGGAGATAAG
>NC_091555.1:46816016-46818516 GCF_042767895.1 Penaeus vannamei
AAGGACGTTCCCGCTCTCAGTGCCCTCCACGGCGGAAGGTGGAGTGGGGGGGGAGGGGGGGTATCCTCTCTCTCCAAGGCCCAGCTTCCATTTACTTCCTCTTCTCTGTCCTCGCCGTCTCTCCAGGAATAAAGGAGGAGATGGAGGAGGAGGAGGGGGGAGGAGGGGGAGGAAGAGGAGGAGGTGTTGGGGGGGAGGAGGAGGAAGAGGAGGAGGAGGAGGAAGAGGAGAAGAAGAAGAAGAGGGGGGAGGAGGAGGAGAAGGAGGAGGGGAAAGGGGGGTACTAGAAAGAGGGGAGAGGGGTGGACTAGGAGGGGGGAAGGGGGGTACTAGGAGAAGGTAAGGAGGAGTGGGACTGTACGACTGGGGGCAGAGGTAAATTAGGAGGAGGGGAAGGAGGGAGGACTAGGAGGAGAAGACAGGGGGAGGGGGGTAGGCGAAGGACTAGGAGGAGAAGACAGGGGGGAGGGGAGGACTAGGAGGAGAGAACAGGGGGGGAGGGTAGGCGGGGGACAAGGAGGAGATGCCAGGAGTGGGGGAGAGGATAGGCGGAGGACTAGGAGAAGGCGAGGAGGGAGGGGGGGAGGTGAGAGTAGCTCCGTCAGGTGCCGATAAACCAATATTCTCCCTCATCAGTCACGCAGGGTCTCGTCCTCCGCTCCCTTTCTCTCCCCCTCCTCGCGCATCTCAATACAGCTTGTTCTCCCTGCCCTCTCCATTTGCCTTAATTCTCCCCTCCTCTGCATTTCCTTTTCTTCTCCCGCTCTCTCCATTTCCCTTTCTCCTCCTCCTTCCCTCCTCTGCATTCCCTTTTTTTCTCCTGCTCTCTCCATTTCCCTTTCTCCTCCTTCTTCCCTCCTCTGCATTCCCTTTTTTTCTCCTGCTCTCTCCATTTCCCTTTCTCCTCCTGTTCCTTTTCCTCTCTCTCTCATCTCTCTCCCTCTCGCACTTTCCATTTCCCTTTCTCTTCCTCTCTCTCTCTCATCTCCTTCCCTCTCGCTGTCTCATCCTCTTCCGTCTTCTTTCTTTTTTTTCTTCTCCTGTTCTCTCCTTTCCCCTTTCTTTCCTGTCTCTCATCTCCTTCCTCTCGCTGTCTCATCCTTTCTTATCTTCTTCCTTCTCTTCTCCTATTCCTCTTCCTCTCCTTCACTTTCCCAGTCTTTTCCTCTTTTCTTCTCCCTTCTTAATGGCGTCCTTCGCTCTCGCTATGTCTTCATCTCCTCTTTTGCTTCTTCCTCACTCTTCGTCTCCTCCTCTCCTTCCTCATTCTCCGTCTCCTCTTATTCCTCACTCTTTCTCTCTTCTTCTTCTTCTTCTTCCTCACTCTCCGTCTCCTCCTCTTCTTCCTCAGGCTTTCTCTTTTCTCCCTTCCCCACAGTCTTCCTCTCCTCTCCCTATCTCCCTTATCTCTCCCTCCTCCTCGCCCTCTCTTCCTCTCCTCTCCCTCCTCCTCACCCTATCTCCCTCCTCCTCGCCCTCTCTTCCTCTCCCCTCCCTCCTCCTTACTCGCAATCCCTCTCTCCCTCTTCCACCGCCACAATGCTCCTTCTTCTTCTTCTTCTTCTTTTGCTCCTTCTGCTCCTTCTTTTTCTTCATCTTCTTCTTCTTCTCCTCCTTCTTCTTCTTCTTCTTCTTCTTCTTCTTCTTTTCTTCTTCTTCTTCTTCTTTTCTTCTTCTTCTTTTTCTTTTTTCTTTTTCTTTTCTTTTTCTTTTCTTTCTTCTTCTTCTTTTCTTCTTCTTTTTCTTCTTCTTTTTCTTCTTCTTTTTCTTCGTCTTTTTCTTCTTCTTTTTCTTCTTCTTTTTCTTCTTCTTTTTCTTCTTCTTTTTCTTCTTCTTTTTCTTCTTCTTTTCCCTTTCTTCTTTTTCTTCTTCTTTTCCCTTTCTTCTTCTTTTTCTTCTTCTTTTCCCTTTCTTCTTTTTCCTCCTCTTTTTCTTCTTTTCCCTTTCTTCTTCTTCTTTCTTCTTCTTTTTCTTCTTTTTTTTTTCTTCTTCTTTTTCTTTTTCTTTTTCTTCTTCTTCTTCTTCTTCTTCTTCTTCTTCTTCTTCTTCTTCTTCTTCTTCTTCTTCTTCTTCTTCTTCTTCTTCTTCTTCTTCTTCTTCTTCTTCTTCTTCTTCTTCTTCTTCTTCTTCTTCTTCTTTTTCTTTTTCTTTTTCTTTTTCTTTTTTTTCTTTTTCTTTTTTTTTCTTTTTCTTTTTCTTTTTCTTTTTCTTTTTCTTCTTCTTCTTCTTCTTCTTCTTCCTCCTCCTCCTCCTTCTTTTGCTTCTTCTTCTTCATTTTCTTATTATTATCATTATCATTATTATTATTCTCTTCTTCTTCGTCGTCGTCTTTTTCTTCTTCTATCGCTTCTTCTTCGTCGTCTTCTTCTTCTTTCTCTTCCTCGCCGTCGCCTTCTTCCTATCCCTCCAACCGCCATCCTCACCGCCGTGATCCTCATCCTCACAATCACCATTCCTCCCCGCATTCCTGTCATTACCCTTACCCTCCCTCCCCCTCCCA
>NC_091555.1:46828516-46856016 GCF_042767895.1 Penaeus vannamei
CCACGACCCTGGCTTCGGCGTTAATTGGAATCAATTATCTGTGATTATACCTGTATATCATATAAGCACTTAAAGAAAAAATGTTATACAAGGAATACATCGGTGAAAAATATAAATGAAGTCAAGACAAGGTTATGGTTAATAGATAAGCTACAGATATCTTAATCCGAAGTCAGGGCTGAATCATCGCATTCGCACGAGACCGCCCGCAAAGTAGCTCCAGAGATCAGAGACAAAAGGAGAGGACACAATACCTGTAATTTACACCCGAATAAATTAATTTCTTCGTCTTCTCGGTTGTTTTTGAAGACATATATTTCTTGTGGTTTCAAGGCCACGGAAAAATTATTTTCTCTTTTTTTTTTACTTGAACAGAGAGAGAGGTTTAAATTTCGGTTCATATATATCTCTATTCTAGTCTTTTTTTCGTTTTCCATCCCTCGCTTTTGTCTCATTTTTCACTCTCTCTCCCTCTTTCGCTATTGTCCTCTTTCTTCCCTCCTTTCTTTCTCCTTCGTTCCTTTTTCTCTAACTCTCGTCCTCTTTCTCTCCGCTTTTCCCCTCATCCTTCCCTTTGCTTATTCCCACTCCTTCCCTCTCGCTCTTTTCCCTCTCTCCCTCATTCATCCTTCTCCGATTCTTCCTTCACATCCATCACTTCCTTCCTGTCATCCCTTCCCTCTCTATTCATTTTCTTCATTTACGTCTGACCACCAAAAGGAAGGGGAGGAGGAGGAAGAGGAGGAGGAGGAGGAGGAGGAGGAGGAGGAGGAGGAGGAGGAGGAGGAGGAGGAGGAGGAGGAGGAGGAGGAAGAGGAAGAGGAAGAGGAAGAGGAAGAGGAGGAGGAGGAGAAGGAGATTAGAAAGGAGAAGGACGACATTGTGAGCGAAGGGGTGGCAAGAAGGAGAAGGGAAGGGGTAGAAAAGGGGAAGGGAAGAGGAGTGGGAAGAAGAAAAGGGAAAGAGAAGAGAAGGAGAGAGAGGGAGAGAGAGAAAGGAAGGGAAACGGAAAGAGAAATTGCAAAGAAAGAGCAAGGGAAAATGAAGAGAAGGAGAGAGAGAGAGAGGGGAAGGGAAACGGAAAGCGATGGGAAAGAACAAGAGAAAGAGAAAGGAAGGAGAGAGAGAGAGAGAGAGAGAGAGAGAGAGAGAGAGAGAGAGAGAGAGAGAGAGAGAGAGAGAGAGAGAGAGAGAGAGAGAGAGAGAGAGAGAGAGAGAGAAGGGAAGGGAAACGCAAAGAGACGGGAAAGAACAAGAGAAAGAGAAGCGAAGGAGAGAAAAAGAGAGAGGGGGGGGGGAAGGGGGAGAGAGGTCCAGATAGTCCCGCAATAAAAGTCAAAACCCCGATGACCCTCCTTTCCATAAATTTCCCGCCAGAAGCTTGTCGGGAGCGATGCAAGGGTGTGAAGTGCCGGTCATCACACGCCGCCCCTCCCTCCGCCAACGACACTTCACGTGCCAGTTTGCATCCTTGCCATGCCTCTGCCACTCCTCTTCCTCTGTCCTGACAGCCCACCCTCTCACTCCCTCTTCCCCTCCCCGACCACCCCCGCCTCCCCCTTCCTCTCCCACACCTCCCGCTTACTCCCTCCTGCCCCCAGACCCCCCGCCTCCGCCTCCTTCCTCTCTTCCTCCTCAGATCCCCGCCTCCGTCCTCCCCCCTCTAACCAAGCATATGACACCCCCTTTGCCACTTTTACAGTCTGCATTCACGTTGTTTTTTCCCCTAAACTGACACCCTTCCTCCCACACCCACCCTTTTTTTTCTTTTACTTTTTTTCTTTTTTTCCCCCTAAACTGACACCCTTCCCCCCCTTTTTCTTTTACTTTTTCCCTAAACTGACACCCCTTCCCCCCTTTTCGTTTTTTCTTTTTCCCCGAAAACTGACACCCTTCCCCCCTCCTTTTTCTTTTTCTTTTTCCCCCGAAACTGACAGCCCTTTTCCCCCCTTTTTTCTCTTTCTTTTCTACCCTAATCTGACACCCTTCCCCTTTTTTCCCCTTTCTTTTCTACCTAAACTAAACTGAGACACCCTTCCCCCCTTTTTCGTTTTTTCTTTTACCCCGAAACTGACACCCTTCCCCCCTCCTTTTCTTTTTTTTTCTTTTTCCCCGAGAATTGCAAACATACCCACTTCCACTCCCTTTTCCTCTCTTTCCCTCTTTCTCTTTCTACCTTAATCTGACACCCTTCCCTTCGCCCTCACTTCTTCTATCAAACCCTAATTTAATCACCCTGACACTAACACATACTCACCCTCCTCACCCCTTATTACACGTCCTCTCCCCCTCCCTCATCCTCATATCACCCCCCCCCCTAATCAAATCAACTAGATTGGCCAATCCATCAATCAAACGCCAATCTAAAAATTTACGAACCGCCTATGTATCCCAAAAACGACGAACAAACACCTTTTTTTTTTCCTTTTTAATCTCATTTTCGTAACCGAATAAGGATATTTGGATCCTCCCCCCCCATCACCCCTCCCCTCCTCTCCCCTCCCCCTTCCCCCACGTCATAAAAGGGGGATGATGGATGACATGACAGCTCGGCATTGTTATCTGACACTGATAGAATTGACATCGGATTTCTACCGACTGTGATGGCGAAATCCTTATCACCTCCAATTAAGATCCCAAGCTGATGATAACTTGTTCACTCCCCTCTCCCCCTCCCTCTCTCTTCCCCATCTCCCCCTCCTTCCCCCTTATCACCCTCCGAATTAGATCCC
The DNA here is from genome assembly GCF_042767895.1 of Penaeus vannamei. Classification (NCBI taxonomy): domain Eukaryota; kingdom Metazoa; phylum Arthropoda; class Malacostraca; order Decapoda; family Penaeidae; genus Penaeus; species Penaeus vannamei. The sequence continues at coordinate 46,831,249 of NC_091555.1, forward strand.
CAAGCTGATGATAACTTGTTCACCCCCTCCCTCTCTCCCCTCCCCCATCTATCGCCTCCCCTCCCCCATCGTACCCCCAACGATAACACCAATAAACACCCCCTTTCCCGCTGGTGTTGCGCCAATCACACGGTAACTCGTGACGTAGAGGCGATAATGGCGTAAAGATTGCGATGCCATTTTTCGCCAACCAGCTGCATCGCCAACCCAGCTGGCCTTGGCTTGGTCGTCTCTCTCTCGTCGTCTATGTCTGCCTTTATCATATTGTTTCACTTTATTCGTCCTTCGGGTAATCTTGTGTTTTATAAGTGTTTGGATACTTATTCCAGTGGAGTATTATCTTTTATTTATTTACTAAGATTTACCTGCAAAGGCAAAAGCATACGAATATGAAGACAAGACACGATCAAACACACTTATACAAGTAAACAAACACAAATACAAATAAACAAACAAACACAACAAACACACTCACACCTCTTACAAACAAACACATAACAAACAAAAACCCACACAAATATAAACAAAACCCCACACACCCTCATCCCGCTAACACACACACCATCACCCGTACGCCTGCACCCCACCACACACACACGGACGCCCACAAGCAAACACCGTTTCGTCCAAGCGCATGACGGACAGCTGGCAAGGCCCCAATCGGGTGTAAATAAGCACCGACGGACTCCAAGTATCAGGTCGCACACATGATGGACTCTGCCCGGACTCACGAGATTGGAGAACATATGATGGACGCTGCCCGGACTCACGAGATTGGAGAACATATGATGGACGCTGCCCGGACTCACGAGATTGGAGAACATATGATGGACGCTGCCCGGACTCACGAGATTGGAGAACATATGATGGACTCTGCCCGGACTCACGAGATTGGAGAACATATGATGGACGCTGCCCGGACTCACGAGATTGGAGAACATATGATGGACGCTGCCCGGACTCACGAGATTGGAGATAACAAACAGCAGAGTCACCCATGACAGGAATGTAAATAACGCGACATTCTGTTCTGAAGATGGCGATGGATAATGACACGTAGCGACAACAATGTAAAAATAAATATGACAAGGATGGCGGTAATAGTAACACCTACCGACAACAATGTAAAAGAAGAAAAATATTGCAACGATGGCAATACATGATAAAAACTACCAACTACAATGTAAAAAAATAATAATAATAAACCATAATCATTATCACAAAGCAAAAAAAAGGAAAAAAAAAGAAAGAAAAAAGAAGAATTGAATTGAAAGAATTGAAACGAGAAAAAAATGTAAGAATGAAAAGAAAAGGATAATAACAGACGAGAAACGAATAGAAAAATAAGGACAACACAAGAGGAAGGAATTCAAAACTAAAAAAGGCCGACCATGAAAGCAATCAACTACAAAAAGAAGGATACCAAAGGAGAAATAAAAGGAAAAGGAAGTAGAAAAACAACAACCATTAAGACCCCTACTACCCCTCCCCCCTCCCTCTTCACCCCTCACCCTCCCCTCCCTCTTCACCCCTCTCCCTCCCCCCTCCCTCTTCACCCCCTCTCCCTCCCCTCCTCTTCACCCCTCTCCCTCCCCCTTCCCATCTTCACTCCCTCTCCCTCCTCTCCTCTCCCTCTTCACCCCTCTCCCTCCTCCCTCTCCTCCTTCACCCCTCTGCTCCTCCTCCTCTTCACCCCTCTCCTCTCTCCCTCTACTCCCCCCCTCCCGCATCCACTAGTCCGGTCTGCATCCATCAGTATCCACAAGGAGTCTCCCCATGCTCCCCCCCCCCCCAGCCCCTTTGTAAACACTCCGTCAAAGCTGATACTGCCCTGTCATGAAACACCTGTCGTACTCCACTGCTTCTCGTACAGCCCTCCTCTAGCTCTCTCCTTCTCTTCTGTCCATCTCTCTTACTCCTCTATCTCACTCCCTCTCCTTCTCTCCCATCTCTCCCATCTCCCCTTCTCTCCTCTCTCTCCTTCTTCTTTATCCCTCTCTCCTCCTCCTCTGCCCCCTCTCGTTCTTTCCCATCTCTCCTCCTCCTCTCTCTCCCATCTCTACCTCTCTCCTCTCTCTCCCTCTTTATCCCTCTTTCCTTCTCTCCCATCTCTCCTCCTCTCCCCTTATTCCTTCTCCTCTCACTCCTCTCTCTTCTCCCCTCTCCTCTCCTCTCTCTCCTTCACTCCTCTTTCTTCTCCCCTCTCTTTTCGCCATTTCCCCATCCCCTACTTTTCGGTAATTTTGCCGATCAGTCATTTCGTAATCGGGATGGAGTCGATCCCTTCACAAAGAGCGGTAGAAAATGCTGTATAAAATCGGAAATGAAAAAAAATATCTGTAAACAAACAAACAAAAATATACAAAAAATATATATATAAAAACAAATAAACAAAGCTTCGAACTACGAACGATACAGCCCACTGCGAGGAATGTTTTGTATTCAAGTTTGAGGGAAAGTTTGTTGCAACTGCATAAAGGCAGACCTCAGATGCAACATGACCTGATATCATTTCCTTCAGTAAATGTCAGCGGTACAGCGGGTTGAATATTCCTTTAAGAAAGGGGTGTAAAGCAGAGCAGATGCACACACTCAAACACATGGGCACGTATATATGCGCATACACAAAATCTACACACAAAGACACACACATACACATACACAGACAGACATACACACAGACACACATGAAAACAAAAAACAGAGAATGCACCCATCTACACACAAAGACATAGAGACACACATACATACACAGACACAGACAAAGACAAACATACACACAGACACACATGAAAACAAAAATCAGAGAATGCACCCATCTACACACAAAGACATAGAGACACACATACATACACAGACAAAGACACAGACAAACAGACACACAAACACATAAAAAAACGGAAAATGCACACACAAAACCACATACACGAATAAAAACACTCAAATACAAACAGCACACTTTTTTTTTTTTTTTTTTTTTTTTTTTTTTTTTTTTTTTTTTTTTTTACACATGACCAAATAATTACATACGCCCACACGCGACACCGTCATCCAAAAAAAAAAAAAAAAAAAAAAATCGCAATGAACAACCAACTCAACATTTTATAAAAAGAACTAAAATGGATTTACAACAACAACAACAACAACAACAACAACAACAACAACAACAACAAAATATTCAAAGCATGCAACGTTGAAAGAGCGTTTTATGAGAAGCAGTCGCAAAAGACGTTAGTGCAGCTTTAACATACCTGTAAGCAAAATTACGGGCCCAAAGGAAGAAAGAAAAAAGGCAGCAGGAGGAATTGGCGAAGACGAAATAAATCTTGACTTTGAGCCTTAAGGAAAATAATCCTGCTAATGCAATTTCACTTTACGTATTAAGAAAACGGAAAAGATCCCCAATTAGACCTTTCAAAACTCTCGCCGTGTGCATTCCTTCTCCTTCTTTTCGTCCTTCTTCTCGTCCTCTTCTGATTTTTCTTTCCCTCCCTACCTCCTTCATTCATTCATTCCATTCCCTCCCTCCTCTACTTCTTTATTTCTTACTTTCTTCTCTCTCCCTACCTTCTACCCCCTCCTTCCCTCCTTCCATTCCTCCCTCTCCCTTTCCCCTCCTCCTTCCTTCCTTCCTACCCTTCCCTCACTCCTCTCCCTCTGCTTCCTCCCTCTTTCCCTCCAAGTCTCCCTCTCCCTCCTTACCTCTCTCCTCTCCCTTTCTTTTCCTACCTCCATCTCCTTCCATCTCTCCTCTCCTTCTTTCCCTCCCTTTCCTCCCTCTCTCTCTCTCCCTCCCTCTCTCTCTCTCTCTCTCTCTCCCTCTCCTCCCTCTCTCTCTCTCTCTCTCTCTCCTCTCTCTCTCTCTCTCTCTCTCTCTCTCTCTCTCTCTCTCTCTCTCTCTCTCTCTCTCTCTCTCTCTCTCTCTCTCTCTCTCTCCTCTCTCCCTCTCTCCCCCTCCCTCCTCCTCCTCCCTCCCTCCCTCCCTCCCTCCCTCCCTCCCTCCCTCCCTCCCTCCCTCCCTCCCTCTCTAACCATCCTTCCTCCCTTCCCTCTCTCCCTCCCTCTTTCCATCCTTATAATTACACAACGATCGCCGCCGGACACCTTGACTTACGATGACGCGCCAGAATCCGCCTGACCGAGTGTGCTTGCTGGGCAAACAACGGGTGACCTTGGGGAAATCTCTCTTTCCTCGGGGCATGGAAGAGGTCCACGTCAGTCGTCGCTCCTTTTGCCTTCGTCTTCGTCTTCGATCCTATCATCGTCTTCGTTTTGACTTTCCTCGTCGTCGTCGTCGTTGGCATCGTCACTATTGTCGTCGTCTTCGTCTTTGTAATTATCGTCGTCGTCATCGTCATTATTAGTCATCATAGTCGTCGTCATCGTCATAATTACAGTCATCATTGTCATCATTATCATAGGCACTATAGTCGTCATCGTCATTATTAGTCATCATAGTCGTCGTCTTCGTCATAATTAGTCATCATAGTCGCCATCATTATCATAGTCACTATAGTCGTCATCGTCATTATAGTCGTCGTCATCGTCACTATTATCATCATAATCATCGTTGTGGTCATCGTCGTCATTACTATCATCACAAGTCGTAAGCATCGTCATCATCGTCATGGTCATCGTCTTCTCATTTCCTTTCGTCCGAGTCCTGACCGTCACCGCAGCCTTCATCGTCATCGACACCGTCTTCTGAGGCAACTTCAAGGTCAAACGCCCCAGGCTAGAAGTACTGCCAAAGTCCACTATATTTAGGCCTACTTTTTTCGGGGGTTTCTGACATATATCACGAGCGTCATAGTCTGCCCCCACTCGTCTTCAACCTCGTCCTCGTCCTCGTCCTCGCCCTTGCTTTCACCTTCGGCTTCACCTTCGCCCTCGTCCTCATCCTTATCCTCGACCTCGACCTCAACCTCGACCTCGCCCTAGCCCTTGCCTGCGCATCTCCGTCTTCACCCCCCTTCCCCTTCCCCTTCCCCTTCCCCCTCACCCCTACCCTCCCCTCCCCCTCCCCCTCACCCCCCTCCCTTCACCCTTCCCCTTCCCCTCCCCTTCCCCTTCCCCCTCTGCCCTCATCCCGACCCTCCCCTTCCTCTTCCCTCTACCCCCATCCCCCACACCCATCCCCTTACCCTTCACCTTCACCCTCACCCTCTCCCCCTTCCCCTTCACCCATCCCCCTCCCCTTCCCTCTCACCCCTACCCTCTCCCCCTTCACCTACACCCCTCACCCTCCCCCCTCACCCTCACCACCAGTGCCACCTACCCGCGAACGAGTGCCACGGGGCCCCAGTGTCCCTCGGGCCGCTTCTCGCTGCCGTCGTCCTGGGTGGCGAGGAGGGCCAGGGTGACGGGGCGTGGGATGATACGCAGCCTCGCGAGTGGAGGACGTGGGAAATGAGGAGAAGGAGAAGAAGGAGAATGAGAAGGAGAGTGAGAAGGATAATGAGAAGGAGAGTGAGAATGAGAAGGAGAGTGAGAAGGAGAAGAAGGAGAAGGGGAATGAGGAGAAGGAAAGAGAGTGAGAATGAGAAGGAGAGAGAAGGAGGAGAGTGAGAATGAGAGGAAGGAGAGAGAAGGAGAATGAGAAGAAGGAGAGTGAGAATGAGAAGAATGAGATAGAAAATGAGAAGAAGGAGAGTGACAATGAGAAGAAGGAGAGTGAGAATGAGAAGAATGAGGAGAATGAGAATGAGAGTGAGAATGAGAAGAAGGAGAGTGAGAAGGAGAAGGAGAAGAATGAGAGTGGGAATGAGAAGAATGAAAGAGAGAATGAGGAGAAGGAAAGTGAGAATGAGAAGAATGAAAGAGAGAATGAGGAGAAGAAGAAGAGAGACAGAGAATGAGAATGGGAAGGAGAGTGAGTATGAGTATGAGTATGATCATGCGAATGAAAGCAAGTGTAAAAATAAAAGTGTGTGAGAATGAGTATGACAATAAGAACGAGAATGAAAATGACGAGAGAGAGAACAGTATTTAACATAGTGTTAAAAAAACTGACGAACGAGAAGCCAGACGCTCCTTCTAAATAAAAGAAAAAAGAAAAAGAAAAAAAAAGAAAAAAAAAAAACGTCACTGGGATATTTATTCGCGACCATCTTCCCCGAACGTCCATTCCCCATCGCCCATTGAAACGCAAATTAAATTAAATCCTTTCTTTCTTTCTTTCCTTCCTCTCTCTCATTTCCATTTCAGATGAGAGCTACCGAGCATTTTCCTCGGCGATCTTGTTATTTCTTTCTTATTTCTTTCTTTTCTTTCTTTTTTTTTTACTTTCTTTTTGTCCCCTTTTTTTCTTTCTTCGCTCCGTCTCTCTCTCTCTATCTCTCTTTCTCTTTCTTTCTTTCTTTCTTTATCTCTCTTTCTTTCTTTCTTTCTCTCTCTCTAACTCTTTATCTTTTCTACCTTTCTCCTCCTTTTTAATCCTCCATTCCGCCACTTCCGTCACAATTTCCGCCCGTCACCCCAACCTCTCTTCCTGCTACCTTTGAGCAACGAAATATTTTTGATTCGCAAATTCCAAATTCCGGCGGCTGAACCCCCCTCTCTGTCTCTGTCTCTCTCTCTCTCCCCCTCTCTCTCTCTCTCTCTCTCTCTCCCCCTCTCTCTCTCTCTCTCTCTCTCTCTCTCTCTCTCTCTCTCTCTCTCTCTTTCTCATTCTCTCTCTCCCTCTCTCTCCCTCTCCCTCTCTCTCCCTCTCTCTCCCTCTCTCTCTCTCTCCTCTCCCTCTCTCTCTCCCTCTCTCCTCTCCCTCTCTCCCTCTCCCTCTCTCTCTCTCCCTCTCCCGGTCGTCAGGTCCTTTGGGGCTTCAGCTGAGCTCCCTCCGGACTCGGTCTCGCGTCCAGCCCTCGCGTAATTCACTTCTTCCTAAGCCACCAAACCCGATCATAACTTCTACCGCAGAGAGTGCACACCCGCGCAAAACTCAACCTAAAAAACAGACAGCATTAATCTACAAACTTAAGAGAAAGAAAGAAAGAAAGAAAAAAGCAAAATGTGCGCATCCCGTGACGACAAAAATCGAGTCTAAATCAAAACGATCCGCTTGGCAACACCGCCCCGCGAAGCGCCCAACCGCGCACTGGATGTAAACACGGAACTAATGACGTCGACATGACGCCTTTTGCAATCTGTGGCGTCCCGGCCGTGAAGCTGCAACAAACCGCTTCATCCTGGCAATGTTCGTCTTCATGATAAGCAGTTTTTCTTGGCAGCTCAGCGCAGACTCTGGGGTGCGTAGCTGTCACGCTTAATAGCCACGTGTTTACTCATAAATTGAGCCCCCACCGGGACGACCCAGAGCGCTGACAAGGGTTCGGTTACAAGATATATATATATATATTCCTCGGGCAAGTAACCGTGAGCAGACCTCGGACGGCAGACAAGCACAAGTGGTTCTGAGGAGACGCTGTTCAAGTGAGCTTCGTCGCCCAGCTGGATCACTTACAGATATATTACATCATTCATTTATTTATCAACTTCATGTCCACAGCCAGAGAAATATTCCACCCACACAAATACTAAAAAATGGTGCCTAGGAATCCATTATGTCCGTGGATAAAAAATAATAATAATAATAAAAAATAAATAAAAAAATAAAAAGAAGCTATCACTTTTCGGTATCATTCACGTCTTGTCGCAGAACGCCGGGGAACATGAGAGAGAGAGAGAGAGAGAGAGAGAGAGAGAGAGAGAGAGAGAGAGAGAGAGAGAGAGAGAGAGTAGAGAGGACTCGCCCCGTGCCCTGACTGTCGACCAAACACCACAAACCTCCATCAAATAAAAAAGAAAAAGAATGAAAAGGAAGAATAAAAAGTAGAAGAAAAGACAATCTCGACCTTTCCATTCTCACCTTCCTCTACTATACACTGTTTACACCCCCCCCCCCCCTGGCTCCACGTGGAAGCCCGAGAAAGTGAAAAACTACGCTACACTTTGAGAAAAACTACGCTACACTCTAAGAAAAAAACCGCTATGCTTTGAGAAAAAAATCCGCTACAATTTGAGAAAAAATCCGCTACACTTTCAGAAAAATACACTACACTTTGACCTGTTTCCTCTACACGTGTTGGAAAAAATCTCTCCTCCTCATTAATCCTCCGAAAACTACGCACGTGCGATTAACCAAAAAATAAATAAAAAATAAAAAACAAAAACAGAAATTGACAACTCGAACAGGAAACCGCACCCACCCGAGACATATTCGAGTAAACAGAACTGATAAGCTGTGCGTGACCTTGAAATATATTTACATAAGAACATTCATCTACATTAAGTAACACCTGCGCTTCTGCAGTGCATCTTGAGCCTAGTTATAACGTACATGTGTGTGTGTGTGTGTGTGTGTGTGTGTGTGTGTGTGTGTGTGTGTGTGTGTGTGTGTGTGTGTGTGTGTGTGTGTGTGTGAGAGAGAGAGAGAGAGAGAGAGAGAGAGAGAGAGAGAGAGAGAGAGAGAGAGAGAGAGAGGGAGAGGGAGAGGGAGAGGAAGAGAGGGAGAGAGAGAGAGAGAGAGAGAGAGAGAGAGAGAGAGAGAGAGAGAGAGAGAGAGAGAGAGAGAGAGAGAGAGAGAAACAGAGAAGAAAGAAAAAAGGAGAGAGAAGAGAAAAGAGAGAAACAGAAAAAAAGAAAGAAGAAAATAAACAAAGAGCAAACATAGCAAAGACAAACAAAGACAAACAAAAACAAACAAACAAGACCAGACCAGACCAGACAGACACGAAATACCCTCCGTCTGCGATCAGGTGTCCGTGCCCAAGCCCTTGAGCATCAGCTGGGGACGTCAGAGGCAGACGACGCGACCCCCCCCCCCCCTTCAGGAAGCCTCGAGTTCTTCATATACGTAAATAAATAGATAAATGAGTAAATAAACATGCATGCAAATATATAAATTCATAGATATATACATAGACAAACAAATAAGCAAATAAACAGATAAATACATAACATAAATAAACTAAAAATTAATTTAAAAAGAACAAATAAACAAACAAATACATAAATCTAGAAATAAACAAACGAAAAAAGAAAGATAAACAGACACAATAATAAATAAATAATAAATAAACAAAAAAAATAAAAAATCAAATACATAAACCTAGAAATAAACAAACGAAGAAAGAACCAGACATCCAGACACAAAGACAGATAAACAAATAAACAAACAACCGAGAGTCGCGAGCCAAAGAGCACTGGCGTGGCTCACAACGCGTCTCCCGGAGCGGCTCTCTGCTGGCCCTTATATCGAGGGCTCGCTCTAAAAGGTCAGGAGAGAAGAGATATGGCGAGGCCCGTAATCTCTGCTATCGGCACTTCCTTTCCCCTTTCTCTCTGTCTCTCTTTTAATCTTTCTCTTTGTCTTTGTCTCTCTCTCTCTCTCTTCTTTCTAATTTTTTATCTGTTTCTGGTTAAATTTCTTCCTGTCTTTGTCTCTCTCTTCTCTCTGTCTCTTTCTCTGTTCTAATTCCTCCTTCTGTCTTTGTCTCTCTTACTCTTACTCTCCCTCTCCCTCCTCCTCCTCCTCCTCCTCCTCCTTCTCCTCCCCACCCCACCCTCCTCCTCCTCCTCCTCATCTTCCTCCTCCTCTTTCTCCTCTTTCTCCTTCTCCTCCTCTTCCTCTTCTCGCCCTATCACCCTTTCCCCTTCTCCGCCCTCCCCTCTCTGCCTACACAAATTATGCAACATGCAGCGGCGACTCACCTGCTGACACGGCGATATTGCAACAAATTACAACATGAAGCACCAGGTGTGTCGATCACAGCGGGAAGGGAAGGAAAGTGGGAACAGGAAGGGGAGGAGGAGGAGGAGGGGGAGGAAAAAGAGGAGGAGGAGGAGGAGGAGGAAAAGAAGAAGGAGGAGGAGGAAAAAGAGGAGGAGGGGGGAGGAAGAGGAGGGAGAGGAGGAGGTGAGGAGGAAGGAGGAAAAGGAGGAGGGGGGGAGGAGAGAGGAGGAGGAGGAGGACGAGGAAGAAGGGGAGGAAAACGAGGAGGAGGGAGAGGAAAAAGAGGAGGAGGAGGGAGAGGAAAAGGAGGAGGAGGGGGGGAGGAAATGGAGGAGGAGGAGGAAGAAGAAGAAGAAGAGGAAAAAGCAGAAAAAACAAGAAGAACAAGAACAAGGACAGGGAAGACGATGGTAATAATAAGAGAAACGAATAAAAGTGGGAAGAGAGACAGCTTAGGAGGGCATCACGGATAATAAAGGAAGGAACAAGAGGGTAAGGCGAACAACAAAGAGATTTAACGGAGGGAAGAAGCGCCTGGAAAGGAGGAAGAGGAGGAAGGCAAACGAATTGGGGAAAAGAGAGAAGAGGAGAACGAAGAGGAAAGGGAAGAGAATTGCCAATAAGAAAGTGGCAGACGAAGAATCGGATATTAATGAAACAAAACAAAACGTGATAATAAGAATAGTGAAGAGTAAATGGAATAAAATGTAGGAGAGGTGAAATCGAAAAAAACATGAATAGGGAAGAAAAAAGAAAACACAACGGAAATAAATAAACAATATATAAATTAATAAAAAAGACAAAACTAACAACTACAAAACCAAACACAGACACAGATTACAGATGAATGAATAAAAAAGAACTAAAGAAAAACACACAAAATACCAATAAACCCCAAAGTCATTCGCACACGCCCGAAATGCAAACTTGAAATGCACAATTACTTACTAAAGATAACGCACAAATTTCCAAGTAGTGCTGCCAACTCGTCAAACTTCATAACACGATAACAAAGTTCACATCAATATTTCTAACTCTCCGCCAATCACCCCTTCCTTCTAGTCTTACCTCTACTGCAATTACGTGCAATTAAGATCATGCAAGCTCAGGTAAGCATTCCCAAAACGGTATGAAAAAGATTCAAATTATATATAACCAAAAAAAAAAAAAAAAAAAAAAATCTCATTTCAATTATGTATAACAAAAAGAAAAAAAATTCTCATTTCATCGTAAGTAAACATCACGAAAATCTTCCTTTTTGTATTTCGATCACGTTAAAAAAGTATTGAATCCTGTCATCTATACATCAAAAAGAGATTCTAAGCCTCAAGAGAAAAATAATACCTTAAAGACTGGACTTATTTAGGGATCTATAACCATCGCAAAGTCTTATTCTGCGAGACTTTTGAAAAATATTGAGAGCTAAAAGTAACTGTACATTGGCGGGGAGATGCCGTAGATTTTCTTGGTCTATGAACAGGGTGGTTTTGAAGAAAAAAATGAGGAGGTGGAGGTAAAGGAGGAGGATCAGGGAGGAAGGTGAAGTGAGGAGGGAAGAGAGAGGAGGAGAAGCGAGGAGGAGGGAGAAGTGAGGAGGAGGAAGGAGCAGGAGGAGGAGGAGGAGGAGGTGGTGGAAGAGAAGGAGGGAGGAAAGAGAAGGAAGGAAGGAAGGAGACGTGAGAAGGAGGAGGGGGGAGAAGAGGGAAGAGAAGCGAGGAGGAGGAAGGAGGAGTGAGGAGGAAGAAGAGGAAGGAGAAGGACAGAGGCGCAGAATGAGAGAAAGAGGGGACAAGAATAAAGAATCCCACCTGACTCCACACTCCTCTTCCGGTTCCCCTCATCTCCTCCCCTCCTTCCTCACATTCTTATCTTCCTCAACACAGCACTATCTTCCCTCAGCCTTCCTCTCTTCCCCTTCTATTCCCCCTTCTTCTTCCCCTTCAAGACGTCGGACTTTATCTCGAGAACCTCAGTGCCTCCTTCACAAAGACGTTGCCAAGGAGTCCCTTCGCAATGCAGGTTTTCTTCCGAGATCAAGACAGAGATCGCAGACATTTGTTCTTGGGAGGGAGGGAGGGAGGGGGAGAGAGAGAGAGAGAGAGAGAGAGAGAGAGAGAGAGAGAGAGAGAGAGAGAGAGAGAGAGAGAGAGAGAGAGACGTGGAGAGAGAGACTGGGAGGAAGAGACTGGGAGGAAGAGGGAAGTTGAAATTGCCCCTGAGACTGGCATGTTTTATTTTGTCTACAAGAAGCACACACACGTACATACTAATCATACACATAAACACACAAACAAACACGAATAAACATACACACACACACACACAGAAGGGGGAGGAGGACAGGGAGGAGGAAAGAGGAGGAGGAGGAGGAGGAGGAGAAGAAGAAGAAGAAGAAGAAGAAGAAGGAGAAGGAGAAGAAGAAGAAGAAGAAAAAAAAGAAGGAGCTCAAAGTCTCCTCAGCAAAACAAAAACAAAAACCCTCCCCCGCCTCGTGAATCGCATCTCACGGCCGATAAACCTTCTTCAACCGAAGCCTCCCACAAAGCAATCGCCCCGGCCTGACCTAGGACACAAAACCCCGCACGTGAACCGCAAGGGTCGGGGTTCAGGTTCAAGGCTGCGGCGTGGCTCTGGCCCGGGATGGCACTGGCACCGGGCCAGATCCGCGGCAGCCGGTGGGAGGCGAGTAAAAGGGTTTTAATAATCTGACGATGACGGTTCTTAAACGACATCGTGTGAGGGGGGGGGGCGTGTACTGCCGCAGACTCAATGGGCAAACACCTCGATAAAAAAAAATGTTTACATATAATAATAATGGTAATAATAATGATAATAATAATGATAATGATCATGATAATGATAATAATAATAATGATAATGATGATAATAATAATAACTTGGGCTATTCATAACATCTTTGTCATTTTGGTGAACTCAAATTCACGGTCACAAATCCTTCATATTGAAACCAACAGAATAACACAATTACAGCACTCTTTTAGTCACAAAATGACCTCTCTCTCCTCCTCCTCCCTCCGTTCTTTAACCATCCTCCTCATCAATAAATAAGAATAATCCCTCCATCTTTAATAATATCAAAATAAATAATATAATCCTCCCTCCTTCTTCTTCTTAATAATAATAATAATAATAATAATAATAACAATAATAAAAAACTTCCTCTTCCCCCTCCTCAAGCAAACACAAAGCAACAACACCTAGATCGCCCCAACTCCCTCTGCTCTCCCCACCCCAACCCCCTCCCCCAATCCGTGGCACCCCCTACGCCCTTAATAACTGGCACCCGGGTTTACCAAGGGCGTGAATTTGATAAAAGGGCGTGTCCTGACGAGGGCACCGGACGACCAGCATCCAGCGACGGCGCCTCATCCACCACTGCGAGGATGTCACGTGACGGGGGAGATGACTCAGCCATAGGAGGAGGAGGAGGAGGGAGGGAGGGAGGAGAAGGGAGAGGGAGAGGGAGGGATTGAGAGGAGGAGGAGGAGGAGGAAGGAGAAAGGCGGAGGAGGAGGGAGGGAGGGAGGGAGGGGGTGAGGGAGGGAGGAGGGGAGGGAGGAGAGAGAGGGAGAGGGAGAGGGAGAGGGAGAGGAGAGAGGAGAGAGGGAGGGAGGGAGAGAGGGAGGGAGGGAGGGAGGGAGGGAGAGGGAGAGAGAGAGAGAGAGAGAGAGAGAGAGAGAGAGAGAGAGAGAGAAAGAGACAGACAGACAGACAGACAGAGAGAGAGAAACAGACAGACAGAGAAAGAGACAGACAGACAGATAGAGAGAGAGGTTTGTGTCACGTGACAGCCGGCAGCGCACTCCTTGCCACTCGCACGGGGACTGCTCCTGCATCTCCTCACCTCCTCCCTCGGGTCTCGACAAATGATTTAACTTTTTTTTTCTCTATTTCGTTACTTCTCCTTTGAAAAGCGGGGAGATACAAACTCTTAATAAAACCATCATTCCCGCATATGAGGACGAGAAATATATGCTCATTTCGGTTCTAAATTGGAAATCCAAAAATAAGAGGGAGTTGCCTCAAGAAGAAGAAGACGAAGACGAAAAAGGAAGAAGAAAGAAGAAGGAGGAGGAGGAGGAGGTGGAGGAGGAGGAGAAGAAAAAAAAAACTGACCACATAATGACCTCATCTTCACTGACTAAAATGAAGTCATGCATAAAAAATACTCTAAAAGTAAAAGCCTCTCTTTCAAAAATTAGTTCTAAATTTACCGTTAAGGAAACTCCACAAAACATAATCAAAACGACTGAGTTCTAACGATTCTTGTGCTCCAAAATACAAAAAAATAATAAATAAATAAATAAATAAATAAAATAAAAAATAAAAGATAAAAAAAATGAGTAGCAGCGAATCCAAAAACAATACTAACACAAAAAATAATAATAATAATAATAAAAAAAGAAAAACGACATACCACATACAAAGAACAAATCTATCAAAAACCAAAAGAAAAAGAAAAGAGAAATCAAAACAAGGCAAACGAGTCTATTATCGAACTACCGAAGGAGCGTTTGGCGAGAGCTTGTTAGAGACGACACGAGCGGTTTCGTCAACCAGCTGATTACTCCCGATGGCGCCCCACACAACCGCAGTTATATTTTCCCGCCCGCAGGAAAATCATGAGTTCTGGACCGCCGCCCTCGGCTGACTCGGCCCGTTAGTAAAACCGCAAATAAACCAGTGGAGCCAAAGAACGGGCGGGCGGGCAGATGAGCGAACGGACGGACATAGACAAGACAGACAGACAAACGGACGCGGGACGGACACGGACACGGACACGGACACACACACACACACACACACACACACACACACACACACACACACACACACACACACACACAACACCCCATACCCCCACACACACACACCCACACACACCCCAGCCCCCCCATCCCCCCAACCCCCCACACCCAAAACCCCCCAACCCCTCCCACACCCCACCCCGTCCCGATCCCGGGGGCCCCTTCGAAAGCGAACGAGAGAACATTGAGAAAGAAACCCGTCCGACCTGGTCCGCCGCCCCCGGGAACTCGCGCCGCCGCCGCCGCCGCCCACTTCTGACGGCGGTTGAAAGTTGGGCGGCCGCGAGCTGTTCCCACTGGATACGCCCTTGCAATCGGGGGGATAATTGCACGCGCTAATTTTCTCTCCCCTTTGTCGGGAAACCACTTCCATGATTATGATGAAGATTGGGTAAAAATGGAAAAAAAATATATAAATAGCAAGGTGAAATGAGGAGACTTTAAATAAACATATTTGTCTGTATTTATGTGTGTATGTATGTTTGTATGTCTGTGTGCACATGACTTATATATCTACACACACACACACACACACATACACACACACACACACGCACACACACACACACACACATATATATATATATATATATATATATATATATATATATATATATACATTATATATATATGTACATTAATATACTTAATATATATAACATATATATATATATATATATATATATATATATATATATATATATATATATATACACGCTATGTATAATATATATATACATTATATAAATATTATATATATATATATATTTATATAATGTATATATTTATATAATGTATATATATACATATATATATATATATATATATATATATATATATCTATATATATATATATAGATATATATTATATGTATTAAATTCATATATGAATTCAAACATGTATATATATACGCATGTATGTAGGAGTATGCATGCGTGCGTGTGCGGGCGCGCGTGTCTGTACACAGCAGAGCGTCATCCCGACCAAGACGGCCAGTCGGGAGGCCCTCGAGGTCCTCCTCGACCCGCGGCCCTCGACCCGAGCGCCCAGCGACTCGAGCGGCGTCGGGAGGAGGCGGCCTCGGCCCCTCCACCTGCAGCAGGACGCGGAAGTGCGGCGCGGCCCAGGTAATGAGGGGCGCCTCCTCCTCCTCCTCCTCCTCCTCCTCCTCCTCCTCCTCCTCCCGCCCCTCCTCCTCCTCCTCCTCCTCCTCCTCCTCCTCCTCCTCCTCCTTCAGCGGCGCCACAACAACAGGAATAAAGGTGAGGTGACACGCGCTAATGAGGTATTACGCGGCCGATCAATACCTTTAATGCTGAAGTATTCTGGCCGATGCCGATGCTGCTGCTGCTGGTGGGCGGCGCCGCGTCTCGCCCTCGACACAACGGAGTGCGCGCGCTCGCCGACTCGGGAGTACGAGAGATTCAAGGAGCTGGCTGCGTCGGCTTTACGCACCGCCGTCTTAGCGTGACACTGTTTGAGGGACCGACTTGGCTTCATTTTCTCTCTGCCTTCTTGTGGTTTTCCGCAAGTTTCTGCCCAGTTTCCTTCATGTTACTTTGGAAACAAAGAAAGAAAGAAAAAAAAAGAAAAAGGAAGAAAAAAAAAAAGGGAAAAGAAAAGAAAAAAAGAACAAGGAAGAAAGAAAGAAAAAAAGATATATATATATAAATATATATATATATATATTTATATATATATATATATATATATATATATATATATATATATATATATATATATATATATATACATAAACACACACGAATGACGCTCTTCTTCGACATACAAATCTCGGCAGTCTTTTAAATTCGTTAATCCTTTTAATAACAAACACAATCTACTTAACCCATCCTCAGACAAGCATTCCGTACATACACAACAAATAATAATACATCACGATTAAACTAAATAAAATAAATTATTAAATTAAAATAAAATAAAATAAATAAATTGAATAAATAATAATACATAAATAATAAATAAATTAAATAAATAATACATGAACAAACTCACTGGTATTGGGTATCGATCTCGTCCCAATTACCGTTTTCATAATATTCATCTTCGGGTGTCCTCTCTCTCTCTCTCTCTCTCTCTCTCTCTCTCTCTCTCTCTCTCTCTCTCTCTCTCTCTCTCTCTCTCTCTCTCTCGCGGCAAAATGTCGACTCGGATGCAACGAATTGGCAATTGTTGTTACAGTTTAAACGCAATTGCAAGTGGAAAATTTCAGCCTCGGAATCAGCCTCCTAATGAACACACCTGATGTTAATATGTATGCAAATCACTACAATTTTGCGGACGCTCATAATTCGCCCAAAAATGTCGAAACACTAATAATCCACAGGGGGGAGGAGAGGGGGGAGGGGAGAGTCATTCCGAGAGAAATTCATCTATTTTTTGCCTAATCCCTAAAACACGCAAAAATTTCAACAACAGGGGGAAGGGGAGGGAGGAAGGGGAGGGGAGGGGAGTAAGCCACAGCGCGAGCATCCATACAAAATCTTCTCTCCCCTTTTTAGATGCAAAAATAACAGTCTCTCTCCCTCAATCCCCTTGTCATCGCTCCCCTCTCTCACTTCGCCAGACTGAGCCCCCGCCCTTTCCCCTTTCCCCCCATCTTGCCCACACTGCTTTCCTGATCCCTTGGCCCCCCCCTCCTGGACCCCTACATGGCCCCTATCCCCCCCCCCATCCCCTTGCACCTTACCCCCTCTCTTTTCCACCCTGTCCTCCTACCTCACCTTCCCCCTGTCCTGCACCTTGCCCCCTGTCCTCCTGCTTCCCCCCCTTCCTACCCCTGTCCTCCCCCTCCAACCCCCCACCCTCCTACAGCCCCTATCCCCTCTACCTCCCATCCCACCCCCCACCAAAAAAAAAAAGTACCGCTAAAAACCCAGCATCCATTTCTCTCTCTCTCTCTCTCTCTCTCCCTTCTCCTTCCTCCCTTCCCTCTCCCCTCCCCTCTCCCTCCCTCCCCTCCCCCTCCTCTCCTTCCCTCCCCTCCCTCCCTCCTTCCCTCTCTCTCTCTCTCTCCCTCTCCCTCTCCCTCCCCTTCCCTCCCCTCCCTCCCTCCCCTCCTTCCCTCCTTCCCCCTCCCTCCTTCCCTCCCCCTCCCTCTCTCTCTCTCTCCTCCTATCGCAAATGACCTCATTACCACGGAAAGGGACGAATGTAAGTAATTAACAAAGGGTTATTTTGTGCGCACCGCTGGCACTTGATAGAGCAGCAGGACCCTCTATGGTGAGGACGTGGTGCGAGAAGTGGGGAGGGAGGGAAGGAGGGGGGGAGGGAGAGGAGGGAAGGGTGCGAGAAGTGGGAGGGAGGGAAGGAGGAGAGTGGAAGGAAGTGGGAGGGAGAGAGGTAGGAGGGAAGGGAGAGAGAGAGGAGGGAAGGAGGAGAGAGAGGAGAGAAGGGAGAGAGAGAGAGAGGGAAGGGAGAGAGAGAGAGGAGAGAAGGGAAGGGAGAGAGAGAGGAGGGAAGGGAGAGAGAGAAGGGAAGGGTGAGGGAAGGACGGGGGAGGGAAGGTAAAAGAGAAACGCCAGGATGCTGGAAGGAGGGAAGGAGGGACGGAGAGAGGAGGAAAGAAGAACAAAGAAGCGGAGAAAAGACAAGGAGGAGGAAAAAAAATATGGGAAAATAAAATAAGAGACGGAGGGGGAGGAGGAAAAATCCCCAGAGAATTGACAATAAAGGAAGTACGAACACAAGAAAAGAAGAACCGCCAAAGGGAGCAACCTGATACGAGGAGCAAAACCTTATACTTTATAACATTTTGCCTATTACCTTATACTCTTACAACTTCCACCATTATCCGCTATCCAAATTACCCACAAATCCTGAGACGAAGATGAAACACAAGAAAACAAAAACAAGGGAAACAGAACACCGAAAAATAACGAGAAAGAATGGGAGAGAAAGGTGGGGAGTAAAGAAGAAAGAAATATAGAGAAACGCGACACGTCCATAAAATAATAGGAGGTATCAGGTTTGCAAATATGGAATAGGGAGCAGAGAAGACGAAAAAAAAACGCAAGAGAAGAGACACATGAGATTAACAAAACACTAAACCCCACAAATGAAATTTAATCTGAGTCGAATATAAGTTGAAAATAAGAAAAGAGAAAATAATCACAAATCAGACTAAACAAAAACAAAAAAAGGAAAGAAAAAAATAATACATACACTTACACATATCACAAAATACTTTGAAAATAAAGAGGAAAAGAAAAATACCCACAAATCAACCTAAAGACAAAAAAAAGACAAAACAAAAAAAGAAAGAAAAAAATACCAAAATACAGGAAAATAATATAGCAAAACCACAAGAAAAGACTTAATAAGGAGCGTAATTAATCTAAGTACCATTGACCACAATACCTAATCCTGCTTAAGAAAATATGCGACCTCCTGCAGCTGCCGATAACACGAACACGAACACGGACGAATGGACAAGGGGCCGAGTCAAGGATATTTGCATAGGCCTATATCAAGTATAACCAAGAAGTCGCGGTGTATGTATAGGCCTATATCAAGTATAACCAAGGAGTCGCTGTATATGTATAGGCCTATTTAACGTATAACAGAAATCGCGGTATATGTATAGGCCTATTTAAAGTATAACAAAAAAATAGCGGTATATGTATAGGCCTATTTCAAGTATAACCATGAAATCGCGGTATAATAGAAATAGAAGTATAATGGGTACATGGTTAATCAAAACAGTATATGGTTAAATCATATACGATAAATCATATATAATCAAAACACCGCGGTAAAATGTATCAGAAAATGGTAACGATTTAAAGCATATTCAAAACATAACAATGGAAATAACAAGGCTACGTTAAATACAAATCTTACACGCAAAATACAACAGAATACAAGCGTAATATAACGAGAGAGGGTGCCAGCAACATATAACAATATAAAAACTTGGGAAACGGAATATGTAAAGGAAAAAGTGTATAGGCAATATCTCTGCTATAAAGGTGTTAAGCGTAACTAAAATGCAACAGAAAGATAGAATAAAAGAGGTATACAGAAGAGGAGAGGGTTAGAAAGAGAAGAGAAGAGAATAAGAAAAAAAAAAGAAAAAAAGGTGCTTGAAGAAGGAAGACCGAAAATCGAGGGGAAGGCTTGATAAAAAAAAAAAAAAAAGAGAGAGAGAAAAACAGAAAAAACATTAATTGAAGAACGAAGACCGAAAATGGAGGGGAAGGCTTGATAAAAAAAAGAGAAGAAAAAAAACAGAAAAAAAATTAATTGAAGAACGAAGACCGAAAATCAAGGGGAGGCTTGATAAAAAGAGAGAGAGAAAAAAAATAAACGAAAAAAAATCGAAGAGAGAAAAAGACAAACAAGGAAAAAAGAAAAAAAGAAACGAACAGAGAGAAAAAAAAACGAATAAAAAAAAACCAAGAGAGAAAAAGACAAACAAGGAAATAGGAAAAAGAAAGAAAGAAAGAAAAAAGAAACGAACGGAAGGTATCAAACAAAAGGACACAGTAAAGGGGGGAACGGTGTTTTGACAAAGGGAAAGAAAAGGAAATACGTGTCCCGAGGAAGAGGCTGCGTGAGGGGAAAGAGGGGTGAGAGGGGAGAGAGGGGAGAGGTGGGGGAGAGGCTTTGGCAGGGAGGAGAGGGAGGGAGAAAACGATGCCAATACTGGAGCAGGGGAAGGAAGTGAGACATGTTTTGGCAGGGAGGGGGAGGGAGGAGGGGAAGAAATGGGGGAAGGAAGGAGGCATGTTTTGGCAGGGAGGGGGGAGGGTGGGGAGGGGGAGGGAGGAGGAGGGAGGGAGACGAAATGGGGGAAGGAAGGGAGGACATGTTTCGGCAGGGAGGGGAGAGGGGGGAGGGGGGAGGGGAAGGAAGGAGACATGTTTTGGCAGGGAGGGGGGAGGGGGAAGAGAGGAAGAAATGGGGGAAGGAAGGGAGGCATGTTTTGGCAGGGAGAGGGGAGGAAGGGAGGAGGAGGGGACGAAATGGGGGAAGGGAGTGCGAGACATGGTTTTGGCAGGGAGGGGGGAGGGAGAGGCGGAGGGGGAGACATGTTTCAGCAGGGAGGGGGAAGAGGGAGGAAGGAGGGGGGGAGACATGCCAATACAGGGGAAAATAGGGAACAATATGACATGGCGAGCGAAAAACCATGCCAGTGGTAGAAGGGTGACATATTTTGGCAAGGAGAAAGGAAATACAGCATGTCATGACAGGGGAAAGAAGAAATATTCTGGCAAGGGGAAAGAGAACATACTAATACAGGGGAAAAGAGAGGAGAAGGCAAGGCTTTGGCAGGGGAGGGTGGGAAGACAACAAGCCATGACAGGGGAAGAAAGGTTTATAGGCCTATACTTTAGCAGGGAGAAGAGGGGGACAACATGCCATGACAGGGGAAACACACACACACACACACACACACACACACACACACACACACACACACACACACACACACACACACACACACACACACACACACACACACACACACACACACACACGCACACACACACACACACGCACACACACACTAACACACACACACACACACACACACACAAACACACACACACTAACACACACACACACACACACACACACACAAACACACACACACACACACACACACACACACACACAAACACCCCCCCCCCCCCACACACACACACACAAAAAAAAAAAATAATAATAATAAAAAAAAAGTGGAATCCTCCGCTAGGGAACTCCATTCATCTGACCGAGGAATGAGGATGAGGATACACTGGCGGAGGAAAAGGGAGACGAACAGATCCTTCGACGGGAACATGGCGGAACCTTTCGCAAATAGGAGATGGAAAATGAAAAAAAACCTTTATCACGGAAGGAAAAAAAAAAAGGCATGGGGGAATTGGCAGAGGATGAAGCCAGAAAAAAGATGGTACCATAGCAGGGGAGAGAAGGAGGAAAAAGGAATACGGACGTAAAGTAAATCCTTAGGTATGGGAAGGGAGAGGGGGGGGGACCAGAGGAAAGAAGGTAGCTTATAGATCCTTCGGACAATGGGGGGGGGGGGGGAGGGGCAGAGGGCAGAGGAAAGAGACAGAGGCTTAGAAGGAAGGGACATGGGAGAGACGGAAGATGCTTGGCAGGGAAGGGGCAAAGGAGAAAGGAAAGACACTTGTTAAAGGAGGAGTAAAAGAGGGATAAAGCTTGGCAAGGAGGGAGAGGGCAAGAAAGTAGAGATACTTGACAGGAGAAGGGCAAGGGAGAGAGGAAAGACACCTGCCAGGGGCAGGGCAAAGAGAATGGAGACACTTGCCAGGGAAGGAATGAGAAAGAGAGGGATAAAGCTTAGCAAGGAGGGAGAGGGCAAGAAAGGAGAGATATTTGACAGGGGAAGGGCATGGGAGAGAGGAAAGACACTTGCTAGGGGCAGGGCAAAGGAGAAAATGGAGACACTTGCAAGGGAAGGAATGAGAAAGAGATATAAAGTTTTGCAAGGAGGGAGAGGGCAAGGAAGGAGAGATACTTGCCAGGGGAAGGGCAAGGGAGAGAGGAAAGATGCCTGCCAGGGGATAGGCAAAGGAGAGAATGGAGACACTTGCAAGGGAAGGAATGAGAAAGAGAGGGATAAAGCTTGGCAAGGAGGGAGGGGGCAAGAAAGGAGAGATACTTGCCAGGGGAAGGGCAAGGGAGAGTGGAGAGACACCTGCCAGGGGAGGGGCGAGGGAGAGAGAGAGGAAAGACACCTGCCAGGGGAGGGGCAAGGGAGAGAGAGAGGAAAGACACCTGCCAGGGGAGGGGCAAGGGAGAGAGAGGAAAGACACCTGCCAGGAGGGGCAGGGAGAGAGAGAGGGGAAAGACACCTGCCAGGGAGGGCATGGAGAGAGAGAGAAAGACACCTGGCCAGGGGAGGGGCAAGGGAGAGAGAGAGAGGAAAGACACTCTGCCAGGGGGAGGGGCAAGGAGAGAGAGGAAAAGACACCTGCCAGGGAGGGCAAGGAGAGAGAGAGGAAAGACACCTGCCAGGGGGAGGGGCGAGGAAGGGAGAAAAGACACTGCCAGGGGAAGGGCAAGGGAGAGTGGAGAGACACCTGCCAGGGGAGGGGCGAGGGAGAGAGAGAGGAAAGACACCTGCCAGGGGAGGGGCAAGGGAGAGAGAGAGGATAGACACCTGCCAGGGGAGGGGCAAGGGAGAGAGAGAGAGGAGAGACACCTGCCAGGGGAGGGGCAAGGGAGAGAGAGAGGAGAGACACCTGCCAGGGGAGGGGCAAGGGAGAGAGAGAGGAAAGACACCTGCCAGGGGAGGGGCGAGGGAGAGAGGAAAGACACCTGCCAGGGGAGGGGCAAGGGAGAGAGAGAGGAAAGACACCTGCCAGGGGAGGGGCAAGGGAGAGAGGAGAGAAAGACACCTGCCAGGGGAGGGGCAAGGGAGAGAGAGAGGAGAGACACCTGCCAGGGGAGGGTTAGAGGGAGAGGAAAGACACCTGCCAGGGAGGGCGAAGGAGAGAGAGAGGAAAGACAACCTGCCAGGGGAGGGGGCGAGGGAGAGAGAGAGGAAGAGACACCTGCCAGGGGAGGGGCAAGGGAGAGAGAGAGGAAAGACACTCTGCCAGGGGAGGCAAGGGAGAGAGAGAGGAGAGAACACCAGCCAGGGGAGGCAGAGAGAGAAAGACACCTGCCAGGGAGGGGCGAGGGAGAGAGAAAGGACACCTGCCAGGGGAGGGGCAAGGGAGAGAGAGGAAAGACACCTGCCAGGGAGGGGAAGGGGTGGAGAGAGAGAGAGGAAAGACACCTGCCAGGGAGGGGCAAGGGAGAGAGAGAGGAGAGACACCTGCCAGGGGAGGGGCAAGGGGAGAGAGAGAGGAAAGACACCTGCCAGGGGAGGGGCAAGGAGAGAGAGGAAAGACACCTGCCAGGGGAGGGCAGGGAGAGAGAGGAAAGACACCTGCCAGGGGAGGGGCGAGGGAGAGAGAGAGGAAAGACACCTGCCAGGGGAGGGGCAAGGGGAGAGAGAGAGGATAGACACCTTGCCAGGGGAGGGGCAAGGGAGAGAGAGAGGAGAGACCTGCCAGGAGGGGCAAGGGAGAGAGAGAGAGGGAGAGACACCTGCCAGGGAGGGGCAAGGGAGAGAGAGAGGAAAGACACTGCCAGGGGAGGGGCAAGGGAGAGAGAGAGAAAGACACCTGCCAGGGGAGGGGGCAAGGGAGAGAGAGAGGAGAGAATACCTGCCAGGGGAGGGGCAAGGAGAGAGAGAGAGGAGAGACACCTGCCAGGGGAGGGGCAAGGGAGAGAGAGAGGAAAGACACCTGCCAGGGGAGGGGCAAGGGAGAGAGAGAGGAAAGACACCTGCCAGGGGAGGGGCAAGGGAGAGAGAGAGAGGAGAGACACCTGCCAGGGGAGGGGCAAGGGAGAGAGAGAGGAAAGACACCTGCCAGGGGAGGGGCAAGGGAGAGAGAGAGGGAAGACACCTGCCAGGGAGGGGCAAGGGAGAGAGAGGGAAGAGTCACGTGCCAGGGGAGGGGAAAGGGAGAGAGAGAGGAAAGAAACCTGCCAGGGGAGGGGCGAGGGAGAGAGGAAAGACTCCTGCCAGGGGAGGGGCAAGGGAGAGAGAGAGGAAAGACAATTCCGCCAGGGAGGGGGCGAGGGAGAGAGAGAGGAAAGACACCTGCCAGGGGAGGGCAAGGGAGAGAGAGAGGATAGACACCTGCCAGGGGAGGGCAAGGCGGAGAGAGAGAGGGAGAGACACTACAGGGAGGCAAGTGAGAGAGAGAGAGGAGACACCTGGCCAGGGAGGGGCATGGAGAGAGAGAGGAAAGACACCTGCCAGGGGAGGGGCAAGGGAGAGAGAGAGAGGAAAGACTGACCGCCAGGGGAGGGGCAAGAGAGAGAGAGAGGAGAGACACCTGCCAGGGGAGGGGCAAGGGAGAGAGAGAGGAAAGACACCTGCCAGGGGAGGGGCAAGGGAGAGAGAGAGGGAAGACACCTGCCAGGGGAGGGGCAAGGGAGAACCCAGCCGCCAAAGAATGCCCGTCTCAACTTTAACCAGATCGGAGGTACGGCCGTTCTGCCCCTTCGAATCAATACCTAAAAGTCGACACCATTAATTTGTGAGAGTATGCAAGGGGCTGTTTGTTTGTTTCCTTGTTTGGGTCGTTGGTTAGTGTGTGGGGTGGGGGTGGGGTGGGGGTGGGGGTGGGGTGGTGTGTGTGTGTGTGTGTGTGTGT
>NC_091555.1:46863516-46868516 GCF_042767895.1 Penaeus vannamei
CATTAAATCAAATTAAATTAAATTAAATTAAATTAAATTGAATTACCGGTATCTATAATAATAATAATAATAAAAAACAGATTACTTCTCCATCTCCATGTTTCTAAAACCCATCGATTACGTCTCCTTCACTTACCACTAGGTTAAATTACATTAAATTACATTAAATTAAATTAAATTACCGATATCTATAATAATAAAAAAAACATAGATTACGTCTGCTTCCCAATCTTTTTAAATGTCATACCACAACCATTATCACAAAGCATTACCCAAAATTCCCTTTTGTCAGATACTCGTGTCAAAGATTAAAAAAAAAGAAAAACCTTTGTCAGATACTCGTGTCAAAGATTTCAAAAAAAAAAAAAAAAAGTCATATCACAACCATTATTACAAAGCATTACCCAAAAATCCCTTTGTCAGATACTCGTGTCAAAGATTTCAAAAAAAAATAATAATAATAAAAAAAAAAAAATTAAAAAAAAAAATTAATCACTCGTCCGTTGATTCTTGACAGTCCACTCCATCATCGCCAAGGGGAAGGAAGGAAGGAAGGGAGGGAAGCGTGGCATTAGCAAGCAGTCTCGGTCCTAAGAGTGAGATGACCGGGTGAAATGCGCTTTCTTTTCGGCTCCTTCGTCGGTCGACACTCGGGACGGCGGCCATGACAGCTTCGAGGCTCCGCGGGGCTTTGGGATGGAACGGGTTGTGTCGGCCGCGTGTGGCCAAGGAGCGGGATGTATTCAGAATCTTCAGAATGCAAGAAACAAACAAACATATACACGCACACATACACAAACATACACACACACAAACATACACAAAAACACACTCAAACAAACAAGCACACACACCCATACACACACACACATACACACACACAAACACAAACATACACACACAGACAAACACAAACATACACACACAGACAAACACACACACACACACAAACAAACACACACACATAAACAAACACATACACACCCACGCACACACAACTTCTTGAAGGAAATGCAAATAAAAAAAAAATCCACACAGGAACCCACGAAGGAAACGATACGACAGCAAATAGATTTTTTACCCAATCCATTTACCCGCCTGTGATTGGGGGATGTCAGTCATCTCTCATGCCAGATATTCAGTGATTAATTGAAGTCATTTTCACGCCATGAACCTGATATCAACTCTTTCTCTTCCTCCCTTTATCACCCTCTCTCCGTGTCCCTCATCCTCTATGCTTAACCTTACGTGCGGAAAATGGCAAACAGATGACGATAAGTTTGATCTTTTCCTCAAGTCCTTGTTTATATCAAGAACTTTTAAGGTTATTGTCCATAAAGGTTATTTTCCAGAGTTACACACAGAATAAAGACCTGAGAGAGAGAGAGAGAGAGAGAGAGAGAGAGAGAGAGAGAGAGAGAGAGAGAGAGAGAGAGAGAGAGAGAGAGAGAAAAGTTAATTGGTAACCGATTCGTAGATTAAAAACGATAAGTTTACTCTCCCCTACCCTACCCCCCCCCTCCCCGCTGGCCCTTCCTCCGAGTGCCAGGTGAGCCACAGGTAAGCAATTAAGTAATCAGCACCGTAATTGGTGTTGGTTATTGCATTTTCCACGGAGGGTCAATAGCCGTGTGGTAATCTTCGCTCGGGGGCATTAGGTATCCGTCAATAATTGGCATCTCCCTATATATACACATTCTCTCTCTCTCTCTCTCTCTCTCTCTCTCTCTCTCTCTCTCTCTCTCTCTCTCTCTCTCTCTCTCTCTCTCTCTCTCTCTCTCTCTCTCTCTCTCTCTCTCGAATGCGTGTCGCTATAGCCTCTCCTTTTTCCCGCGCTTTTCTGTCGCGACTTCCGCCATTTCTTTTTCTTTCTTTGAATGAATAATAATCCTGCAAAGAAACATCCCCCTACGTTTCCCGCGCTTTTTGTCGCGACTTCCGCCAGTTTCTTTTCCTTTTTTTCAAATGAGTAAAGAAGTATCACCCTCTGTTTTCCCGCGCTTTCTACTGGAACCTCCGCCATTTTGTTTTTATTCTCTAACTTGAGTAATAATCCTGAAAAGAGGCACTCCTCCCATCGTTTTCCCGCGCTTTCTGTCGGTAATTCCACCAAACTCCTTTATTTATTCATTTTTATTTAACTTAAGTAATAATACTCAAAAAAAGAAAGAAAAAAAAACATAACACCCTCCTTTTCCCGCGCTTTCTGTCGAGACCTCCGCCATCTTCCTTTTTTTTCTAACCTAATTAATAACCCTCCAAAGAAATCACTCCCTCGACCACCACATACCCCGAGTGCGAGCACGTTTTCAGGGATCCTGCGAGAATTCATCCTCAATCCTTCCGGAACTTTGGCAAAGTGGCCGCGTGACTTGGAATACTAATATCCTCTGCTTTCAAAGACAATTCGTATTCGCAAGCACAACATCCCTCATCTTGCGCGTGGCCTCCCAAAATGACCACTATGGACCGTAAAAACACTGATAAATAAACAATGCTTAACAATTCCTGTTCTGAACGATGCTTTATAATATAACAAAGACAAAGAAAACAAAATCGACTTTCAAAATTCGACATTCTTTCCTTCTCCCAAACGATAGGCCTATTTAAACCCGAAAAAAAACTCCAAAAGTTTTTTCAACGGAAAAAAAAATCGAGATCAAGTATATAGCTTCAAAATGGAAATTTCTTAATAATAATAATAAAAAAAACACACATTGAGGAAAAAAAACATAAGTTTATTCTTATCTTTAAGCAGGATCAAGTTAGTGCTAAGAACTTTGAGAGAAAAAATGTAAAAGCCAATTAAGGTGAATCGCCACTTTACCTTAAGATTACTTTATGAAAATGCGCGGCAAATGAAGTGGATTTGCATAAACGTTGCAACATTTTTCCACGAGATGATGGTATGAGTAATGATGATGGTGAAAATGATGATGAAGATGATGATCATAATAATGATGATGATGATGGTGATGATGATGACCATAATAATGATGACTAAGATGAAGATGAAGATAATGATAATAACGACCATGATAATAATATTCCTAACAATAATAATAATAATAACCATAATAATAATAATAACCATAATAACAATAAAAACAGACATACGCTTCCTCTTGAAATTAGCATTAAACAAACAAAAAAAACAAGGTTAAGCCAAAGCAAAACGAAAGAGTGGCCACAGCAAAACGAAAGAGTGGCCAAAGCAAAACGAAAGAGTGGCCACAGCAAAACGAAAGAGTGGCCAAAGCAAAACGAAAGAGTGGCCAAAGCAAAACGAAAGAGTGGCCAAAGCAAAACGAAAGAGTGGCCAAAGCAAAACGAAAGAGTGACCAAAGCAAAACGAAAGAGTGGCCAAAGCAAAACGAAAGAGTGGCCAAAGCAAAACGAAAGAGTGGCCAAAGCAAAACGAAAGAGTGGCCAAAGCAAAACGAAAGAGTGGCCAAAGCAAAACGAAAGAGTGGCCAAAGCAAAACGAAAGAGTGGCCAAAGCAAAACGAAAGAGTGGCCAAAGCAAAACGAAAGAGTGGCCAAAGCAAAACGAAAGAGTGACCAAAGCAAAACGAAAGAGTGGCCAAAGCAAAACGAAAGAGTGGCCAAAGCAAAACGAAAGAGTGGCCAAAGCAAAACGAAAGAGTGGCCAAAGCAAAACGAAAGAGTGGCCAAAGCAAAACGAAAGAGTGGCCAAAGCAAAACGAAAGAGTGGCCACAGCAAAACGAAAGAGTGGCCACAGCAAAACGAAAGAGTGGCCACAGCAAAACGAAAGAGTGGCCAAAGCAAAACGAAAGAGTGGCCAAAGCAAAACGAAAGAGTGGCCACAGCAAAACGAAAGAGTGGCCACAGCAAAACGAAAGAGTGGCCACAGCAAAACGAAAGAGTGGCCAAAGCAAAACGAAAGAGTGGCCAAAGCAAAACGAAAGAGTGGCCAAAGCAAAACGAAAGAGTGGCCAAAGCAAAACGAAAGAGTGGCCAAAGCAAAACGAAAGAGTGGCCAAAGCAAAACGAAAGAGTGGCCAAAGCAAAACGAAAGAGTGGCCACAGCAAAACGAAAGAGTGACCAAAGCAAAACGAAAGAGTGGCCAAAGCAAAACGAAAGAGTGGCCAAAGCAAAACGAAAGAGTGGCCAAAGCAAAACGAAAGAGTGGCCAAAGCAAAACGAAAGAGGGGCCAAAGCAAAACGAAAGAGTGGCCACAGCAAAAAACAAACCAAAACCCCGGCGCATCTTGGCCATAAAGCCCTTCTTTAAACTCTTTTTCTTACCCAGTGCTGATCGTCGCTTCAGCCTCCTGCCTTCAGAGTCAATGATCTCGAATATCATCCAAGATAAAGTTAAAGGAGAGAGAGAGAGAGGGGGTGGAGAGGGAGAGGGAGAGAGGGAGGGAGGGAAAGAGGGAGGGAAAGAGGGAGGGAGGGAGGAGAGAGGAGAGAGAGAGAGAGAGAGAAGGAGGGAGAGAGAGAGAGAGAGAGAGAGAGAGAGAGAGAGAGAGAGAGAGAGAGAGAGAGAGAGAGAGAGAGAGAGATGGAGAGGGAGGGAAGGAGGAAGGAGGGAGGGAGGGAGGGGGGAGAGAGAGAGAGAGAGAGAATCATTCCTTTCAAAGACATCCTAGAAGAAAGAAAGAAAAAAATGTTATAAGAAAAAAGGTATTCAAACTTGAATGAGGTCCATTAAGCAAGTTAGTGCGGGCGGCGACTGAGACCCCAGAAGGCCACGGAGGGTGAGGGGAGAGAGAGAGAGAGAGAGAGAGAGAGGGGAGGTGAGAGAGGGAGAGAGAAGGTGAGGGAGAGAGAGGGGAAGGTGAGGGAGACAGAGGGAGAGAGAGAAGGTGAGGGAGAGAGAGAGAGAGAGAGAGAGAGAGAGAGAGA
Source organism: Penaeus vannamei (assembly GCF_042767895.1). Taxonomy (NCBI): domain Eukaryota; kingdom Metazoa; phylum Arthropoda; class Malacostraca; order Decapoda; family Penaeidae; genus Penaeus; species Penaeus vannamei. The sequence continues at coordinate 46,868,391 of NC_091555.1, forward strand.
GAGGGGAGAAGGAGAGGAGAGAAGGGAGGAGAGAGAGAGAGAGAGAGAGAGAGAGAGAGAGAGAGAGAGAGAGAGAGAGAGAGAGAGAGAGAGAGAGAGAGAGAGAGAGAGAGAGAGAGAGAGAGA
>NC_091555.1:46886016-46888516 GCF_042767895.1 Penaeus vannamei
ATCACCCACGTGCATCCACACATACATAAATACTCGCCACCGTCCACCACGGCATCCACACACACATCACACACGGCATCAACACACACATCACCCACGGCATCCACACAAAATCACCCACGACATCCACACATCACCCACGTGCCATCCACACCTCACACACCACCTACGGCATCCACACAACATCACACACCACCCACGGCAGCATTCCCCCTTCTCTCTCTCTCTCTCTCTCTCCCTACTACGGGGGGAACCCTTCTTACCCCCTACCCCTACCCTACCCACCCCACCCCCAACCACCTCTACCCACCCTGCAACCCCTCGCCAATTCTTGCAATCACCATGCAATCACAGGTTCATGGATTATGCTCGCATTTTCTCGCTCGTTCTTGTCTAATGATCCAATGCTCACAGGCGCAAGAGAGAGAGAGAGAGAGAGGTAGTGGAGGGAAGGAAGGAGAGAGAGGAGAGAGACAGAGAGGAAGACAAAGGGACAGGGAGAGAGGGAGAACGTGAGGGGGGAGGGAGATTATAAGAGAAGGGAGAGGGAGGAAGGAAGGGCGAGAGGGAGGTTAAGAAGGAGAAGGCAGATAAAGAGAGAGAGAGAGAGAGAGAGAGAGAGAGAGAGAGAGAGAGAGAGAGAGAGAGAGAGAGAGAGAGAGAGAGAGAGAAAGAGAAGAGAGAAAGAGAGATGAAATATAAAGAGAGAGAAGTAAAAGAGACAGATTATGGAAATAAGAGGAACGGGAGAAGAGAGAAGAAAGGGAGGGGGGATAGGGAGAGGCAGAAGGGGGAGGGGGAGGGAGGGAGCGCATCACAGGTGTACCGAGGCGTAACTGTTGCGGTCCTTCCAAACCCAATTACCTGGCGGCCCAAATGACTCTCTCAGTCACACTCCGTCGAGGATTACCTGGCGCTCATGAGGGTGCGGAGCGCATCAACATCCCTCTCGGATTTTTTTTCTATTTCTCTCGCAAAAAAATCACACATACATACATGCATGCGTGGGTGATTGCTTATATACACATATACATACATATATACATCCATACATACACATATACATACATATATACATGCATACATACACATACACATAAACACATACATATATACATGCATACATACACATACACATAAACACACACATTCATATACATACACGGACAAACACATACACGTATTTGTCTGTGTATGTGTATACGTATGTATGTGTGTATGCAAGCATGTCCGTATATATTTATGCATGTATTTATTCATACGTTATTACACTATTTGAATAATATCCACAGAAAAAACACAAAAACTTTTTTTTCTGAACTTTCTCTCCTCGCGGAACCATATACTTTTCGGAGCCCAATTATACAATTCCTTCCCCGAATATTATTAAAAGAAAAAAAAAAAACATGACAGATGTTCTCCCTCTCTCTCCCTCTCCCTCTTTCTTAGGAGACGGCAATTAACGGCAATTAGACCACGCATCCCCTCTACACGCAGACAATGCCGACGTCTCGTTACGATCCCAAACAACCCAGTTTTCGTAGCACAAACTACCTATTTTCGGACTAGTTGCTTCGTTAGTGTCGTTCCGCCCCGTTCTAACCAGGGTAATGGCGCGTAATTGCCTGCACAACAAGTGACTGCTGCATTTACGGCAACTGCATGTCTCTCGTGATCACCCAATTACTCTTAATTACACTTGTCATACAGATTTAATCACTATGCTTGCAATGTGGCAACGATGGCATCGCCGGTGGCAGAGAAGGGTATCCATTGCATAGGTCTGCGGTATCCGCTTTGTTACATTCCATATATCTTTGTAAATATTAAAAAAAAAAAACTTTCTCCTCTTACAACGGCAACAAGTAATCCTGGTTTCGTTTTTACACAAATACGAATCCTCTATGACGTCATAATGATGCAATGCTTTCGTCACAGCCCGTGGCGAGATAAATTTGATTCGCGTTGGTCTAATTCCGTCCGTCTGGTCTGGATATGGAACCTGCACTTCTATACGTTTAGATATATTTCTGTCTTTCTTCTCTCTGTATCACTCTATTCATAACACATATAGATATATAATGTTATTGTCATTGTAATGATTATGATCCTTGTTGTTATCATCATAATTACTATCATTATTATTATTATTATCAATATCAAAATTACCTTTATCATAATAATCATCATAGATCAACATATAAACAGAGATAGGCAGATAGAAAGATAAATGGATAGATATATCGTCAGTGTCACAAAACCATTAAGAACAAGGCTGAAGGCATTTCCCAACGTATCCAATTTGTTTTCAAGAAATTAGAGAGTATCTTCAAGCATTACCGGAGGTAATACGTCCACGGTGAATATCTGATTCTTCTTCATTTATCAATCTGACATAATTCTGTCTAATGGCTACTCAAGGAGACTTCTCATGCAATATAGACACACACACACACATACACACACACACACACACATATACATATATATATATATACAT
>NC_091555.1:46895377-46897877 GCF_042767895.1 Penaeus vannamei
CTCACTCTTCTTCCCTATACTCTATTTCCCTGTTCCTCTCTCTTTTCTCCTTCCCCCCCTTTTACCTCTTTTCTTTTGTTTTCTCTCTCTCCTTCTCCCTCCTACCCTTCCTCTCCTTCTTCCCTCTATTCCTCCCCCTCTTCCCCTTCTTCTTCTCCTTCCTCCTCCAGTTATTAGCTCTTCTGTCCCTTGCTGATCCTTTCTCCCTCCTCTCCCCCCTTTTTTTTCCTCTCCTCTTTCCCCTTTCTTCCTTCCTCTCCTCCTTCATCCCTCTATTTCCTCCTCCCCCCCTTCCCCCCCCCTTCTTTCTCCCCTCTTCCTCCTCCAGTAATTAGCTCTCCTTTCACCCTTCCTCCTCGCCCTCTCTTTTCCTTCCTCTCATTCTTCCTATCTTCTGCTCTTCTTCCCTCTCCTCCCTCTCTTCCCTTTCCTCCTCCAGCCCTGCCTGCTCTTCCACACATCCCCTCTGCCTCTTCCCTTCTTCTTCCTTCTCCAGTTATTAGCCTCCTACCACTCCCTCCTCTTCCTCTCCTCTTCTTCCACTCCTCTCCCCTCTATTCCTCCCGCTCTTCCTCTTCCCTGTCTCTCCTGCTCTTCTTCCCCCTCCTCTTCCTCTTCCTTCTTCTTCTCCTTCCTCCTCCAGCTCCTGCTCGCTCGCTGCTCTTCCACCCTCACCCCCTCCCCCACTCCCCTCCCCCCTTCAAGAAAGAGATGAGATTTTCAAACAAGATCCAGAGGCGGATTACAACAATTGATTCTTGATCCACCTTGATTCAGTCTCCCTGGCGTCTCCCCCCCCCCGCCACCCCTCAAGAAACAACATTTTCTTCCTTCGACGCAAACTGCACCTTTTCCCACACACTCGCGTTCGTCTTAATGGAGATTAAAACGTAAATAAAATAAAATAAAATGAAAAATAAAAAATATAAATAAATAAATAAATAAAATATTCAAAACTGTGGAAAAAATCGTATATACGCATCGTATGAATGAAGGTTGAAAAGTGGAAAGAAAAAAATCAAATCTGGGAAAAAAACACGATTGAAGATGAAATTACGGTAAATAAAACTGAAATAAAAAAGAAAAAAGAAAAGAAAAATGCGATTGTCTTTACTTACTTATTATCAATTCTCATCTCCGTCTCTACGAAAGTTAAAACACGAACAAATAAAAAAAAAAGGAGAAAAGATAAAAAATAAGAAAGAAAGATAAAACACGATTCCCTTTACCAGCACGTGCGTCTCTGTGAAGGTTAAAATAATAATTAAAAAAAAAACGAAAAAAAACTCAAAAGAAAAAAATAACACCCCCACATGTACCAAAAACTCGCCCCGTCTCTATGAATATCAAAACACGAAGAAAAAAACTTTCAAAACTATGAAAACAAAAACTTTAAAACTCAAAACAAAACCAAGGCTCATTTACCTACACATTTAACCTCTGAATATTAAAAAAATAAATAAAATAAATAAATAAATAAAATAAATAAAAAAAATAAAAAACTATAAAAATATTAATAAAACTCAAAGGAAAGCCGAAACTCCCTTTACCTACACATTTACCCTCACTCTGAATATCAAAACAGAAAAAAAAACACTCAAAACTTTAGAAAAAAACAAAATTAAAAACTCCCTTTGACTCCAACTTGCAAGAGTACGATTCACTCCACGATAACCCGGCCCATTTTTCCCCGCCACGCCGTAAGCGGTTCCATTCAATAAAACACGGTATGGGCGGGGAGAGGTGGGTGTGAAGCAAGCGATTCCACGAGGGGGGCCTTCCCCTTTCCCTTCCCCTTCCCCCTACTCCGCCCTCCCCCGTCCCTATTCCACGAGGGGGTCGGGGCGGGTGGGTCTTCCCCTAGTCTGCCCCCCTCCCCCGTCCCAATTCCACAAGGAGGGGGTCGGTCTCTCCATACCCCTTTCCCCCACTCCGCCCCCCCCCCGTCCCAATTCCACAAGGAGGGGGCCTTCCCCTTTCCCTTCCCCTTCCCTCCACTCCGCCCCCAGTCCCAGCTCCACAAGGAGGGGGTCGGTCTCCCTTCCCCTTCCCCCAGTCCTCCCATAAGGCTCAAAGTTCGCGGAGTAAACATAGCAAAGGGAAAAGTACAGTACTCGGAAGGAGATCAAAAAAAATATATCCAGGACTTAAAAACTTACAAAACGGATTAAAAAAAACGTCTAAGTGAACGCAAATACACGCAAAAAGGAAAAAAAAACGTCGATAGATCGAGCACAGTCCTCGGGCGCCACTTCCAGCCCCGCGAAGCCGCCCAGCCCTAGCAGCGACGCCCACGGAAGGCTGTTGACCCGAGCTGCTGACGCTCTTGCAACGGTGACCCGCCGGCCCTCACCGCGCCAAGGTCGACGCTTGGGCAACATCGCGCCCACGCAACGCTGCCCGGCCATCTGGGCGTCGGAGAGAGTTCGTGCTTCGATTTCCAACGCTAAACAAGACGTGCATCAACAAATAAATAGATTTTTTTTAATGTAGCACTGGA
>NC_091555.1:46900377-46902877 GCF_042767895.1 Penaeus vannamei
AGAGGTGAGAGATAATAAAACAAATATAAATAAACAAAAACAGAAAGCAGTGACCATCTTTCCCTCTCCCTCTTTCTCTTCACCCAAAACGCAATCGCCGCCATGAAATTCCATGAAATTCCATGAAATGCCATGAAATTCCACCCGTCAAATCCACCCATGAAATCCACCCGCGAAACACACCCACTAAAATCCGTGAAAATCCATCCATCCCCCCATCCCCACTTCACCTCACCCCCCCAAAAAAAATGATAACCCCCCACCCCCTCCTCATTACCGCCTCATCCATATTCCCCTCGTCTCTCTCTCCCCCCGCGATGACCACACGGGCGGGGAGCCAAAAAAAAAAAAAAAAAAAAAATTACCGCCCACGCTCCCTAATTAACCGGATCATTAACACCGCCGTCGCTGCATCGCATAAGGCTTTTTTTAAATCATATCATTACCGCCCGAGCCCCTCCACGTGGCCGCCCACGGAAGAGATACGGGACGGGCGTGTGACAAGCGGGAAATCAGAACATGTCGTGTGATTAAGGAACGAAAAAAGATGAACCAAAAAGGAAAAAAAAGAAAGAAAATAGAAGAAAAAAGCGTCAAAGCTTTCAAGGTATTTATACCTTATCTTGTATGTCATATAAAGTACAATAATAATACACATGTATATACATATATATACATATACATACATACATATATATATATATATATATATATATATATATATATATATATATATATATATATATATGTGTGTGTGTGTGTGTGTGTGTGTGTGTGTGTGTGTGTGTGTGTGTGTGTGTGTGTGTGTGTGTGTGTGTGTGTGTGTGTGTGTGTAAATTCTAAATTCCCATAAAATTTATATGATGACATGAGAAGCTATGATATGAACCAAGATGACAAAAAAAAAAAAAACGTCAAAGCTTTCCAAGTATTTTATACTCGCATAGTGTACAATAAAAAAAATAAAAAAAAACTTCTAAACTAAATATAGCCTTCCCTGAAAAATGTATATAATTAAAAATGAAAACCCGTGATATGAAAAAAAAAAGAAAAAAATTGCGACAAAACCTTCAAAGCATTCCCCACCCTGTCTGTCTTACACGCCACACAACCTGCAACAACAACAACAACAACAAAAAAAAAAAAAAAAAAAAAAAAATCTATTAACAAACCCTTCCCAAAGATGATACCTCCCATCCGCCCTCGAACCGCCCGATCTATTCCGAAAGCTTCGCGCGCCCACGTAATCCTCCCTGCCATTGCCGGACATCAATTCTGTCAATGCTGTCAATGCTGTCAATGCTGTCATGCGGTCCAATGCACTCGCTGAAGGCAGAGGCGAATACGCACTAACGAATGCCCGCTCTCGTCTATGCCTTCGCGTGCTTTCGGAGAAAACTTGGGTCGTGTTAATGCCGTGATTGCTTGCATCGATGAGGGAGGGAGGGAAGGAGGAAGGGAGGGAGAGAGGGAGGGAGGGAGGGAGAGGAAGGAGGGGGAGAGGGAAGGAGGGAGGGAAGGAGGGGGGAGAGGAGGGAAGGGAGGGGGAGAGGAGAGAAGGGAGGGAGGGAGGGAGGGGGAGAGAGAGAGAGAGAGAGAGAGAGAGAGAGAGAGAGAGAGAGAGAGAGAGAGAGAGAGAGAGAGAGAGAGAGAGAGAGAGAGAGAGAGAGAGAGAGAGAGGAGATAGAGAGAGAGAGAGAGAGAGAGAGAAGGGAGGGAGTTAGAGAGAGAAACAGACGGAGGGAGGGAGAGAAGGAGAGAGAGAGAGAAAATCGCGTGATAATTTTGGAACAAAAAGAGATAGATAATACAGATAGATCGGTAATTAAATATGACAAGACTGTCACGAAACGAAATAATCTGTTGATAAGATTCGCTGATATGACCGATATATACATAACCTTCAGAACAGGAAAATTGAGCACAATATTAGATAAAAGGAACAAAAAAAATCAGAAAATGAGAGATAAAGTGTTAATAAAATACGTTTTTTTTAACTCTGATACAGAGAGAACATACAAATAACACACAAATTACGAACTGCAATCTCAAACAATATCGCCACATCTATAAAAATTACAAAGAAATTGCCAGCGTCTTGCCAACACGATGAGCCAATACCAACCTCATATTCTCCCCCAATATTTACTAATCACCCACAACTTTTCAAAAAATAAATAAAAAAATAAAAAGTAAATAAAAAGACGCGCACGAAAATAACCACACGCGAGGCAGACACGACCACAAAGAACCAAAAAAAGAAGACAAAAAAAAAAGAGAACAGAAGAAAAATATATATAGAAAAATTGGAACGCGCGGGAAAAAAAAAAAATCAGCATAATCCACGCCAAAGAGCGGCCATTTTGAGGCGGCGAAGAAGACGACCAAGAAAGAAGCTTTTGATGTTTGTCTTTTGATGTTCAGCTCAAATATGTTCACAACCAAACGGGGGCGATGATGAGACATGACAGAATGGAGGTGGCGAGCGGGCGGCGAGAGA
>NC_091555.1:46912877-46917877 GCF_042767895.1 Penaeus vannamei
CAAACCGCCGTCATCTTGTTACCAACGACCCAATAAACAGTTTAGCTCCGGCGCCGCCACCTCGCGCTACACTGGCGAATGGGATGACCGGCCCTTGTTATTACACCTGGCCATCTCCTCTGTTATTGCTCTCGTAAACTTGTTTTCCTCTCGGTTATTGGGGACAGCGGTGAGGGACCCAAGTTTTATACGAGAGAGGGAAAAATAAGGGGGCGAGAAATAAGAAAGTAACGGAAGAGATATCTTTTTTTCTGCGAGGTGTTTGGCGCTCCTTTTGAAAAGAATAAATCAGGTTTATGACGCGATTCTGCTGACAATCAACACGAATTATTTAAAAAAGAAAGAAAAAAATACACCAAGGAGATACATGCACAGAAGCTAAAAGCGACACCACCGACTGACAATCAACACGAATTATTAAAAAAAAAAAAGAAAAAGAAAAAATACACCAAGGAGATACATGCACAGAATCTAAAAGGAACACCACCGAAATCACCGCAGTTACAAAGATATAAAGAGTTCCCGAAGCATAAATCGGACATTTCACAGTAGCGTGGACTCTCTCACAACCCTTCGGCAACAAGAGTAGAATCCACAACCTCCTGTCACCACCGCTTTGGACGTCTCGGTCGTTGCGTGTTTGAGCCTCCCTTTCCCCCAGACATGAATAAAAGATCAGTGACGGGAGTTTCAAGTCACGTCTGCGCCTCGAAGTGACGTGAAGGCGAGGAAGAAATGTGCTGTGACGTAAATTTCTCCGAGAGGTACGAAGTTTGTAGAAAATTACGAATATCTCCATAAATAATTATCCAAAGAATTACCCGATCATCTAACTCTCCATAGATTACGTGTAAATATTCACGGACAATCGGGCATATTCTTAAACAGCGAAGTCCCACTTGCATTCCAAATACCCACGAAAACGCAGTCTTGGGAAATGCAATCTAATCTTACAAAGAGGAATCGACAACAACAAAAAGGGATCAAAGACCACACACAAACGCATTCCGAACCTCCTCATTTATTCCGAATAAAAGAGCATCGACTCGCGGAATCATAGACACGAAAACTCCGTCGGACTCTCCCTTTCCCCCTGGAAAGAAGAGGAGGAGGAGGAAGAAGAGGAGGAGGAGGAGGAGGAGGAGGTGGAGGTAGAGGTGGAGGAGCAGGAGGAGGTGGAGCAGGAGGAGGAGGTGAAGGGGGTGTAGGTGGAGGTGGAGGAGGTGGTCGGAGAGGAGGAGGTGGAGGAGGAGGAGGAGGAGGAGGTGGAAGAAGAAGAAGAAGAAGAAGGAGAAGATGAAGAAGGAGGAGAAGAAAAAGGAGATGAAGAAAAAAAAAGAAAAAAAACACGTTTGAAACATGTATATATGCGTTCTCGAATCAAACCGCGTCCAGGGTGATGGACAGCCTGTATGAATGAGGTCGACTGAGGGCGTGTAACGAAATGCCGAGAGAGAAGGGAAGGTCGAAAGCAGCGGAATTGGCTCAGTCTGCGTGGATGAGAAACGGATGAGTGGATGAGTGAATGAGGCAACGACCGTGGGTGAAGCAACGACCGCGTGGATGAGGAAATGTTTGCGTGGATGAAACACCTCCCGTGTGGATGAGTTAGCAATCGTGTGGATGAGGAAACGACCGAGTGGATGAAGAAACGACCGAGTGGATGACGCAACGACCGAGTGGATGACGCAACGACCACGTAGATTGAGGAAATATCCGCGTGAATGAAACGCCCGCGTGGATGAGTGAGGGATCGCGTGACGGTCCGATCGAGCGTGGACGAGCGAGCGAGCGAACGACCCTGAAAAAAGAGTTAAAAGGTCAAGTGCGAGTTTGTCAATGATTGAGCGACCCGGTGAGCCGCCGTGGGAAAAAAAGAGCGGACGACCGTTTGAGCAATCCGGTAGTTCAGTCAAGGGCAAACTGTCCTACAAATGCCCCGAAAAGACCCCATTGAGTTAGATGGATGAACGAACACCGCCTGACCCATTCATGAACCCCATGAATGAGTCAGGTGCTTTGTGAAAGATTAAACGACCGTGTAAATTAATGAAGGGCAATATGGATGAGATACTGCCTGAATGACTAACCGGACGAGTCAAATATTCAGGCGAATGACGTAAAGAGCAAACAAAAATTTTGTGAATGGGAAGCCGAGTCCGAGAAAATTAATGAATGGACGGATGGGGGTCCGAGTGGCGGCGCGAGCTCCAAAAGACACACTGAATGAACGGAAAGCCAATTGAGTAACTAACCGGCCGGGTAAACGAGCGGTCGGGAGAGCGGGTGGCCGACAAACCGGCCGACGCACCCAACTCGTACCCGGCCGACGTGGACGGATGAGTCTCGCACCAAATTATCTTGTTGGTATCACATCATATCGACGATCCCGACACTTACCTTTCGGATTCTATCAGCGGGGCCGGGCGATCCCGCGGGCGAGGCGAGGGAGTCACCCTTATTGATAGCTTCCGTACGAGCTAGAATTCCGTGCGCCGGTGACACGTACCCTGTGCGTGTTCGTTTGATAGGGCGGGAGGGGGGAGGGGAGGAGGGAGGGTGAGGGGAAGGTGGGGAGTGACAGGTGGTGGTGAGGGTGAGGGGAAGGAGGGAGGAGGAGGAGAGGAGGAGAGTGATGGGGGAATGAGGGGAAGGTGGGGAGTGATAGGTAATTGGTGAGGGTGAGGGGAAGAGGAGGGAGAGAGGAAGGGATCAGAAGTCAGGGAGGAAGATAATAACATAGAAATGACACTAATGACAACTGCTGCCACAGCCAATCATGATAATGACACCAAACTGAATAACTGATAACAATATTCCTTCCCCACAGATGACACAGTATGAGAAAAAATAAGTAAAAATAATTAATCAGAAAAAAAAAATTATCAGGCCCATTCATGGAGTCCCAGACACGACCCGACGGGGGGGGGGGGGGATACTCCCAAGGACGTCCTCCTCATTCACTATTGCAAGCGCACGATCCGATCAAGCAAAACGCTCTTGGCCAACCGCGCTTGCAGAGGGACCTCCTCCCTTGCAATGAAGCTTGCAATGTAGCGCGAGCAATACCCCCCCCAAAAAAAAAAAATTCCACGCCATTGCTCCAGGTATGTTCGCTATTGAGGCAATAACTAAGATGGAGGGAGGAAAAAAAAAGATTATTTTCGAATCTAGGTCTGCCATTCCAACTGTTGATCTTTTACACGGGCATGCGAACCCCCCCCCCCCCCGCTCTTGGTGATATATCGGAAATCGCTCGAGGATTCAGAAGACGGGAGGAAAAAGAGAGAGAAAAAGGAGGGGGGAGAAAGAGGAAAGGAGGGGGAGAAGAGGAGAAAAGGAGGGAGGAGAAGAGAGAGAGAAAAAGGAGAGGAGAGAGAGAGAGAGAAAAGAGGGGAAAAAGAGAGGGGAGAGGGAAAGAGGGGGTAAGGGGAGAGAGGAGAAGAGAAGAGAGGGTGGAAAGAGGAAAGTGAAGAGTAGGAGAGAAGAGATGTTAGAAAGAGAAGCGAGAGAGGGAGAGAGAGAAGGGAAAAGAACGAAGCAAAAAAAGAAGGGAGAGAGAGAGGGAAAGGGAAGAGAGAGAGAGACAGAGAAAAAAAAGAAAAGAATTCCATATCCCAACCCCTCCTTCCCCCTTTTCGAAAACCTGAAAGACAGTCACAAATCTCAAGCTGCCACAACAACTCGCATGCACGAAAATGCAACATTGATATTCCACGCACAACACACACACACAAGCGAGAGACGGCGGCCACGCATTCGGTCGCTTCTTCGCCGACTTAAAAAAAAAACAAAAAAAGAAGACGAGCTGTTAATATTTCCCGAAAAGGCTTCTAGTCTCTTTTTCCTTTTTAGGTGAAATGATCGATGGATAAAAATATAAACCGATCATAAAAAGTCGAAGGGGAAAGAACAAAAAAAAAAAAATAAATAAATAAAATAATATAATAATAAATAAATAAAATAAATAAATAATATAATAATAAATAAATAAAATAAATAAAGGCTTACCATAAAAGAAAAACAAGATATTCTTTTATGAAAGAGCAAAACTTTAATGGAAAACATACAATTCAAAAGAAAAAAATAGAGGCCTACCATACAAGAAAAAACACAAAATATTTTTTTTATGAAAAAGAAAAAGAAAAACAACTTAACGGGGAAAAAACAAACAAAATTCGAAATAAACAAAACCAAAACCAAAACCTCCCATCCAACCAACAAACACAAAACACAAACAAACAAGCAAACACCCCCCCCCCCCCCCCCCACACAGGCCTCCGCTGCCAGGGACACCCACCCACCATGCAATAAGATCCCTCAGCTTGTTTACTCCGAGGAATCTATCAGTGTGTTTGTCTTCCTGCAGGAGCTCGCGGATGAAGACGTATTGGCGGTCAACTTAATTTAGATCGGATGTCAGCGAGTAATTCGGGGAGCTGGTTGCGAGTGGGTGCGGGTGAGGTGGGTGAGAGTTGCGAGTGGGTGCGGGTGAGGTGGGTGAGAGTTGCGAGTGGGTGCGGGTGAGGTGGGTGCGGGTGAGGTGGGTGAGATGTGGGTGTAGGTGGGTGGGTGAGAGTTGCGAGTGGGTGCGGGTGAGGTGGGTGGGGGTGAGGTGGGTGAGATGTGGGTGTAGGTGGGTGGGTGAGAGTTGCGAGTGGGTGCGGGTGAGGTGGGTGAGAGTTGCGAGTGGGTGCGGGTGAGGTGGGTGAGAGTTGGTGAGTGGGTGAGAGTTGCGCAAGTGGGGTGCGGGTGAGGTGGGTGATGGTGAGAGTTGAAACTGTGGGTGCGGGTGAGGTGGGTGGGTGAGGTGCAGTGTGGTGCAGGTGAGTGGGTGCAGGCAGGGTGGGTGAGAGTTGCGAGTGGGTGCGGGTGAGGTGTGTGGGAGAGTTGCGAGTGGGTGAGGTGGGTTGCAGGCGGAGGGGTGAGGCATGCGAGTGGGTGCGGTTGAGGTGGGTGCAGGCGGGTGGGTGAGAGCTGCGAGTGGGTGCGGGTGAGGT
>NC_091555.1:46937877-46945377 GCF_042767895.1 Penaeus vannamei
CCTCTCCCCACCCCCTCCTCTCCCTCCTCCTCCCCTCGGATCCCTCGCGCTGCAGAGAGGCAATACCAAGCAACACGAGCATGCACGGCCTTGCACATGCAATGCGAGACACGAGAGGGTCTTCAAAGTCCACTAAACTTTTGCTTGAACCGCCGAAGCCGACTATTCCGGGAGATAGGCAGAGGTAGGAGAGAGAACAAGGGATAAAAAGAAGGTGAGGGAAAGAGAAAGAGGAAGAGGGAGACGGAAAAGAGAAGAGGAATAAACTTGAGAGGGCTCGCCAGAATGAGAGAGAGAGATTAGAGAGGGAGAGAGAGAGAGAGAGAGAGAGAGAGAGAGAGAGAGAGAGAGAGAGAGAGGACAGAGGGACAGGGAGAGGGAGGGAGAGGAAGAGGGAGGAAGAGGGAGGGAGGAGGAGGAGGGAAGGAGGGAGGGAGGAGAGAGAGAGAGAGAGGGAGAGAGAGGGAGAGAGAGAGAGAGAGAGAGAGAGAGAGAGAGAGAGAGAGAGAGAAAAGAGAGAAGAGAGAGAGAGAGAGAAGAGAGAGAAACAGGAGACAGAGAGAGAGAGAGAGAGAGAGAGAGAGAGAGAGAACGAGAGAGAGAGAGAAAACCCCAAAAAACAAACCCAAATTCAAATTTAAAAAAATAACGACCATAACCGAAGAGAAGAGAAGAGAAGAGAGACAAAAGATAATAGAAACAAACAGACAGAGAGAAGCAAAGAAATAAATAACGGAATGAAAGAAAGAGAAAGACAGACAAACAGACAGAGATAAAGACATGTCAGTCATTCGGTCTATCCATCTGTGTGCGATTTGATCCCAAATCTATAGTAAATAACGACCCTATAAACATGTCCCGCCATATGGGTGCACCTAGATCACGTGACTAACATTCTAGCGCTCTCGTTGTCGACATTCTCTTTCATTCCTCATTATTTTCCTCTCTTTTCTTTCTTCCTTTTCTTCTTTTTCTGTTTCCTTTCCGTTTCGTTCTTCCTTTTCTTGTCTTCTCTTTTCTTTCCCTCTTTCTTCTCTTCTTTTCTTTCCTTCCTTCTCTTTTCTTTTCATTTACATTACTTCTCTTCTCTTTCCTTCCCTCTAAGCATTTCTTTGCCACTTCCAATCTCGGCGAGTTTAGTGAGTTATTTTTATAATCTTATCTTCAAAATATCTTGACACAGGGTGAGATTCGCCAAAAAAAATAAAAAATAAATAAATAAATAATAATAATAATAATAATAATAACAACAACAAGATAGCTTCTTATCAAAGGATTTTTTCTCCAAACTGGACATCTATTCGGAAAAGATAATAGACTTTCCAGACAGCCAGACACAAAATAAAAAACTTGGAAACCGAACAAAATTTGGAAAAGAGAAAAAAGGAAAATCTAACAGAAATTCATATAAAAAATAACAAGAAGACGAAAAAGAAACAATAGAACAAAAAGAAAGGTCAAGGGGGAAAAATAACAAAAGAACAAAAAAAAAATCACAGCGAAAATAACAAAATGAAAGAAGTGTCAGAAAAAATAATTTTAAAAAACGATAATGAGAGAGAGAGAGAGAGAGAGAGAGAGAGAGAGAGAGAGAGAGAGAGAGAGAGAGAGAGAGAGAGAGAGAGAGAGAGAGAGAGAGAGAGAGAGAGAGACAGAGAGACAGAGAGAGTTAGAGAAAACAGAGAGAGTTAGAGAAAAACGAAAAAGACAGACAGCCAGACAGAGAAGAAGAAGAAGAAAAAACAACAACAGACCCCCTAAACCCCAAACCCCAATTCAAATTTCAAAAAATAACGACCTTAACCGCCCCTCCCCAAGCCCCCGTAATACATCACAATCCCCAGCTGGAAAACACGGAACCCCTTCCAGCCCGAGCAAGTAATTGAGGCCAATATGCATGTAAATAATACTTCTTTAAGGAGAAAAAATAATAATTTGCATACCTCCATCTTCTTCCGAGCCACTGCGACCCGACGGGCGAGTGGAAGGAAGAAGACCTATGGTGAATATGGGAGGAGGAGGAGAGGAAGGAAGGAGGAAAAGGAAAGAAGGAGAAGGAGGAGGAGAGGAAGGAAGGAGGAAATGGGAAGAAGGGGGAACGGAAAGAGGAGGAGCAGGAGAAGGAGAGGAGAAAGAGTAGAGAAGGAGAGGAGGAAGAGAAGGAGGGGAAGGAAAGGAAGGAGGAAAAGGGAAGAAGGAGGAGGAGGAAAGGAAGGAGGAAAAGGAAAGAAGGAGGAGGAGGAGAGGAAGAAGAGGAGGGAGGAAGCAAAAGAGGGAATAGGAGAGGAAGAAAGAGGAGGGAAGCAGAAGAGGAAGAAGAAGAAGGAAACGGAAGCAGAAGAAGACGAAGAAGAAGAGGAGGAGGAAAAGAAGAACAACAATAACAACTACAACAAGAAGAGAAAGACGAAGAAGAAGAAGGAGGAGAAAAAAGGAAGACAAAGAAGAAGAGAAGAAATAGAGGAAAAAAAAGACATAAAAATGAGATGAGTGAATATAAGAAAGAGAAAAAAAGATGAAGAAAAAAACAAAATAAAAGGGAATAATGATGATAATAATAGTAGTTATTATAATATTAATAATGATGATGATGATAATGATGATTAATAATAATATTGATAATGATGATGATGATGATAATAATAATAATAATAATAATAATAATAATAATAATAATAACAAATAATAGTAATTATAAAACAATAATAATGATAACAATAGAAATAATAACAATAATAACAACAAATAATAATAATAAACTCCAACAATGAGGAGGAAAAAATAGGAGAAAAGAAGAAAAAAAATAAAAAAGAACAAAGACGATGAGGTTAAAAAAAGACAATAAAGAAACAATATGTTTTCTTATCTACAACAATAATAGAAACATTAATAATGAAAAAATAGAATCAGGAGAAAATAACAATAAGAAGAATATAAATAAATATGAATCAGAATAGGACGAGAAAACGAATAAGAAATAATGGTAATAAGAAGAAAATAAGAACAGAAGAAAGAATAAAAAAGATGAATAAAAACAACAACAACAACAATAATAATAATAATGATACCAACAACAAGAGAGATAAAGAGGACAAAAAACATGAAAACGTAAGAAAAAGAAAAGACTGACGGAACAGAAAAAAGTCTATTCTTTCTCTTATCTACAAAAGTCGAGGCAGAATATAAAGATCTTTATTATTTTTTACCGTAGGTCCACGAAGCGTGTCTGGCTCCGTGGAAGGAAGAAAAAAACAAAACGTTTTTTTCTCTATAAGTCGGCCATGTTAAGTCATATCTTATATATATATTTTCTTTCTATTTATTTTCTTTTTTCAGCTCAACCCCCATTAATCGTGTGTATTCAATTTATGAGAAAAAGTCAAGACAGACTCATTTTTCATCTATTTATCTTTAGGAAATACAGTTGGAAAACAAAATGTTCTGGTTATATGATGGTGTCATATCAGTAACAAAAATTAAGGAGTTTTATCTACATTCTCCTTCCTCTCACTCTTTCCTTTCTAATTCTTCCTCTTTCTCTTTCCTTTCTAATTCTTCCTCTCACTCTCTCCTTTCTCCTTCTTCCTCTCACTCTCTCCTTTCTCCTTCTTCCTCTCACTCTCTCCTTTCTCCTTCTTCCTCTTTCTCTCTCCTTTCTCCTTCTTCCTCTCACTCTCTCTCTCCTTTCTCCTTCTTCCTCTCACTCTCTCATTTCTCCTTCCTCTCACTCTCTCTCTCCTTTCTCCTTCTTCCTCTATCTTCCTCTTCCTCTTTTCCCTTTTCCTAATCTTCTCCTTCTCCTTCTCTTCCTGTTATCATTATCATTATTATTACACTCCTTTTTCTCTTCCTCTTCTTCTTCTCCTTTTTTCTTCCACCTCCTTTCATCCGTTTCGCTCTCTCTTTATAACTATGACCAGCACACACGCTCACACTCAGATACAGATACAGAGACACACACACACACACACACACATCACCTTTACAATCTCTCTCTCTCTCTCTCTCTCTCTCTCTCTCTCTCTCTCTCTCTCTCTCTCTCTCTCTCTCTCTCTCCCTTCTCTCTCTCTCTCTCTCACACACACACACACACACACACACACACACACACACACACACACATCCCCCCCCACACACAGTCATCCCCCTCCCACACATCCCCCCGCATCCCCCCCACACACACATCCCCCCACACACACATCCCCCACACACACACATCCCCCCCACACACCCATCAGCCCACCCACTGTCTGCGGACGGTTTATAAGGCCCAGGCACACATTCCCCCCAAGGTCAGCCAAGTACTACATCCCCCACACATCCACATCACCCCCACCACATCTCCCCCCACTTCACAAGAGTCCCCCACTGACCCACAAGGCAGGGAAGGTCTGCGGACGGAGGGAGAGAGGGTCAGGGAGGAGGGGAGTACTCGCGGGAGAGGGGAGAGAGGGAGAAGGGAGGGAGAGGGAGAACTGACGGCAGTGGGAAGAGGGAGGAGGGAAGGGAGATGGAAAGAGGGGAAGAGGGAGAGGAAGATGAGAGGCGGAGGGAAAGGGAAAGGAAGAGAGGAGAGGGGCAAGAGAGGAAGCGGGAGAGGTGAGAGAGAGGAAGGAGGGGCAAGGAGGGAAGCGGGACGGTGAGATACAATGAAGGAGGGAATGAGGGAGAAAGGGAAACGTGAGTAGAGAAAGAGTGAAAGCGAGAGAGGGAGAGGGAGAGAAAGAGAGAGAGAAAAAAGAGACAAAGATAGAAAATAGAGAGAGAGAGAGAGAAAAAAAAAAGCCGCCAACCAAAACACACCCAAAATACTCGAAAAAAAAACGCGAAACCCATTACCAAATATACCAAAATCGCCCTTAATTACAAGGAATGTGCGCCTGGACTCTCCCAAGGCCACCCCGCTCTCTATCTCCGCGAAACCCAATTTTAGTTTTTTTTTTCTCTGCTTCTTTTTCCTCTTCCTTTCTTCTCCATCTTCCATTTTATCGCCCCATTAAATCGCCAAGACGCCCTTTAATTACTTTACACAGCATGGCCATCTCCCCCAGTTCGTCGTTAAGAATAAAGCTGAAAAAGATAAACAAATACATGATTCAGTTCAGTCAGCGTATGTGAAGGTAATCCAAGTGCATATTATTAGAAAAAAAAACTCATTCTATAAAGTTATGAAAAATTACTTTCTCTCTCTCTCTCTCTCTCTCTCACTCCCCCCATCTTTCTCTCTCTCTCTCTCACTTTCACTCCCTCCCTCCCTCTCTCTCTCTCTCTCTCTCTCTCTCTCTCTCTCGCTCCCTCTCTCTCTCTCTCTCTCTCTCTCTCTCTCTCTCTCTCTCCTTTCTCTCACTCTCTCTCCTTTCTCTCCCCATCTCTTCTCTCTCTCCCCATCTTCTCACTCTCACTCCCTCCTCCCTCCCTCCCTCCCTCCCTCCCTCTCTCTCTCTCTCTCTCTCTCTTCACTCCCTCCCCCTCTTCTCTCTCTCTCTCTCTCTCTCTCTCTCTCTCTCTCTCTCTCTCTCTCTCTCTCTCTCTCTCTCTCTCTTTCTCTCTCCTCTTCTTCACCCCTACTCACTCACTCACCACCTGGCTCCACTGTCCACTCCCTCCTCTCTCCCTCCTTCTCTCCCTCTCCTCCCTGGCCCCTCCCCCCTCACAATCTCTTTCCTTCCACCTCTCCTCCTCCTCCTTCCCTCCCCCACTCCTCTCTCTCTCTCTCTCTCTCTTATTTATGACTCTCATCTGGTCTCAATTCCCCGATGGGCCGCGTCCGATTACGAGCACGCTGGCTTTGTCTTAATGCAATTGAAAGACCTTGTTCCATCAACCTCTCTCTGGCCTCACCACAAACGGATCATTCTACAGAGAAGAAAAAAAAATCAACACAAACGGATCTTTCTACAGTGAGGGAAAAAAACATTACATAACATGCCTGATATATATATGCCTTAAAAAAAAAGATATTTACATCAAGAAAAACAATGAAAATTCTTAAAAAAGAAAAAAAATTATTACATAAACGAAAAAATGAAAATTCTTTAAAAAATGGAAAAAATTACATAAACGAAAAAAAATGAAAATCCTTAAAAAAGGAAAATTCTTAAAAAAGGGGAAAATATACATAAACGAAAAAATAAAAATTCTTAAAAAAGGAAAAAAATGATCAGAGATTCGAAAATTAGGCGACTAATCATTAAGCACTTTAATCCGCGATCATCTAGTACTGTTGCCAGATTTTTTTTCCGTGGAATCCCCCAAAAGGAAATTAAGTTTATAATCAAAAACCTATTACCGAAAAGCAACGGGGCGAGAAGGGGGGGAGGAAGGGAGGAGGGGGAGGAAGGGGGTGGAGGAGGGGGACGAGGAAGAATGCCTTAATTAGATACCACACCAAGCCCGTATTAATCGTAGAGTAAAACAAGTGCTTGACCATAAAAAACTACAAACTCTACTTTTAAAAATCAACACAAATCGTTAACGGGGGCAAAAAAAAAAAAAAAAAAAACTGGTTCTGACATGAAACAAACGCATTTAAGCTGAATATGTATGGGACATGTTGGGCGGGAGAGAGACGCAAAAAAACGGACTTTTGATTGTGCACGGGGAGGGCGGGTACGAACGAACATGAATATTTACTGGAGAAAGGGAGAGAGGGAGGAGGAAGGAGAGAGAGGGAAGAGGAGGGAGAGAGAGGGAGTGAGAGAAAGAGGAGAATGAAAGAAAGAGGGAGGGAGGGAGAGAAAGAGAGAGAGAGAGGGGGGAAAGGAGAGAGACAATGAAGAAAGAGGAGGGAGAGAAGAGGGAAAGGGAGGGAGAGAAAGAATGAAAGAGAGAGAGAGAGAGAGAGAGAGAGAGAGAGAGAGAGAGAGAGAGAGAGAGAGAGAGAGAGAGAGAGAGAGAGAGAGAGAGAGAAAGAGAGAGAGAGGATCTGATATAATCCAATAACAACCCCCCGTTCTCAACATCTTCCCGTAACTCATACGTGATCATTATATCTTTATCTATTTTAACATCTAAACCGGTATTCAAATCTTTATTAAAAAAAAAAAAAAAAAAAAAAATCCTGAATGTTGACCTCTCTTCCTATGCCCCTCCCCTTACACTCTATCCTGAAACCTCCCCTCCCTTCTCCCACCCTAAACTCCTCCTCCCCTCCCCCTTCCCCCAACCCAAAACTCCCTCCCTCCCCCTTTCCAACCCAAACTAGCACCCTCCATTCCCCTCCTCATAATCCACCCAAAATTACCTTCCCCCCTCCTCTCCTCTCTTCCCCTCCCTCAACACACCCACCAAACCGTATCCACCACCAGCCCACCCGCGCTCACGCCCCACGCCCCACGCCCTCACTCTCCATAATCGGCTCCAATCACTCCCAATCAGGCCTTCCTAGTTAGTGGCTGAAACCCTTAGACCCTGTTCAGACGAGCGACTTTGGTGGCGCGACTGCTAGAAGCGCGACTGCCAGGTGAATAGCCACTAGTGTGTGCGCTCCTATTCACTTCC
>NC_091555.1:46952877-46957877 GCF_042767895.1 Penaeus vannamei
TTTCCAAACAGGTATACATAAATACACGAACTCGCATCTAAATCTCCATAAACCCACACGCAAGTCACAGGGAATCGCCAACACGGAGGCGCCCGCAATCAAATGGCCTCACGACCCGAGCGGACAGTAATCAATCATTCCCCCCGAGGCGTGAAATTGTCCATCGCGGAGGCCGACACATGGGGACGCGCCGAGAGGAAGAGAAGGAAAGAGAGGAAGAGAAGAAGAAGAAGAAGAAAAATGTACGTACATAATAAAAACAAAAATAAACGGACACAAGAAAAAAAATGTATGTAAATAATAAAAACAAAAATAAATGGACACAAGACAAAAAAATGTATGTAAATAATAAAAAACAAAAAGAAATAGACACAGGCAGCGACGACCAAGGTTAACTTCGAACTGTCTCCAATATGATGATTTTCTATTACTGCCCGACCTTCGTTAACGGTATGGTACGTGTCAATGAATATGCACATATATATACATTCATACATAAATACATACATATATGTGTGAGTGTATGTACATATATATTTATATATATATATATATATATATATATATATATATATATATATATATATACATGTATATACATATACATACACATATATACATATAGTTACACAGATACACACACACACACACACACACACACACACACACACACACACACACACACACACACACACACGTGTGTGTGTGTGTGTGTGTGAGAGAGAGAGTGTGTGCAATATACATACATATATATAATATACATATATATACATATATGTATATATACATACATATATATATATATATATGTGTATATACATACATATATATATATATATATAGAGAGAGAGAGAGAGAGAGAGAGAGAGAGAGAGAGAGAGAGAGAGAGAGAGAGAGAGAGAGAGAGAGAGAGAGAGAGAGAGAGAGGGGAAGGGGCAAACAGGCCAAGACAGAGAGAGAGAGACAAAACAGACAAGACAGATAAGAGATAAACAGAAAGAGATAGAAAGGGAACAAACAAACCAAGACACGCAGACACGCAGACACGAAGAGAGACAGACAGACAGAGAAAGCAAGAGAAGTTCGCTCTCCCCCTGTGAAACCCAGACACCGAAATTGAATATAAACACAGACCTCCCAGACCTCATGTTTGGTTTCCATGTTGGCTCCATCCCATGCTGGCCTCTCTGCGCTGCGAACAGTGCGTTTACTATGTTTACATAAGGTGGAATTAGCGAGTGTCTGTGTGAGTTAGTGAATGAGTGAATAAAGTGAGTGAGTGTATGTATGTATGGATGTATGTACGTGTAGGCAGATGTGAATATATGTATATATACGCAGGAGAGAGATGTATGTATGTACGTACGGACGTATGCATGTGTGTGTGTGTGTGTGTGTGTGTGTGTGTGAGTGTGAGTGTGTGTGTGTGTTTGTATGTGTGTATGTGTGTGTGTGTGTGTGTGTGTGTGTGTGTGTGTGTGTGTGTGTGTGTGTGTGTGTGTGTGTGTGTGTGTGTGTGTGTGTGTGTGTCTGTGTACGCATGTAAGTACGCATGCGTGTATGTATGTATGTATGCATGCATGTATGTGTTCGTATGTGAAAAATGTATACACAGAGCGAGCGCGAGGCCGAGCAGCGCCCTGTTGCTCCCTTCCAATCCAGAGTCCAAACACCTGCAACATCCCAAGGCGGTACGAGGAGGGAGAAGGGGGGAAGGGGTAGGAGAGGCGAGGGGTTGGGGGTGGGAGACAGGAGGGTAGTGGGGGTTGAGAGAAGGGGGAAGGGGGAGGGGAGTCAACGTAGAAGAGGGAAGGGGGCGGGGGTGGGAGACGGGAGGGAGGGAGGAAGGGAGGGAGAGTCAACGTAGAAGAAAGTAGAGTTGAGGGGGAACCTAGATGTGGGCGTATCGAGGAGAAAGGGCGGGCGTGGGGGGCGGGCTGGGGAGTAGGGAAGGAGAGGGGTGGGTGGATGGGAAAAAAAAAGTGTTTTGTGATCGAACAAATGATTATGTAGGCCTATCAATCCATCAACAGTCTCAAAGCATCCAGACATTAAGATTTGGGGAAAAAATGGTTAACAAAACACTGACCGACGCATCCATCAATCAACTCCCCCCCCGCCCCTTCTCCCCCTCGTACCTGTTCTCCTATCCCCCTCCCCCTCTCTCTCTCATCCGAACACCCAGACCCCCTTCTCCGTAACCCCTTACCCTTAACGCACAACTATCACCTCTCCTTTAAGCCCCCCCCCCTTTCCAACCCTCCCTTTCAAAAAAAAACTTTTAACCCTTCCCTTAAACCGCCTTTCCAACCCTTCCCTGAAAACCCCTCTCTTCAACCCCTCCGCCCAAAACCCCTTTCCAACCTCCCCTTAGGAACCACCTCTTTTAACCTTTCCTTAAACCCCTTCCAAAAACCCTCCTCTAACCCCACTGAACCCCCTTTCCCTCACCTCTACCCTTAACCCCAAACCCCTACCCTACCTGCAACCCCCTTACATGCTGCCCCGCTATGCCTGCCCCTCCCCCTCGGCCCCCCCTCCTTCCCTCCCCCTCTCCCTCCTCCTCCTCCCCTCCCTCTCTCCTCCCCCTCATTTCCCCTTCCTTCCCTCCCCTCTCCCCCTCTCCTCCTTCCCTCCCCCTCTAAAACCCCCTCCCCCTCCTCCTCCTCCTTCCCTCCTCCTCCTCCTCCCCTTCCCTCCCCCCTCTACTTCCCTCCCCTCTTCTAGCCTCCTCCTTCCCTCCCCCTCTCCTCCTCCTCCAACCTCCTTCCCCCCCCCTAACCCTCTCTCTCCTCCCCTCCCCCCAAACTTCCCTCCCCTACTCCCTCCT
Source organism: Penaeus vannamei (assembly GCF_042767895.1). Classification (NCBI taxonomy): domain Eukaryota; kingdom Metazoa; phylum Arthropoda; class Malacostraca; order Decapoda; family Penaeidae; genus Penaeus; species Penaeus vannamei. The sequence continues at coordinate 46,955,708 of NC_091555.1, forward strand.
CCCCCCTCCCCCTCTCCTGCCAAGATAAGCCTCCCCCCTCCTCCTCCTTCCCTCCCCCTCTCGCCTCCTACCCTCCCTCTCCTCCTCCTTCCTCCCCTCCTCCTCCTCCTCCCTCCCTCCTCCTCCTCCTCCTCCTCCTCCTTCCCCTCCCCCTCTCCTCCCTTCCCTCCCCCTCTCCTCCCCTTCCCTCCCCCTCTCCTCCTTCCCTCCCCCTCTTCTCCCTCCTCCTTCCCTCCCCCCTCTCTCCTCCTCCTCCCCTCCTTCCCTCCCCCTCCTCCTCCTCCCTCCCTCCTCCTCCTCCTCCCTCCCTCCCCTCCTCACCTCCCCCTCATTTCCCCTCCTTCCCTCCTTCCCTCCCCCTCTCTCCTCTCCCCTCCCTTCCCTCCCCCTCGCCTCCTTCTCCCCCTCTCCTCCTTCCCTCTTCTCCCCCCTTCTCCCTCCTCTTCCTCCCCTCTCCTCCTCCTCCTCCCCCTCTCCCTCCTCCTCCCCCTCTCCTCCTTCCCTCCCCCTCGCCTCCCTTCTCCCCCTCTCCCTCCTCCCCTCCCTCCCTCTCCTCCTCCTCCTCCTCCCTTCCCCTCCCCCTCTTCCCTCCTCCTCCTCCTTCCCTCCTCCTCTCTTCCCCTCCTCCTCCTTCCCTCCCCTCCTTCCCTCCCCCCTCTCCTCCTCCCTCTCCTCCTCCTCCTCCTTCCCTCCCCCTCTCCTCCTCCTCCCCCTCCCCTCCTTCCCTCCCCCTCGCCTCCTTCCCTCCCCTCTCCTCCTTCCCTCTTCTCCCCCCTTCCTCCTCCTCCCTACTCCTTCCCTCCCCCTTCCTCCTCCTCCCCCTCCCTCCTCCTCCCTCCCTCCTCTCCTCCTCCTCTTCCTCCCCTCTCCCTCCTCCCCCTCCTTCCCTCCCTCTCCTCCCTCCTCCCTCCTCCTTCCTCCTCCTTCCCTCCCTTAACCCTCCTCCTTCTCCCTCCCTCCCTCCTCCTCCTTCCCCTCCCCCTCTCCTCCTCCCTCCCCCTCCCCTCCCCAACCCTCCCCCCCTCCCCTCATTTGCCCTCCCCCTCCCCTCCTCCCCCACCTCTCCTCCTCCTCCCCTCCTTCGGAACAGGTCCTGCCGCGTCCTGGCCGCCGCTCGACCGGACACCATCGAAGGAACGGCCAGAGGCGTTGCTCAGGGAACTTTCGCTCTGACGGGGGTGGGGGTGGGGGTGGGAGAGGTGGGGAGGAGAAGGGGGAAGGAGAGGAGAAAGTGGGGAAGAGGAAGAGGAGAAGTGAGGAGGAGGGAAGAGGAAGAGGAGGAGGAGGAGGAGGTGGGGGAAGAGGAAGAGGAGAAGGAGGAGGGAGGGTGAGGAAGAAGGAAGAGGAGAAGAAAGAGAAAGTGGGGGAGGTGGGGGGCAAGGAAGGGAGGAGGAGGAAGGAAGGAAAGGAGGAGAAAGTGGGGAAGAGGAAGAGGAGGAGGTGGGGAAGAGGAATAGGAAGAGAGGGGAGGGAGGAGGAAGAGGAACAGGAAGAAGGAGAGGAGAAAGTGAGGAAGAGGAAGGAGAAGAAGAAGTTGAGGGAAGAAAATGGAGGAGAAAGAAGAAAGATAAGGTGAGGAAGAAGTGGGGAAGAATATGGAGGAGAAAGAGAAGAAAAGAGAGGAGGAAGAAATTAAGGAAGAAGAGGAGAAAGAAGAAAGAGGAGAGGGAGGGAGAAGTGGGGAAAGAGGAGGGAGGAAGAAGCGAAAGAGAGGAAGAGAAGAAGATGGAGGAAGAGGCGGAGGAAAGGAAGAAGGGAAGGAGGGAGGGAGGAAGAAGAAAGATGGAGGAAGAAGTGGGGAAGAAGAAGAGGAGGAGGAGGAGGTGGAGAAGAGGGAAGGGGGAAGGAGGGAGGTGGGGCGATAAACGGCAACTGCGAAGATGGTTAAGGGGAAGATTCGCGTGTATTTATGGGGGAGTTTCTGTCGCCGGTTATTGGGTGATAAGTGAGCTTGATTGGGAATAAATGAGATGGAGGGAGGGAGACGAAGAGAGGAAGAGAGAAGAAGAAGAGAGAGGGAGAGAGAGAGAGAGAGAGAGAGGGAGAGAGTGAGAGAGGGAGAGAGGGAGAGAGGTGGAGGGAGGGAGAGAGGGAGGGAGGGAGGGAGAGAGAGAGGAGAGAGAAGAGAGAGGGAGAGAGAGAGAGAGAGAGAGAGAGAGAGAGAGAGAGA
>NC_091555.1:46962877-46970377 GCF_042767895.1 Penaeus vannamei
CAAAAAATGGCAAATACTACAGCCAAATGAACAAGAAATTATGACAAAAAAATGGCAAATACTACAGCCAAATGAACAAACAAAACAAAAAATGGCAAATACTACAGCCAAATGAACAAACAAAACGACAAAAAAATGTCAAATACTACAGCCAAATGAACAAACAAAACGACAAAAAAATGGCAAATACTACAGCCAAATGAACAAACAAAACAAAAAATGGCAAATACTACAGCCAAATGAACAAACAAAACGACAAAAAATGGCAAATACTACAGCCAAATGAACAAACAAAACGACAAAAAATGGCAAATACTACAGCCAAATGAACAAACAAAACGACAAAAAAAAGGCGAATACTACAGCCAAATGAACAAACAAAACGACACAAAGAGGCAAATACTACAGCCAAATGAACAAACAAATGACAAAAAATGGCAAATACTACAGCCAAATGAACAAACAAAACGACAAAAAAAATGGCAAATACTACAGCCAAATGAACAAACAAAACGACAAAAAAATGGCAAATACTACAGCCAAATCAACAAACAAAACGACACAAAAAATGGCAAATACTACAGCCAAATGAACAAACAAAACAACAAAAAATAGCAAATACTACAGCCAAATGAACAAACAAAACGACAAAAAAATGGCGAATACTACAGCCAAATGAACAAACAAAACGACAAAAAAATGGCAAATACTACAGCCAAATGAACAAACAAAACGACAAAAAAATGGCGAATACTACAGCCAAATGAACAAACAAAACGACACAAAAAATGGCAAATACTACAGCCAAAATGAACAGAAACAAAACGACAAAAAAATGGCAAATACTACAGCCAAATGAACAAAACAAAATGACAAAAAAATGGCGAATACTACAGCCAAATGAACAAACAAAACGACAAAAAAATGGCAAATACTACAGCCAAATGAACAAACAAAACGACAAAAAAATGGCGAACACTACAGCCAAATGAACAAACAAAACTACAAAAAAAAGGCAAATACTACAGCCAAATGAACAAACAAAACGACAAAAAATGGCAAATACTACAGCCAAATGAACAAACAAAATAACAAAAAATGGCAAATACTACAGCCAAATGAACAAACAAAACGACAAAAAATGGCAAATACTACAGCCAAATGAACAAACAAAACGACAAAAAATGGCAAATACTACAGCCAAATGAACAAACAAAACGACAAAAAATGGCAAATACTACAGCCAAATGAACAAACAAAAAGACAAGAAATGACAAAATACCAGCGCTAAATGAACAAACAAAACGACAAAAAAATGGCAAATACTACAGCCAAATGAACAAACAAAACGACAAAAAAATGGCAAATACTACAGCCAAATGAACAAACAAAACGACACAAAAAATGGCAAATACTACAGCCAAATGAACAAACAAAACGACAAAAAATGGCAAATACTACAGCCAAATGAACAAACAAAACGACAAAAAAATGGCAAATACTACAGCCAAATGAACAAACAAAACGACAAAAAATGGCAAATACTACAGCCAAATGAACAAACAAAACGACAAAAAATGGCAAATACTACAGCCAAATGAACAAACAAAACGACAAAAAATGGCAAATACTACAGCCAAATGAACAAACAAAACGACAAAAAAATGGCGAATACTACAGCCAAATGAACAAACAAAACGACAAAAAAATGGCAAATACTACAGCCAAATGAACAAACAAAACGACAAAAAAATGGCGAATACTACAGCCAAATGAACAAACAAAACGACAAAAAAATGGCAAATACTACAGCCAAATGAACAAACAAAACGACAAAAAATGGCAAATACTACAGCCAAATGAACAAACAAAACGACAAAAAATGGCAAATACTACAGCCAAATGAACAAACAAAACGACAAAAAAATGGCAAATACTACAGCCAAATGAACAAACAAAACGACAAAAAAAATGGCAAATACTACAGCCAAATGAACAAACAAAACGACAAAAAATGGCAAATACTACAGCCAAATGAACAAACAAAACGACAAAAAAATGGCAAATACTACAGCCAAATGAACAAACAAAACGGCAAAAAAAAAGGCAAATACTACAGCCAAATGAACAAACAAAACGACAAAAAATGGCAAATACTACAGCCAAATGAACAAACAAAACGACAAAAAATGGCAAATACGACAGCCAAATGAACAAACAAAACGACAAAAAATGGCAAATACTACAGCCAAATGAACAAACAAAACGACAAAAATGGCAAATACTACAGCCAAATGAACAAACAAAACGACAAAAAATGGCAAATACGACAGCCAAATGAACAAACAAAACGGCAAAAAAAAAGGCAAATACTACAGCCAAATGAACAAACAAAACGGCAAAAAAAAAGGCAAATACTACAGCCAAATGAACAAACAAAACGACAAAAATGGCAAATACTACAGCCAAATGAACAAACAAAACGACAAAAAAAAGGCAAATACTACAGCCAAATGAACAAACAAAACGACAAAAAAATGGCAAATACTACAGCCAAATGAACAAACAAAACGACAAAAAAAATGGCAAATACTACAGCCAAATGAACAAACAAAACGACAAAAAAATGGCGAATACTACAGCCAAATGAACAAACAAAACGACAAAAAAATGGCAAATACTACAGCCAACAATCGAACAAACAATACGACAAAAAAAATAGCAAATACTACAGCCAAATGAACAAACAAAACGACAAAAAAATGGCGAATACTACAGCCAAATGAACAAACAAAACGACAAAAAAATGGCAAATACTACAGCCAAATGAACAAACAAAACGACAAAAAATGGCAAATACTTCAGCCAAATGAACAAACAAAACGACAAAAAATGGCAAATACTACAGCCAAAGGAACAAACAAAACGGCAAAAAATGGCAAATACTACAGCCAAATGAACAAACAAAACGACAAAAAAATGGCAAATACTACAGCCAAATGAACAAACAAAACGACAAAAAAAATGGCAAATACTACAGCCAAATGAACAAACAAAACGACAAAAAAATGGCAAATACTACAGCCAAATGAACAAACAAAACGACAAAAAAATGGCAAATACTACAGCCAAATGAACAAACAAAACGACAAAAAATGGCAAATACTACAGCCAAATGAACAAACAAAACGACAAAAAATGGCAAATACTACAGCCAAATGAACAAACAAAACGGCAAAAAAATGGCAAATACTACAGCCAAATGAACAAACAAAACGGCAAAAAATGGCAAATACTACAGCCAAATGAACAAACAAAACTAAAAAAAATGGCAAATACTACAGCCAAATGAACAAACAAAACGACAAAAAAAATGGCAAATACTACAGCCAAATGAACACACAAAACGACAAAAAAAAATGGCAAATACTACAGCCAAATGAACAAACAAAACGACAAAAAAATGGCAAATACTACAGCCAAATGAACAAACAAAACGACAAAAAAATGGCAAATACTACAGCCAAATGAACAAACAAAACGGCAAAAAAATGGCAAATACTACAGCCAAATGAACAAACAAAACGGCAAAAAAATGGCAAATACTACAGCCAAATGAACAAACAAAACGACACAAAAAATGGCAAATACTACAGCCAAATGAACAAACAAAACGACACAAAAAATGGCAAATACTACAGCCAAATGAACAAACAAAACGACACAAAAAATGGCAAATACTGCAGCCAAATGAACAAACAAAACGGCAAAAAAATGGCAAATACTACAGCCAAATGAACAAACAAAACGACACAAAAAATGGCAAATACTGCAGCCAAATGAACAAACAAAACGGCAAAAAAATGCCAAATACTACAGCCAAATGAACAAACAAAACGACAAAAAAATGGCAAATACTACAGCCAAATGAACAAACAAAACGACACAAAAAATGGCAAATACTACAGCCAAATGAACAAACAAAACGGCAAAAAATGGCAAATACTACAGCCAAATGAACAAACAAAACGGCAAAAAATGGCAAATACTACAGCCAAAATTTACAAACAAAACGACAAAAAAATGGCGAATACTACAGCCAAATGAACAAACAAAACAACAAAAAATGGCAAATACTACAGCCAATTAAACAAACAAAACAAAAAAAATGGCAAATACTACAGCCAAATGAACAAACAAAAACGACAAAAAAAAATAATGGCAAATACTACAAAGGAGAACATTTATAGAACAATAAAAATACCACAACACACCGCCACACCGACGCGGAGGAAGAAATACCATCCGAGAGACGATAAACCACGCAGACAACACGCAGGAATTGCTTCGGAACAGCCGATCCTCTCGTTAACAAAATCGAAGAAGACACACGCACGGACGCTAACATATACACACACACACACACACACACACATATATATATATATATATATATATATGTGTGTGTGTGTGTGTGTGTGTGTGTGTGTGTGTGTGTGTGTGTGTGTGTGTGTGTGTGTATATATATATATATATACATATATATATATATATATATATATATATATATAGAGAGAGAGAGAGAGAGAGAGAGAGAGAGAGAGAGAGAGAGAGAGAGAGAGAGAGATTACATAGAGATATACATACATATACATATTACATATATATAAACACACATACATATATATACATACATACACTTATATATATATATATATATATATATATATATATATATATATATATATATATATATATATAATATCTATATCTATATCTATACATACATATATACATACACGGGTTTACAGATAACATAAATTGATAATGGCCTGCTAAAATTATTACCGCACTGCCAAAAATCAAAGTAGTTAAGAGCAGTAACAGAGAAATCTATACAAAATACGACACATACATACATAAACATTAAGAAAAAGAGCAAGATCATGTCACTCCCAAAGCCCACACAAATACCACAAAAAAAAGAAAAAAAAAGCCCACACAAATACCACAAACAAAAAAATAAAGGAAAAGAGGGAAAAATGTAAACAGCAACCGCAAAACAAAACAAAAACAAAAACGGAAATAGCCCGAACGCGGGAGCAGTCGGGACCCCGAAACCACGCAAATACCCGACAAAAAAAAAAAAAAAAAAAAAAAAAAAAAAAATCCTTGGCGTCACAAGAACCGACTTCGGGCCGGATAACAGGACGCTCGGGTCCTCTTGGATCTCGGGAAGATGGTGATCGAGAGCGAGATGTTATCTTCTTTTTCTCTCTGTCTCGCTCCGAACGTCAACGAGACCGTCCTTATACCCAACCTTTTTTTCTCCATTTTCTCCACTTCTCTCCCCTCCGAGTCTTCATTTCGAATCGTCGTTATCCGCTCATTCCCTCGTCTCGTGACAGCTGTTGCACCTGCCTCTCTGCCCCCTCGCATCACCGCCGCCATTACCTGCCGGATTCTCGAACGCGGCAAATACAAAGACGACCCGTAACGCCGGAATTCCGAAGGTGGCAAAACACAGAAGCGGCGAAACGGCGTGTTCTGATCGGGTAAAGAGACACCCGCGTGAGTTGTGTGTGTAAGTTACGTCCAGCAGGTGTTTCTTTTAGCCTCGACACCCCGAAAATATGCGACGAATTCCTCGCTTTTTTTTTCTTCCCCACGAGCTTCGAAGTCGTCGCTTCCCCATCGCTTAGAATTCCGAGCTGTGGCGAGAACTCACACCACAAAGAAGCTCATTATCGAAAAAAACGAAGGAAGAAAAAAAAAATGCCGAAACAATTCGAACCGAATTCAAAGCGCAGTGACCAAGTGAAGGCAAGGGAGATGGACGCAGGATGGGAGGAGAGGGAGAGAGGGAGGGAAGGGAGGGAGGGAGGGAGGAGATGGACGCAGGATGGGAGGAGAGGGAGAGAGGGAGGGAAGGGAGGGAGGGAGGGAGGAGATGGACGCAGGATGGGAGGAGAGGGAGAGAGGGAGGGAGAGAGGGAGGGAGGGAGGGAGAGAGAGATGGACGCAGGATGAGAGAGAGAGAGAGAGAGAGAGAGGGAGAGAGAGAGAGAGAGAGATGGACGCAGGGATGGGAGAGAGAGAGAGAGAGAGAGGAGAAGGAGCAAGGGAGGGAGGGAGGAGGAATGGACGCAGTATGGGAGGAGAGGGAGGGAGGGAGGAGGAGATGGACGTAGGATGGGGAGGGAGGGAGGGAGATGGACGCAGGATGGGGAGGAAGGGAGAGAGGGAGGGAAGGGAGGGAGGAGGGAGGAGATGGACACTGGGATGGGAGAAGGAGAAGAGGGAGGGAAGGGAGGAGGAGAGGGAGGAGATGGACGCAGGGATGGGAGGAGAGGGAGAGAGGGAGGGAAGGGAGGGAGGGAGGGAGGGAGATGGACGCAGGATGGGAGGACAGGGAGAGAGGAGGGGAAGGGAGGGAGGGAGGAGGGAGGAGATGGACGCAGGATGGGAGAGGGAGGGAAGGGAGGGAGGGAGGGAGGAGATGGACGCAGGATGAGAGAGGGAGGAAGGGAGGATGCAGAGGGAGGGAGGGAGATGGACGCAGGATGGGAGGAGAGGAGGAGGGAGGGAAGGGAGGGAGGGAGGGAGGAGATGGACGCAGGATGGGAGGAGAGGGAGGAAGGGAGGGAAGAGAGGAGAGGAGGGAGGGGAGAGGGAGAGAGGAGAGGGAAGGAGGGAGGGAGGGAGGAGAGGGACGCAGTATGGGAGAGGGAGGGAGGGAATGACTGGTTGACGGAGGGAAAGAAGGAAAGAGGGGATGGTTGGCCGAGGGAGGGAAGAAGGGAGGTAATGGCTGGTTGACGGAGGGAAAGAGGGAGGGAGAGGATAGCTGGCTAAGGCATTCCCAAGCTGAGGAGGGAGGGACTGGCTGATGGGAGGAAAAGGGAAAGGGAAGGGAATACCTAGCTAAGAAAAGGAAAAAAGGAAAGAATGAGAGAATACCTAGCTAAGAAAGAGAAAGAGGGATGGAGAGAAAGAATACCTAGCAAAGAAAGAGAAAGAGGGAAGGACGGACGGAATTCCAAGCGAATGAAGGGAAAAGCGAAGAGCAGGAACGACCAGCGACCACGTATAGGCTACACAGAAGAGAGGGAGAGAGGGAGAGAGGGAGAGAGGGAGAGAGGAACGAGGAACCCGACACTGAGTCTAGAGAGTAACCTGAAGGTGCCGCTAATGGGTTTCCTCAGATGATGTTATTATTGTTGTTTATCATTTTCTGTTCTTTCTTCTACTGCTGTGGCTGTTTACTGTTACCACAACCACTGTCATTTACTGTGTTGTCAGTGGCATTTTTCTCCAACTGTGTCTCAATTTTCGTTTTGTCATTATTCCTCTCTGCATCTTTTTAATTTTCTCTCTCTCTCTCTCTCTCTCTCTCTCTCTCTCTCTCTCTCTCTCTCTCTCTCTCTCTCTCGATCTCGGCACGGATGGGCGGCCTCGGGAGGGGAGGGAGGGAGTGCCACGAAGGAGGGGAGGGGAGGA
>NC_091555.1:46975377-46977877 GCF_042767895.1 Penaeus vannamei
CGCAAGTTATTTAAAAAAGAGAGAAGAAAAGGAAAAGAAAAAGTGGAAAAACTGCCCTAACGAAACCAGCGGAAAAGTCGAGAAAATGGACAATCCTTTTCTGCTTCTGCGATTGCGTGGACCGGAGATTCTGTGATTTGAATTCGGTCGAAAATCGGCGACAAACGTTTCTCTCCCGTTTTTTTTCCTTCGTTTCTCTCGCTCGTTTTCCTTTCCATTGTCGTCCTGTGTCGTTTTTTTCTGATTCTCAATATGTCTCTTAATCAATCTCTCTCTCTCTCTCCATTTCCCTCTCTCTCTCTCTCTCTCTCTCTTTCTCTCTCTCTCTCTCTCTCTCTCTCTCTCTCTCTCTCTCTCTCTCTCTATCTCTCTCATCTCTCCTCTCTCTCTTTCTCTTTCTTTCTTTATCTCTCTCTCTCTCCATCTCCACCTCTCTTTCTCTTCCTTTCCCTCCTCTCTCTCTCTCTCTCCTCCCCCCACCTTCCTCACCATTATCATTCTCCCCCTTCTCTCCCTCCTTCTTCCTCACCATTATTCTCCTCCCCCTTATCTCTCCACACCTTCCCCCCCCCCCACCTTATTTAAGCCCAGGGCCTTTAAATGCCTCAATCCCCTAAGGCATTCAATTTTCCCCGGAGAACCTCAGGGCAAGAAAGTGCTACGTGGCCATTCTTGCTACGCTGGACCAAGCCGAGGGTGGGTATGCAAGGATAAAGGCATAACGAGAAGTGGATACTACAGTGTGTGGATATTGTGTGGTGTCCATACGGAATACACGAAGATAAAGACCTTCACAGACTACAGGCAATCACGAATATTAAGACTGCAGGACTATCCAATTTGCGTTGTTTACACCCAGAAGGAAATATCCACAGATAAAAGGTAAAGAAAATGCGGTCTACACCTCCAGCTTATTCAAACCGGCATATCCACCTTAAGAAAACGAGAACGTCAAGATACGATAATAAAGAACAAAAAAGAATATGAACTTCCTTTCCCCCAATAAAAAATGGGATACCCACACACGAAGCGGATAAACGAGACACACAGACGAGCCCGAGAACAAGAACACATCCACATACATCACACACACGAGATAAAAACAAGAAGCATCTCGACCTAATTCTTAGGAGACCCACAACCACGAAGGCGAGGACCAGTAAAGAGTATGTATCTCAGCCACCTCTCTTGAAGGACCCAGCCAGGATGCCCCCGGCGAGAGTGCCAGTCCTTCAGGTAACCAAGACGGAAATTCCTGGAAGACGCGGCCCTCCGAGGCACCGGGACAAAGGGGGAGGGCCGCAGCCTCTCCAGGTGCCGTCTCCAACGCCCCTTTCCGCCCCTTCGCAGCTGCCGGGGCCCGAGTCACGTTTCGGTCGTTGTGTGTGACTCGAGGCGAGGCGAACGGCGTCGCGGGTCCTCTTGACTCCGGCCGTGTAGGGAAGGGCGCGTCCGAGCGAGGAGGCATCGCCTGCAGAGCGCCCTCTCGCCATGTAAGCGTGTGTACGTGATGTATATGTGTGTGTATGTTGTGTGTGTGTTGTGTGTGTGTTGTGTGTGTGTGTGTGTGTGTGTGTGTGTGTGTGTGTGTGTGTGTGTGTGTGTGTGTGTGTGTGTGTGTGTGTGTGTCTGTCTGTGCGTGCGTGCGTGCGTGCGTGCATCCGTGCGTGCTTCCGTGCGTGCATCCGTGCGTACCAACAATCAACAGGAACAACGAAGGGAAGGGCAAGAAAACACACTGTTCATCATGAATCCCACACCAACAATCAAGTACAATTTTCCCAACAACGAGCTGAACTGGGTTACGCTCACTCGTCACCCACCATCACATTCGCATAAAACAAACAAGACCCCCCAAAAAATATGCAAAACACGACACAGAAGACGGACGACGGAGCAAATACCGTATTCCAATTACGCAAGACGACCGTCGTGAGCGGAATTAACGCCTTAGATGCGCCTTTTACAGCCAAGTCCCTCGCATTCGATATTCAGAGCAGTTGCGACAGGAGACAGGCTCGCCCCGCACGCGCTCGCCAACACGTCCTCAGCTGGTCGTCCTACTCGGCCTGTCTGTTTCGTTCTCGTTCTCTCTCTGTCTCTGTCTCTGTCTCTGTCTCTGTCTGTCTGTCTCTCTCTCTCTCTCTGTCTCTGTCTCTCTCTCTCTCTCTCTCTGTCTCTCTCTCTCTCTCTCTCTCTCTCTCTCTCTCTCTCCCCTTCTCTATCTATCTACCTCCCTGCCCTTGCCCCTTTCCCCTTCTCCCTTTCCTCCTCCATCTTCCTCTTCCTCACTCCCTCCCCCTCCCTCACTGCCTCTCTCTCCCTCCTCCTCCCTCCCTCTCCCTCCCCATTTCTTTCCTTCTATCTCTCCCTCTCTCTCCCTCTCTCTCCCTCTCCTCTCTCTCCCTCTTGTCTAAATACTCTCAGTGTTAGTCATCTGTTCGTTCATTTTCGATTTCACTTTCGTTTTGTGATGCAACTTAAGTGGCTCGCGGTTCCC
>NC_091555.1:46990377-47000533 GCF_042767895.1 Penaeus vannamei
AAAATTAAGGAATGAAAGAAGGAAATAAGGAATAAATAAATATACACGAATAAAGTAAGGAATGAAAGAAGGATTCAATGAAGGAATTTAAAAAATAATGAACAAATAAACATAGATAAATAAACAGATAGACTTAAAGGGCCAAAGAAACCCGAACCCACGGGCCGTGCCAAAAGCGGACGACCTTCAAAACCACGACAGCCAAGGTGGCACTGGCAGGACACGCCAGGAGGAAGAAGACCCGCAAGGAGGTGGCACTAGGAGGACACGCCCATAGTAAGATGACAAAGGCACTAGGAAGACACGCCCATCGCAAGGAGGTGCCACTGGGAAGCCACGGGAACCACGCCCACTTAGACACAGCCACGGAAACCACGCCCACTTAGACACAGCCACGGAAACCACGCCCACTTAGACACAACGCAAGAAGGTAATAACCGACCGACGACAGACTTCTACAAGCTGTTAATGGACGACAAAATTTTGGTGGAGGGGGGTGGGGGGTAATGAGGAAGGGGTAAGGAGGGGATGGGGGAGGTAAAGAGGATAGTAAGGTGGCACCGTGGCATCAGGCGTGCCAAGATTTCGATTTATGGGCAGCCCAAACTATATTGTACGTGTGTGTGTGTGTGTGTGTGTGTGTGTGTGTGTGTGTGTGTGTGTGTGTGTGTGTGTGTGTGTGTGTGTGTGTGTGTGCGTGCGTTTGTGTGCGTGTGTGTGGCTCTGTGTATGACATACATATGCGCCTCAGTAAATGCATGTGTACATGCGTTTGCCCGTACGCTCCCGGGTTTGTTTGTTTGTATGCGTTTGCCTTCACGTGCACATTATGGCGTGCGTGTCGTGCATGCCCAAAAGGGAATGCTCAGACTTGTTGCACCGGCGCTCCTTCGTGTGCGTGTCTGACTCTTGGCCCGCACATGCATCGCGATTGATATATGCATATCTCTAAAAGCTCATGCGTGAGAAACTCTAGCCGCAAAATGTTTATACTTAACCCTTGCACCCAAGTGGGGTTAAGCGGGGGGTGGGGGACTGGGAGGCGCAGGGGGAGGGAAGGGAGGGAGAGAGAGGGAAGGGAGGGAAGAGGGGGCAGAGAGAGGGACTGGGAGGGGGAAGAGAGAGGGAAGGGAGGAGAGAGAGGGAAGGGGGGAGGAAGGGAAGGGAGGGGGAGGGAAGGGAGGAGAGAGGGAGGGAGAGGGAGGGAGAGAGGGAAGGAGAAAGAGAGGGGGAGGGGGAGAGAAGAGAGGAAGAGAGAGAGAGAGAGAGAGAGAGAGAGAGAGAGAGAGAGAGAGAGAGAGAGAGAGAGAGAGAGAGTCGAGAGAGATAGAGAGAGAGAGAGAGAGAGAGAGAGAGAGAGAGAGAGAGAGAGAGAGAGAGAGAGAGACAGAAAAAGAGAGAGAGAGAAAGAGAGAGAGAAAGAGAGAGAGAGAGAGAGAGAGAAGAAGAGGAAGAAAGAAAGAGAGAGAGAGAAAGTGAGAGAGAGGGGAGGCACGAGAGGGGAAAAGCGGCAAAGACGACCTACCCCCCGCCACCCTCTCTGCAACGCGCATGGAACGTCACCAAAGTAATTATCTCTCATCTCAAACTTGAATATTTCGACGCCAGGCACGTTTCTCACTTGACGTGGCACTGACGAGAGGCCTGAATGGCACTACCGGGGGGAGGTGGGGAGGTGGGGAGGTGGGGAGGTGGGGGAGGGGGAGGGAGGGATGGCCCAAGCATAAATCAACCCTAACAGTCTTGGGTACGAGATGCACTGTACTTGTTTGTATATTTGTTTGTTTGTCTCTTTTTCGGTTCGATTTGTTTTCGATCCCTCCCTTGTTTTCTTTCTTTAAGATTGCTTGTTTGTCTCTTTTTCTCGGTTCACTTCTTTCGATCCCTCCCTTGTTTTGTTTCTATAAGAATGTTTCGCAATAGTACACCAAGTAAAGAATTAAAAGACCTATTTCAAGTATCCTAACAGCAAAGCTAGTCAAGATTTCTAAGTCATTTTTTTTTTATCTGAAGTTTCACAGATGTCAATCCTGCCAAGATTTTCTAGATCTTAGGTTCATGATTAAGAGTAAAACCAACTCTTGGCACTTTCAACGACATTTATCTACGATTCCTTCTCCCCTCCTTCGTTTCGCGTGAATCACCCACCTTCTTCTCTATCCCCATCACCATCCACCTTCTTCTTTATTCCCATCATTATCCACCTTCTTCTCTATCCCCATCATCATCCACCTTCTCTATCCCCATCATCATCCACCTTCTTCGCTATCCCCATCATCATCCACCTTCGTCTCTATCCCCATCATCATCCACTTCTCTATCCCCACCAACATCCACCATTCCTTTCTTACCAGGCCACCCACCCTTCCCACCTCCCCTCACGCCCTAAAAAAACCCTACAAAATCCCTAAATAACCTCCTTCGCCATCCCTCCTCCCCCATCCCTAAATCAAATCCTTCAAGGAGCCGACAGGAGAGGGCAAGAAAGAGCAAGAAAGGGCACGAAAGGTCAAGAAAGGGCACGAAGCGACCGTTTTAAGGGGGCACAACCGTCCAACGAGCACATGCCCGGTGCAGGGGATTTGCCAGTGTAAACAAACCACTCCTCCGATATGTCCGGAACCACTTGATCCTCGGGAGTTTATTGGCATCCCTGAAGTGGCACCATCCGCGTCCCCCGAGGCACTCCTCCTCCTCCTGGCGGGCACTCCGGGACTGGATGGTGCCTCGTCGCTCCTTCGTCAGGCCGGGCTCCGTGTCTTGAGATTTCTTTTGGAGGTATTTGGGCTTTTAATGTCTGTTTCTGTGTGTTTATGTCTCTTTTCTGTCTCTGTCTCTAATGCTGCCTTTGTTACTGGTTGTATGGCTCTATTTCTCTTTCTATCTCTCTCTGACTCTCTGTCTGTCTGTCTCTTTTGTCACTCTGATTCTCTGTCTGTCTGGCTCTCTCACTCACTCACTCTCTCTCATGCACACACACACACACACACACACACACACACACACACACACACACACACACACACACACACACACACACACACACACACACACACACACAATCACCCCCTCCCCCCTACACGGACACAATCACCCCCTCCCCCCTACACACACACGTACAGGACCGAGACGGACAGGAAGACCGTGCAAGAGAGCCACGAACGGACAGACGAGACACAGGGCACCGCCGAGGATGGACGCACGGGACGCTAAGGACGTGCCACCCCAGCTCAGTGTCACTCCCAGCCGCAGGAGGGGCGTGGAGGGCAGAGCAGCTGGGGGATTGCGATAAGACGGCTTCAGACTGACGCACGGAAACCCACGTCTACGTTCGACAGACGCAAACCCGCCGATAAAGACGTAGATAAGGCAGAGACGGCACGTAGATAGAACACCACCGTGTCTTTCGTAACGTTTTTTTTTACCCCTAAACGTATCTGTCGCTCGACCCACAGACCCACAGGTGTTTTAAGATGATAGCAAAATATATATCCACGTGCTAAATGATAGCGACAGCTGCGCCAACACTCGCAAAAAAAGTATAGCTTCCTTTTCTGGATGGAGGCGGGGCTATGTAAATAAAACAAAAATAACAAAAATACACCTGTAAATATACACCTGAGCTTCCTCTCTCTCTCTCCAGTGCTTCCATGTTCCCTGAAACCCCCAGGCAAGCAAGCAAGCAAGCAAAAGAAAAAAATACTACATTTTGGTATGTCATGGTATAAAAGTGATTAGTGTAAAACATAATAGAATATGATACAGACAGGCTATATGGCCATTATGTTTTGTATAAAGCTTTTTTTTTTTCCTTTAATAATCTCTTGCGTACTAAAGGAATTAGAGACTTAGAGAAAGAGAGAAAAACATAGTGTGGATAAACATGACGAGGATGAATGAGAGAAAAATGAAATGCTAAAAGTTACTTAAAATAAGAAAAAAACTTGAAGAAATAGAAAAAAAGGTTAAAACGAAATAAAATAATATTTAAAAGAAAAATACGAAACAAAAATATATACGCAAAAAATTTTCCTTCTACTTGATGAGAGATAAACCCGAGTGAAGCCTCCAAGCCCCCTTCCCTTCCCCCACCCCCTCCCTCCCCCTCTCTTATTCCTCTTCCCTTCCCTGCCTCCCTTCTCCTCCCTTTTCCTGCCCTCCCCTCTCTTCCCTCCCTCTCTTCTCCTATTCCCCCTTCCCTTCTCCTATTCCCCTTCCCTTCCCTTCCCCTGCCTCCCCTTCTCCTTGCTCCTCCCCTCCCCTCCCCTCCCTCTCTTCCATGCCTTCCTCCCTCACCCTCTCCTATTCCCTCCCCTTCCCTCCCTCCCTCCATCCCTTTCCCTTCCTTCTCCTCCTTCCCTCCCCCTCTCCTATTCCCCCTCTCCTTCCCCTCCCCTTCCTTCCCCTTCCCTGCCTCCCTCTTCTCCTCCCTCTCCCTTCCTCTTCCCTCCTCCCTCTCCTCCTCCTCTCCTCTCCCTCTCCCTCTCTCCTCTCCTCTCTCTCCTCTCCCTCTCCTTCCCCTCCTTCCTCTCCTAATCCCCTTCCCCTCCCCTCCCTCCCCCTCTCCTATTCCCCTTCCCTCCCTTCTCCTCCCCTCCCTTCTCTGCATCCCTCCCCCTCCCTTCTCCCCTCCCTTCCCTTCACCTTCCTCCCTCCCTTTCCCTTCCTTCCCCTTCTCCCTTCCCCCCATTAAGCACTTCCCGTGGCGGAAAGGGTGTACGAGCAAGCTTACTAGACACTGTTTCGCTTTCGTCTTTTTTCATTTATTTATTTTTTCTCTGGAGGAGGGGGGGAGGGAGAGAAGGGGAGGGAAGGAGAGGGAAGGAGGGAGGGAGGGAAAGGGGAAGGGAGGGAGGGAGGGATGGAGAGGGGGGAGGGAAGGAGGGAGAGAAAGGGAGAGAAAGGGGAAGGGAGGGAGGGAGAGAAGGGGAGGGAAAGGGGAAGGGAGGGAGGGAGGGAAGGATGGAGAGAGAGGGAGAGGGAAGGAGTATAGGAGAGAAGGGGAGAGGGAAAGTAGAAGGGAAGAGAAGGAGAGAATGGGAGGGAAAGAAAGAGGGAGAAGTAAGGGACAAAGAGAAAAAGTGTGTATGTACATGTGCGTATGTGTGTGCGCGCGCCCCCACAGATGTATATCCCAGTCACGTGCCGTATGCCGTCGCAGTCACAACTGAACAGCGACATAAAAATGCACATCAGGCCGCTCTCAGAGCCAAGTACACCCCCAGCTCTCTTTCCCCTTTTTACTGTTTCCTCCTTCTATTCCTCCTCCTTTTCTTCCTCTTTTCTTCATCTCTTTCTTCTCCTCCTTTTCTTTCTCCTTCTCCTCCTTTACTCTTCTTCTTTCTCCTCATTTTTCTCTTTCTTCTTCTCCTTTTTTCTTCTTTCTCCTCCTCCTCCTCCTCTTTTCTCCTTCTCTTTCTCCTCCTCCTCTCCCTCCTCCTCCTCTTAATCTTTTCTCCTTCTCTTTCTCCTCCTCCTCTCCCTCCTCCTCCTCTTCCTCTTTTCTTCTTCTCTTTCTCCTCCTCCTCCTTTGTTCCCTCTTCCTTTTCTCCCCATCCTTCTCTCCCTTCTCCTTCTCCTTTTTTCTTCATCTCTCACCTCCTTCTCTCTCTCCTCCTTCTCCTCCTACACCAATCTCCTCATTTAACCTACTCTTTGCGAGCTGCTCCTCGACGCCGCCACGTGGAGGCCGAGAGACCCACGCTGTAGGGGGACCGGGGGGGGAGGGGGTGCTGCTTACCTGTGGAAGAATAGAAAATAGAACGTTAGGAAGAGTCTTAATTATCTGTTGAATTAAAGTCATTACCTGAGCTAGCCACACGTGTAATGAAATCAGTAGCTTCCCCCCTCCCCCTTCCCCCTCCCCCCTCCTCCTCCTCCTCCTCCTCCTCCTCCTCCTCCTCCTCCCCCACCCCCTCTTCCTCCCTCTTCCTCCTCCCCACTCCCCTCCCACCACTGTCACACCTCTCCGCCTCACTCAGGTAATACATGTCGCTCTGCTCCTTTTCCTCTTTTATCCGCGTTTTGCCCACTTCCCCTTCGACGGCATTTCCCTTTCTCCCTGCCTCCCCTTTCTGCCAATTTATTTTTATCTTTTTTAATTTCTTTGAGTCAATTTGTGATTCACATAAACTACCATAGTCACTATAAACGTAAGCCACTGTAGTAACATTATCTACAAACTATATAAACAAATATACTGCTAAAGTAACTAAATATAACCTATAAATATCTATAAACTATATATAAATAAACCACATATATAAAAACAATCTCCATATAAACAAAACAAATGTCATAACAATAACTAAAAACTAAATATAAACTACCATCACAAAAAAATAACCAAAAACCACACATAAACCACCATATATAAAACAGGAACTCCACCAACACCTCCAACACCACCACTATAAACTAAATATAAACTACCATCACAAAATAATTAACCATAAACTACACATAAACCACCATATATAAAACAGTAACACCTCCAACACCACCACTATAAACTAAATATAAACTACCATTACAAAAAATTAACCATAAACTACACATAAACCACCATATATAAAACAGGAACTCCACCAACACCTCCAACACCACCATTATAAACTAAATATAAACTACCATCACAAAAAAATAACCATAACCTACACATAAACTACCATATAAATAAACAGTAACTTCACCAACACCTCCAACACCACCACTATAAACTAAATGTAAACTACCATCACAAAATAATTAACCATAAACTACTCATAAACCACCATATATAAAACAGTAACACCTCCAACACCACCATAATAAACTAAATATAAACTACCATCACAAAATAATTAACCATAAACTACTCATAAACCACCATATATAAAACAGTAACACCTCCAACACCACCATAATAAACTAAATATAAACTACCAAAACAAAAAAAAAAACAGTAACACCTCCAACACCACCATTATAAACTAAATATAAACTACCATCACAAAAAAATAACCATAAACTACACATAAACCACCATATATAAAACAGTAACACCTCCAACACCACCATAATAAACTAAATATAAACTACCAAAACAAAAAATAAAACAGTAACACCTCCAACACCACCATTATAAACTAAATATAAACTACCATCACAAAAAAATAACCATAAACTACACATAAACCACCATATATAAAACAGTAACACCTCCAGCACCACCATAATAAATAATAAATATAAACTACCAAAACAAAAATAAAACAGTAACACCTCCAACACCATTATAAACTAAATATAAACTACCAAAACAAAAAATAAAACAGTAACACCTCCAACACCATTATAAAATAAATATAAACTATAAAACAAAAAATAAAACAGTAACACCTCCAACACCACCACTATAAACTAAATATAAACTACCAAAACAAAAAATAAAACAGTAACACCTCCAACACCACCATTATAAAATAAATATAAACTACCAAAACAAAAAATAAAACAGTAACACCTCCAACACCACCACTATAAACTAAATATAAACTACCATCACAAAATAATTAACCATAAACTACACATAAACTACGATATAAAATCAGAAATTCCTCCAAAACACACCACGAAAAAATGGCGTTCCCCCCAATCCACTCTTCCTAAAAACACATCCATCTTGAAGGTTAAATCGGCCTCCTTATTGCACAAACATAAGACGTGATGGTCATGAGGCGTGACAGGTACAACGTGACAGGTTGCAAAGGGAACGACGAAGGGAAGGGCAAGAAAACACACGAATATGCCGAAGGCCTTTTCACTATTGCTTCGTCAGGGCATATGCCCTGACGAAGCGTGAAAGACGCTTCGGCCATAATAAAACGGTGTTTTTGCCCTTCCACTTCGTCGTTCCCTTTTGCAGTCTGTTCAACAATGAATTCCACAAAACGTGATATGAATTTTTAACGGCCGACTACGTGACGGTACTACGTCTGAACCTGATAGATACTACGTGACAGGTACTACGTGACAGATATTACGTAACAGGTACCACGTGACAGGTACTACGTGACAGGTACTACGTGACAGCTACCACGTGACAGGTACTACGTGACAGGTACTACGAGACAGGTACCACGTGACAGCTACTACGTGACAGCTACCATGTGACTACGTGACAGGTACTACGTGACAGATACCACGTAACAGCTACCACGTTACAGCTACCACGTGACAGGTACTACGTGACCGTACGCGAGGCTGTCATATTCGGCACTCGAAACAAATATAGCAATACAAAATGATAACCCGATGCTAAATTGTTTAAGTACATCATAATAATTTTATTCGCATTATCTTAACAGTTACAATTGTGAATTCGAGGAAAAAGTCACTCGCGCAGTACTCATACCATTCCTTTCTTTCGCACGAATCTTATCCATAGTTAAAAGCGAGAAAAATGAGTAAAGAGTCCCCATGAAAGCACGAGAATCCCCCCCCCCCCCAAAATGAAATAAATAAAAAACAAAACAAAAATAATCTTATCCATAGTTAAAAGCGCGAAAAAAGAGTAAAGAGTCCCCATGAAAGCACGAGAACCCCTTCCCCCCAAAAAAAACCCAAAAATAAATAAATAAATAAATAAATAAAAAACAAAACAAAAATAAATAAATAAATAAACAAAATAACATAGGCACCATCGCCACGCCAACAGACCCGTCGCCAGAAGTGCGTACGTGATCGCCATATTATCCTCCCGCCCCTTCCCCCCTCCCCCTCCTCTCACCGCCCCCTCCCCCTCTCACCGCCCCCCCAAACCCCACTTTCCACTCGATACGCCACCCACCAAAAAAAAAAAAAAACTTAAGCCCGCTATAACAAACAAATTGCATTATGTGGGTAAACAGCGAAAAAGTAGACAAGCCCACTCGAGCCCACTCCAAGTTCCCGCCTGGCTATTGGCTCCTTTCTCGCCCTCTTTACCCACTTACATCGCCTTCTCCTCTTTATTCTCTTGCTCTCCTTGTCTGGTCGTATTCCCTCCCGTTCCCGTGTTTATTTAAACGCTAAAAATTTTCTTTTTTTAATATCTTTCTCTCTCTCTCTCTCTCTCTCTCTCTCTCTCTCTATCTCTCTCTCTCTCTCTCTCTCTCTCTCTCTCTCTCTCTCTCTCTCTCTCTCTCTCTCCCTCTCCCTCTCTCTCTCTCCCTCTCCCTTTCTCTCTTACTCTCATTCTCTCTCTCTCTCGTTCTCTCTCTCTCCCTTTCTCTCTCTCTCTCCCTCCCCCATCTCTCTCTCCCTCCCCCATCTCTCTCTCCCTCCCCCCTCTCTCTCTCTCCCCTCCCTCTCTCTCTTTCTCTCTCTCTCTCTCTCATGTACTTCCCCCTTCCTTCCTTCAATACGAACCTAACGTAAACTTCCCCCTTCTCTCTTTTATCCCTCATTTCCGCATGTCCTCTCTCGCTCTCGTCTTTCTCTCCTCCTCTCCCCTTCCTCTTTATTTATTATTCCAACCGCCGCCACCCAGGATGGTCGACCACACGCACTCACGCACACACACGAGGTTACGCACACACACACACACACGCCCGCGCCCGTACCCGCACAAACGAACATCTTATCTATACGCTAACAAAAGAAAAGAAAAACCTTTACCTTTCCACACAAACAAAAAAATCCAAACAAAACAAACACCAAACACGAAAGAAAAATGAAGCCTTTACCTTTCCACACAAACAAAAAAATCCAAACAAAACAAACACCAAACACGAAAGAAAAATGAAGCCTTTACCTTTCCACACAAACAAAAAAATCCAAACAAAACAAACACGAAAGAAAAAAAAACTTTACCTTTTCCTCACAAACAAAAAATCCAAACAAAACAAACACCAAACACGAAAGAAAAATGAAGCCTTTAGCTTTCCACACAAACAAAAAAAACGAAACAAAAAAACAAAAAACAAAAAAAAGAAACCCCCTCCCCCCCCCCCGGGGGAAAAAAACCCTTTCCCCCTTTTCCCCCCCCCCCCCAAAAGGAAAAAAGGAAAAAAAAAAAAAAAAAAAAAAAAGAAAAAAAAAAAAAAAAAAAAAAAAAAGAAAAAAAAAAAAAAAAAAGAAAAAAAAAAAAAACAAAAAAAGACAAAAAAAAAAAAAACAAAAAAAAAGGGGGAAA
>NC_091555.1:47001033-47026033 GCF_042767895.1 Penaeus vannamei
GTATTTCAACGAGGGGGGAGAAAACGAGAGGGGGGGGGGGGAGGGAAGGGGGAGTGGGGGAAGAAAGAGAGAGGGAGGGGGGGGAGAGGAGAGAAAGGGGGAGGGGGGGGGGGAGAGGGGGGGAAGGGGGGGGAAGAGAGAGGGGGATGGGGAGGGAGAGAGGGGGGGGAGGGGGAGGGGGGAGAGAGAGAGAAAAAAGAGGGAGAGAAAAAGGGGAAAAAGAGAAGAATGAGTGAGAGAAAAAGAAAGAGGAGAGAGAAAAAGGAAGAGGGTGAGAAAAGAAAGAAAAGAAAAAGGGAAAAAAAAAAGAAGAGGGAAGAGAAATTTTGGGAAGAAAGGCGGGGAAAGAGGAGGATAGGGGGGGGAGGGGGGGAAAAGAAAAAAAACAGAAGGGGAAAGGGGGGAAAAGAGAGAAGAAAATAGAGGAAAAAAAAATGGGGAGAAAAGAAGAGAGGAGAGGGAAAGAAGGGGGAAGGGAGAGAGAGGGGGAGAGGGGGAACGTCCCTCAGCCAAGGAGAGAATGTAAAGAAACTCCAGCCCAAAGGGGAAAGGGGACAAAAGAAAACCTTGGTCCACGGGGACGAAGAAAGGGAGAAGAATGAAAGAGAAAAAGGGGAAAAAGGGAAGAGAGGCAGAAGAGGGGGGGAAAAAAAAAAAAAGGGAAAAAGGCCAAAAAAAGGGGAAAAAAAAGCAGAGGGGAAAAAAAAAGGGGAGAAAATCAAAAGAGAAAAGGGGAAAGAACACCAGAGGAGAGAGAGAGAGAGAGAGAGAGGAGAGAGAGAGAGAGAGAGAGAGAGAGAGAGAGAGAGAGAGAGAGAGAGAGAGAGAGAGAGAGAAAATAAAACGAGAAAGAATATGAAAAAAAAAATGTCTTCAAGTAATACGCCGACGATGGTTATTATCTCGACTCTTTATTTGAGTTCGGTGACGCGTCCTCCTTCGCCCCCAACGCTTCCCAGGGCGGCCCCCGTTCCCCCCAGGGTGTGTCCCAAGGGTTCCCAAGGGTTCGAGGTGATGATAAAAAGTTCGACCACCGCCCCCCTGCATCTCGCTCTTTTAGGGAAGGAGGGAGAAGGAAAAGGATAATCAGGTCCGCAGAAGACTTCATGACCCTTCGGAAGTTTGTGCGAAAAAAGGCGTCTTTAAAGGATGGATAAGGAGAATAGGTCGTTGCTTTTCTTTTCTTTTCTTTTCTTTTCTTTCGTTCGTGCTCGGTTTTACGGAAGAGGAGTTGTAGCGGTGGGAGAAGAATGGGAAGACGAGGGATATTTATTGCTGGGAAGAATGGGTAGTGAAAGAAAGAAAGAGGAGAGAGAGGGAAAGAGAGAGAGGAAGAGAGAGGGAAAGACAGGGAGAGATAAAGAGAGAGAGAGGGGGGGGAGGGAGATGCAAGAGAGGGAGAGATAAAGAAAGACAGAGGGAGAAGGGGAGGGAACGAGTTAAAAGAAAGAGAAAAGAATGAGCAAGGGAGACACCAAAAGTGAGAGAGAAATATAAAATAAAAATAGAGGTTAGAAGGATAGAACGAATAAATGAGAGAGGTAGATTACCACCGGAGTTCGTGTGTTTTCCACTTGGAACATAAAGGTTTTCGGAAGCAGGTACGAGCTGGGTTTCGGATGTAAATGAAGACACTGGAAGGGCGATTATGCATTTAGCAGGAAGGAGTCCGCGTCGAAAGTAGAAGCAAGAAAGAACGAAGGAAGGAGAGGGATTCGGCGCCAAGAAGGGGAGAAGCAGGTGTGACAGGGAGAGAACTGCTGGCAAGGGAGAGAACATGGGTCAGGAGGGAGAGAACTGCTGGCAAGGGAGAGAACATGTGTCAGGAGGGGGGGGGGGACTGGTGGCAAGGGGAGAACATGTGTCAGGAAGGGGGAATGGTGGCAAGGGAGAGAACATGGGTCAGGAGGTGTGGGACTGGCGGCAAGGGGGAGAAGCAGGTGTGACAGGGAGAGAACTGCTGGCAAGGGAGAGAAGATGTGTCAGGAGGGGTGGGGGGGACTGGTGGCAAGGGAGAGAAGATGTGTCAGGAGGGGGGGGACTGGTGGCAAGGGAGAGAACATGGGTCCGGGGAGGGGGGGGGGGGGGCTGGTGGCAAGGGAGAGAACTGGTGTCAGGGAGGAGGAAAAAAATGGTAACAGGTGAGTGATCTGGTTTCAGGGTGGAGGGAAAGGAGGTCAGAGGGGGAAATACTGTTGGTGGGGGAGAGGGAGGGGATAAGGGAGAGAACTAGCGTCGAGAGGGAGAGAATTGATGGCAGGGAGACAAAAAAAAAACTGGTGACAGGTGAGTGGGCTGGTTTCAGGGGTGGAGGGAAAGGATGCCAGGGAGGAGAATACTGGTGGCAGGGGGTGGGGGTGGGGGTGGAGGGGGTGACTGGTAATAGGTGAGTCAGCTGTTGGCAGGGGAGAGGGGAGGATAGAGCCAGGAACTGAGGGAGGGGGATACGAGGGAGGGAGGGAGAGAAAATGAAAGTAGGGAGAGAAAACTGGCGATAGGGGTGAGGACATTGCTAAATGGAAGGCAAGATTAGCGAGAGGAAGAAGGAGGAACGGGTAACAGAAAGGAGGAAGGGGGAGGGGGGAGTGGGGGATGCTGGTGAAATAAAGAAAGGAGATAAGAAAGGCAGCAGTAAACCGAGGAAGAGAGGAACGAGACGAGAGGAAAGATATGCAGATCGAATCAGTCCTCAGACGCTCCTGAAGAAAGGGTGGGTGGGTGGGTTGGGGGGGGGGTCGTCTCCGCTGTTGGGCGGAAGGAGTAGAAAGGCGAATAAATCGAAGATGCAAAGGGAGGATAAAGATAAAGATAAAGCGAAAAGGAAGAGAATCGTAGAAATGGTGGACGAGTAGAATCTGGAAAGTGAACGAATGCGAGGAAGATGGAGACACAAAATAAAGTAGGAATTAAGCAAAATCAAAATGAAGTGTCTCGGAAGCAAAAGCTGATAAAGCAAAACAAGGAAGAGGATGGAATAAGACAGAGAGAGGAAGGAGTGCTGGAAAATAAAGTCCGCCAGAGGGAGCGCATGTCTCGGTGACACTGAAGTAGGAAATGGCAGAGAGAGAGAGAGAAAGAAAGAGAGACAGAATGAGAGAGAGAGAGAGAGAGAGAGAGAGGAGAGAGAGAGAGAGAGAGAGAGAGAGAGGCAGAAGAGAGAGAGAGAGAGAGAGAGAGAGAGAGACAGAGACAGAGAGAGAGAGAGGAGGGAAGGAGAAAATTGTAAGAGAAGGGCGTGTCGAGAGAACTACTCCAGCAGGCAGAGATCCCCAAACCCGGGATAGCCAAGGACCGATAAATAAACAACAAGACGTTTCTCTGAATTATTACTCAGCGCGCGCAATATTTACGAAGAAAACGGGATGATGCACTTAATAGCGGCGGGGGGGGGGGGATGGACTGAGGGGAAAGAGAGACTGCCGAAGGGAGAGTAATCGTAGGGTATCGCCAGAGGAGAGGAAAAGGGGGCAAGGGGAATTTTCTCTTCGTGAGGAAGAAAGAGAGGGGAAGGGGAAGGGAGAGAGAGAAGGGAGGGAGGAGGGAGGAGAGAGAGAGGGAGGGAGGGGAGGGAGGGAGGGAGGGAGAGGGAGGGAGGGAGGGAGGGAGGAGAGAGGAGGGAGAGAGAGACAGAGACAGAGACAGTAAGAGAAAAAGAGAAAGAGAGACAAGAGTGGCCTTAGGATCAAACGTAGCTTTGAGACGACCAGACAGACCGACAGCCGTAGCGAGACCCTCCAAAGGTCACGCAGTCCAGAGCGAACTCTTCTCGCGCAGAAGGGAAGAGAAGTGGGCGAACGAGTGGATAGGAGACAGCGAAGGGGCGAAGGAGTGGATAGGAGACAGCGAAGGGGCGAAGGAGTGGATAGGAGACAGCGAAGGGGCGAACGAGTGGACAGGAGACAGCGAAGGGGCGAACGAGTGGATAGGAGACAGCGAAGGGGCGAACGAGTGGATAGGAGACAGCGAAGGGGCGAACGAGTGGATAGGAGACAGCGAAGGGGCGAACGAGTGGATAGGAGAGGACAGCGAAGGGGCGAACGAGTGGATAGGAGACAGCGAAGGGGCGAACGAGTGGATTAGGAGTGGGTTAGGAGGAGGACGTCGCTACGGGCGTGGGTGGACGAGGTTGGGAATAGACCCGTGGATGGGTTGGGCGAGCGAGTGAGAAGGGGCTTTACCTGCGAGTTCTGCGATTGCGAGGTAAGAAAAGCCGAGAGGGAAAGGAGGGAGGCGCACGTGAGCTTTTCCTTTTTTCCTTCTTCTTTTTTTTTTCCTTTTCGTCAATGTCCCCGGGTTAGATATGCAAATGAACTGCCTTTTGTTAGTGGTTTGGATTAAGCTAAGGATATGGGAGAGGGAAAGTGGAAGGAAAGAATGAGGGAACAGTGGGTGGGAGGGAGGAAGGGAGTGGGAGGGTGAGAGAGAGGGAAAGAGAGGGAACATAGGGAGAGAGATGAAAAGATAAGGAGAGAGATGAAAAGACAGGGAGAGAGGAAAAGAGAGGGAGCCAGAGAAAGAGAGAGAGAGAGCGAGGAGGCAGGGAGAGAGAGGAGGAAGGGAGAAGGAGACAGAGAGAGAGAGAGAGAGAGAGAGAAAGAAAAGCACAAGATTTAACGATCCTAATTCCACTTCGGGAATGACGAGAGCTTGCGTGGCGTGGCATGACTGGCGGACCTGATTCTCTGACTCTCTCCCTGGCGTTGCCTTCTGCGCCTCGCCTGAGCCCCGAGTGTCAAGTGCTCGACGTCGTTTCCGCGAGTTGAATGAGTCAATCAGGGGGCGGGACCTGGGGACCTGGAGGATGCCAGTTCTTTTTATTTTTTATTTTTAAAGAGAGTAGGAGAGTATTTTTTAATTATTACTGTCACTGTTTGTTCTTTCTTTCTTTCTTTTTGAGAGAGAGAGAGGAAGAAAGTGAGAGAGAAAAAAGAAGAAAGGTAGAGAAAGAGTGAAAAAGCTAGAGAGAGAGAGAAAGAGTGAAAAAGGTAGAGAGAGAGAAAGAGAAAGAAAGAAAGAAAGAAAGTGAGAGACAGAGAGAGACAGAGAGGGGGGCCGAGAGCGAAAGAGAGAGAGAAAAAGAGAGATAGGTAGAGGTCTAGAAAGAAAAAAAAATAGAAAGAAAAGAGAGTGAGAAGGATCTCTAAGTACGAAACCGAAAGCTTTTTTCCTCTAAGGGCAGGGGCTGTTAGTAAGGGACCCAAAGGACCGAGAGAGAGAGAGAGAGAGAGAGAGAGAGAGAGAGAGAGAGAGAGAGAGAGAGAGAGAGAGAGAGAGAGAGAGAGAGAGAGAGAGAGAGAGAGAGAGAAGACAGACAGAGAGAGAGAAGAGAGAGACAGAGAGAGGGCAAGAGCGAAAAAGAAAGAAAAAAAGAGAGAGATAGGTAGAGGTCTAGAAAGAAAAAAAGAAAAAGAAAAAATAATAGAAAGAAAAAAGAGAGAGAGAAGGGTCTCTGAGTACGAAACCGGAATTTTTTTTTCCTCTAAGGGTAGGGGCTGTTAGTAAGGAACCCAAAGGAACGGGGAAAAGGGGGTCTAGAGCAAAGGCGTGCGTGGAGAACCTCTGGCCAAGGGAGGGATAAAAGGGACGATTAGATATATTCAGAGAGAATCCTGTGGGATGTTTCTCTCCCCGTGGGGTCGAGGAGGAGAGAAAGGAGGTTGTTATGTTCATTGGGATGAGAGGAGGAGGAGGAGAAAGAAAGAAGGAGGAGGAAGGGAAGGGAGAGAGAAAGAAAGGAGGAAGGAAAGGGGAAGAAAGGAGGAGGAGGAGAGAGAAAGAAGAAGGAGGAAGGGAAGGGAGAGAGAAAGAAAGGAGGAAGGAAAGGGGAAAAAAGGAGGAGGAGTAGAGAGAAAGAGGAAGGAGGAAGGGAAGGGGAAGAAAGGAGGAGGAGGAGGAGAAATAAAGAAGAAGGAGGAGGAGGGGGGGGAGAAAGAGGAGAAAGAAAAAGGAAAAGAAAGGAGGACGGGGAAGGGAGGAAGAACGGAGGAAGGAAGAGGGAAAGGAGTAGAAAGAAGAGGAGACAGATAGGAAGAAGATGGTGTAGAAAGAAATAAGGAAAAGGAAAAGAAAGAAGGAGGATAAGGAGAAAGCAGGAAGGTAAGAAAAGGAAAAAAAGGAGCAGGAAGAGAGAGAAAATGGTAAAGGAGGTAGAAAAGGAAATGGGAGGAGATAATTCAGAGAGAGAAGGAGAACGAGGAAGAGGACAAGAATCGGGGGAAAATAGAAAGGAGAAAAAACGAAGGAGAAGAGAGAGAATTCTGTAAGAAGTAGAGAGAGAGAGAGAGAGAAAGATAAAGAGAAAGGAGAATCAGAAGTGAGGAGAGTAGGAGAAAAGATAGAATGAGGAGAAGAAAGTGGGAGAATAAAGAGGATGAGAGTGCAGAGAGCGCTAAGAAGGTCTTCTTGGACCTCTTCCTCCTCCTCCTTGTTCTTCTTCTTCTTCTTCTTCTTCTTCTTCTTCTTCTTCTTCTTTTTCTTCTTCTTCTTCTTCTTCTTCTCCTCCTCCTCCTCCTCCTCCTCCTCCTCCTCCTCCTCCTCCTCCCCCTCCCCCTCCTCCCGTTCTTCCTCCTCCTCCTCCCTCCCTCCTCCTCCTCCCTCTTCCTCTCATTTCTCCTCCTCCCTTCTCCTCTTCTTCCCCTTTCCTCCTCCTCCTTCCTCCTTCCTCCTCCTCCTCCTCCTCTCATTTCTCCTTTTCTCCTCCTCCTCCCTTCCCTCCTCCTCCTCCTCTTCCTCCTCCTCCCCCTTCATTCCTCCTCCTCCCCCTCCTCCTCCCTCCTCCTCCTCCTCCCTCCTCCTCCTCACTCCTCCTCCTCCTCCTCCCTCCTCCTCCTTCCTCCTCCCTCCTCCCCTCCTCCTTCTTCCTCCTCCTTCCTTCCTCCTCCCTCCACTTCTCCTTCTCCTCCTCCTCCATCCTCCCTCCTCCTCCTCCCTCCCTTCCTCCTCCTCCTCCCTTCCTCCTCCTTCCTCCTTCTTCCTCCTCCTCCTTCCTCCTCCTCCCCTACCTCCCTTCCCCTCCTCCTCCTCCTCCACCTCCTCCTCCTCTTCCTCCTCCTCCTCCTTCCTTCCTTCCTTCCTTCTCCTCCTCCTCCTCCTCTTCCTTCCTTCCTTCCCCTTTCCTCCCTCTTCCCTCTTCTTCCTCTTTCTTCTTCCTCTTCCTTTCCTTCTTTCCTTCTTCTTCTTCCTTCTTCCTCCTCCCCTGTTTTCCTCCTCCTCCTCCTCCTCCTCCTCCTCCTCCTCCTCCTCCTTCTCTTCCTCCTCCCTCCTCCTCCTCCTCCTCCTCCAAGACGCTCCTCCCATGAGCTCATCTGTCTTCCATTCAATGCTTCTTCCTCAATCATCCTCCTTTCATAGTTTTCTTTAAACCTTCAAAAGGCCGCTGGATGAATGCTCTTATTATCTGCAAGAGAAGGCGAGGGAGGAGGAGGAGGAGGAGGAGGAAGAAGGGGTGGAAGGGGGAGGAAGAGGAAGGGGAGGAGGAGGAGGAAGGGGTGGAAGGGGGAGGAGGAGGAGGAAGGGAGAGGAGGAGGAGGAAGAGAAAGAGGAGGAGAAGGAGGAAGAAGGGGGAGGAGAGGAAGAACGGGAGGAGGAGGAGGAAGAAGGGGGAGGAGGTGGAGGAGGCGGCCAGGGAGGAAAAAGACAGGAAGAGGAAGTGGAAAGTGAGAAGCGTGGGAAAAGGAGGAGGTGAAGGAGAAGAAGAAAAAAAAAGAAAAAAAAGGAAAAGAAAGGAGATTTGAAATGGAAGATTAAATAAAGAGGAAATAAGAAGAGGAAGAGGAGAATGGAAAAAGAAGCAGCAACAAAATGGGACGAACCAGCGAGAGCAAGGAATCCCGAGGAAAATAGAGCAGCGTTAGAAAGACGATGAAAATAAACGAGAAAGTGAACGTAAAGGAAAACCTCTTTCGGTCGAGTTAGATCGCTTTAGGGAGGGGAAAGAAACGAGAGGAAAGGAGAGAATAATGAAAAAGAAGAAAAAAAAATGTATATGTGTATGATATATAATATATATGAGGGATAGCGGAGATAAAACACAGCTTGAACTGCAGAAGGAATGAGAGGAACAGAAAATATTAATAATTTTACTACGGTCTGTAATAGCGGCTTCATGGAGTATAAAAAAAAATAATAATAATAATAAAAAATAAAAATAAAAAAATAAAAAATAATAACTATAGAAAAGAAACCATATTACCTTTACTACGAAGTCCGCCATAACGGCCACAGAGAGCAATAAAATGCAGAGAGAATAACAGTAGATTGATAAAGGAAGAGGAGAGAAAACACAAGAAGAGAAATGGAAATCTTGCGAGGTAACAGGGGGGGAGATTTGCGCTTCTCGCCTCAGGGATGGGCGGGGAAGGCGGAAAAGGGCGTGGGGTTCTGGACGAGAGAGGGAGGAGGGAGAGGAAAGGAGAGGGGAAGGAAGAGGAGGAATATGGGGGGAAAGGGAGAAGAGGAAAGGAAGAAGGGGATCGGAGAGGGAAAGGAGGAAGTGGGACGAAAAAGAGGGACGTATAGAGAAAGAAAAATATGAATAGAGAAGGAAAGGAGGAGGAGGAGGAGGATTATAAGGGGAAAGGGAGAAGAGAAACGGAGGAGGATCGGAGAGGGAAAGGAGGAAGAGGGACGAAAAAGAGGGACGTATAGAGAAAGAAGAATATGAATAGAGAAGGAAAAGAGGAGGAGGAGGAATATAAGGGGAAAAGGAGAAGAGGAAGGGAGGAAGTGGAACGAAAAGGAGGAACGTATATAGAGAAGAAGAAGATGAACAGAGAAGGATATGAGGAGAAATATCGGGGGAAAGAGAGAAGAGAAACGGAGAGGGAAAAGAAGATGAAAATAGAATGAAAGGGACGTAGAGGAAAATAAGAAGAGTAACGTAGAAGGGAATGGATTTCTGACGGAGAGAGATAGAAGGAATCGAAAAAGAGAAACGGGAGGAGAAGAGAAGGAGGAGAGAGCGCAAGAAACAGTAAGACAAAGAGAGATAAGGAGAAAAAATGCCCAACACGTACATAGAAAATTATTCCCGCACATAAAGACGATGTTTGCTCCCAAGATCTTGACCTCGGGGACTCCTTGCTCTGGCCACTTGATTAAAAACAGTACCAACCTTGGCCATGAAGGTCGTCTAAGGTCAGACGTCACACCTTGTCACCCAGAAAGGTCGTCTAAGGTCAGCATCACTCCTTGTCACCCAGGAATGTCGTCTAAGGTCAGACATGACTCCTTCTCACCCAGAAAGGTCGTCTAAGGTCACACACCACTGCCTGTCACCCATAAAGGTCATCTAAGGTCAGACATCACTCCTCACCCACGAAGGTCGTCTAAGGTCAGACATGACTCCTCACCCAGAAAGGTCGTCTAAGGTCACACACCACTGCCTGTCACCCATAAAGGTCATCTAAGGTCAGACATCACTCCTCACCCACGAAGGTCGTCTAAGGTCAGACATGACTCCTTCTCACCCAGAAAGGTCGTCTAAGGTCAGACATGACTCCTCACCCAGAAAGGTCGTCTAAGGTCAGACATCACACCTTCTCACCCAGAAAGGTCGTCTAAGGTCAGACATGACTCCCTCTCACCCACAAAGGTCGTCTAAGGTCACACATCACTCCTTCTCACCCACGAACCCCAAGAGACAAATATCTTCGTCCGTGTAGACATCGCCACCTTCTTCAGCCTCGCCTGCAGGACGTGGCTTCCTTACAACACCAGTTTCCCCGAAGGACTTGCCCATCCCGAACTTTTCAGGCTGTGTTAGACCCGACTGAGTTCCCCTGGTCATTGTAGGGTCTTTTATCTACATTATCTATATTAGGAAGGGATATGAGGAGAAAGAGAGGGAATGAGAGGTAGAGAGAGGGGTGAAAAAAAAGCTGTGAAAGGGGTTCAAATTATGGGGAATAAAGAGATGAAGAAGAGGAAGAAAGAACTTTTTTTATCTACATTATCTATATTAGGAAGGGAGATGAGGAGAAAGAGGGGGAATGAGAGAGGTAGAGAGAGGGTGAAAAAAAGCTGTGAAAAGGGTTCAAATTGGGGGGAATAAAGAGATGAAGAAGAGGAGGAGAATAGAGCTACGGAGAGAGAGAGAGGGGAATGAGAGGTAGAAAGAGGGTGAAAAAAAAGCTGTGAAAGGGGTTCAAATTGGAGGGGGAATAAAGAGATGAAGAAGAGGAAGAAGATAGAGCTACGGAGAGAGAGAGAGAATTAGATCGTAAATAATATTTTATCCTTCACTTGAAGAAGATAAAGAAGATGCAATCTCAAGAGTGCGGGGATTACCTCGAAGGAAACGCTGCTCGAGATGAAGGAGGTAGAGAGAGAGAGAGAGAGAGAGAGAGAGAGAGAGAGAGAGAGAGAGAGAGAGAGAATGAGAGAGAGAGAGAGAGAGAGAGAGAGAGAATGAGAATGAGAATGAGAATGACAGAATGAGAATGAGAGAGGGAGAGGGAGAGGGAGAGGGGAGAGAGAGAGGAGGAGGACGAGAGAGAGAGAGAGAGAGAGAGAGAGAGAATGAGAATAAGAGAGAGATGGACAGAGAAAGAGAGAGAGAGAGAGAGAGAGGAGGGAAGAGGGAAAAGGAAAGGGGAAGAGGGAGGAGGGAGGAGGAAGGAGGGGGGAGGGGGGAGGAGGGGGAGGAAAGAGGGAGGAGGGAGGAGGGAAAGAGAAAGAGAGAGAGAAAGACCGAGGGAATAAGCGATAGAGGGAGGGAGGCAAGGAAGAAAAAAAAAAGAACACGAGTAAAAAAATACAGCAGAATGACACAGTGAAGGACAAAATTGTGGAAGGAAGTTGAAGACTGAACACACCAGCTGATAACGAACGTAGGAATAGAGCGAAAGGAGAGACGTATATAGTAAAGGATTACTGGACGTGTAATGGGGGGGAAGACATTATTGTTTGGGAAAAAAAAAACACTGTCGGGAAAGATGCAGAAGGATAATGCTGGCCAGATGATGGATGGTGATGGATGAGGCGAGAAACTGTGGGAAAGAGTTGGAGGAGAGAGAAAAATGGAGGATTGAGGGTTTCTGTGGGGAGTCCTGTTGGGGGAGAAAGGGAGGGGTTGGGGGGGGAAGGGTGTGTGTATGGGTGTGTGTGTGTGTTTGATTGCTTATATATATATTTGTGTTTGTGTGTGTTTGAATGCTTTTATATGCGTGTGTGTGTATGTGTTTGAATGTTTTTATAGCGCGCGCGCGCGTGCGTGTGTGTGTGTGTGTGTGTGTGTGTGTGTGTGTGTGTGTGTGTGTGTGTGTGTGTGTGTGTGTGTGAGTGTGTGTGTGTGTGTGTGTGTGCGTGTGCGTGTGCGTGTGCGTGTGCGTGTGCGTGTGCCTGTGTGTATTCGAACCTGCGAACAACCAAAGGATCACACTGAAACTTGAGTGCTCTTGTGATTCATATTATACCCTTTTACCCGAAACACATATTTACAGCCGCCGGGGAAACGTCTCTGTCTCGAAATCCATTTTATGATTTTATATTCGCTGTATTTGAGGATCGCATAGCCAGCGGCGACGGCGTAGACGAAAGTACATTTGTGTGAAAGCGGTGTCGGGTTTCTTTCAAGCTCCTGGAAGAAATCGTAGATGTAAGAATAGATAGAAATAAAAGGAAAATAGATAGTAAGTAATGGGCCATCCATTGGTGTCATCGTGACCTTCTCTTGTCTTGTATTTCTTCGATATTTCTCATCATTTCCCCTGCATTATATTCCTTTTTATTTATTTATTTTTCATTATTATCCTTCTTTTTTATATCATCCGTATCCTTCATCGCTACTATGCTTATTATTATTGTTTTGACTCTTCTTCAAGATGTTCTCCGTATTTCTTCACTTTTTCAACACTTTCTCTTTTTAACTCCATTTCTTCTTCATTTTCTCCGTCTTCTAAACTCCCCCCCTTCTTCACCTTTTTCCTTCGTCTTTCTTTACTTCCTCATCATTCTCCCACTCTTTCAAGCCTCTCCTCCTCCTCCTTTCTCTCCTTAGCATGTAATATGAACGTCTTCCAAACTTCTCCTCTTCTTCATCATCATCTCCGCCTATCCCCCTCTTCGTTCTCCCCGTCTTTTTCTCACTTCCTCGCCTCTCTCCCCTATCCCCCTTCGTCATCATTTTCTCTGCCTTTTCCTCTTAATTCACCCCTGTCTTCCTCCCACCTTCCTCGCCTCTCTCCCCCTCTTTTCCCCACTTCCTTATCATTTTCCACCCTCCTCCTCCACTTCCCCATCATTTCCCACTCTCCGTCCTCCAAGCCTCATCTGACCTCATCTTCTTATCTCTCCCCTCATTCTCCCCGCCTCTCCCCCACTTCTCCATCATTCCACTTCCTCCACCCCCACATCCCCATCATTTCCCACCCCCTCCTTCCTCCAAGCCCCATCTAACCCGCTCTACCCTCTCTCTCCCCACTTCCTCGCATCTCTCCCTCTCTTTTCCCACTTCCTCCTCCCCACCTTCTCCATAATTTTCCACCCCACCTCCCATCATTTCCCACCCCTTCCTTCCTCCAAGCTTCATCACTCCCCCTCACATACACACACACTTCCTCATCATCCCCACACTTCCCCATCACTCCCCACCCCCACCTCCTGCCAAGTCCCCATCTAACTTGCTCTCCCCCTCTCTCTTCCCCACTTCCTCATCATCCCCCCACACTTCCTCATCATCACTCCCCACTTCCCCACCCCCCTCCCTGCCAAGCCCCCTCTAACCCGCTCGCCCCTTCTCTCTTCCCCCACTTCCTCATCATCCCCCAACATCCCCATCACTCCCCCTCCCTCCCTGCCAAGCCCCATCTAACCCGCTCTCCCCCACTTCCTCATCATCCCCCCACACTTCCCATCATCCCCCATCACTCCCCCCACCCCCCTCCTCCCTACCAAGCCCCCTTCTAACCCGCTCTCCCCTTCTCTCTCCCCCCCGCAGCATGTAACATGAACGTGCACAGGCGGTGTACGGAGAGCGTGCCCAACCTGTGCGGATGCGACCACACGGAGCGCAGGGGCCGCCTGGAGCTCAAGATCACCTGCGTCGGGAATAAGCTGACGGCCGAGAGTGAGTACTTTTGTTGTTGTTTGTTGTTTGTTGATTTTGTTGTTGGTTTTGTTGTTGGTTTTGTTGGTGATTGGTTAAGTATTGGTGTTGGTGTTGATGATCCATCATTATTGTTATTATTGTAGTATTGGTGTTGGTGTTGATGATCCATCATTATCATTATTATTGTAGTATTGGTGTTGGTGTTGATGATCCATCATTATCATTATTATTGTAGTATTGGTGTTGGTGTTGATGATCCATCATTATCATTATTATTGTAGTATTGGTGTTGGTGTTGATGATCCATCATTATTGTTATTATGAATTGTTGTTATTGTTGTTATGAATTGTTATTATTTATTTATTGTTTATTATTATTTGTTGTTGTTATCAATATTATCATCATCATCATCATCATCATCATCATCATCATCATTATCTTTATCATCATCATAGTCATAATCATTGTTATTATTATCATCATCATTATTATTATTATTGTTATTATTATTATTATTATTATTATTATTATTATTATTATTATTATTATTATTATTATTATTGTCATTATTATTGACATTATTGGTATCATTATTATTATCATTATTATGGTTATTGTTCTCCATATTATTCTTACTCTTGTTCTTCTTGTTATAATTATCATTGATAGCAGAATTAGTAGTAATTATTATTATTACTCTCATTATTTCTCTG
The DNA here is from genome assembly GCF_042767895.1 of Penaeus vannamei. Classification (NCBI taxonomy): domain Eukaryota; kingdom Metazoa; phylum Arthropoda; class Malacostraca; order Decapoda; family Penaeidae; genus Penaeus; species Penaeus vannamei. Next base: position 47,014,796 of record NC_091555.1, read on the forward strand.
GTTTGTGATCATTCTTTTTCGGAATAGTTTAGACTTTAGAGGAAAGAAGGAGGTAGGATAGCTGCGATGATTGAAAGGAAAGGGGAGATGGGAGGAAGGAGGTAGAGTAAGGAAGGATATGAAGAAAGGAGATGGGAAGAAAAGGGGAGAAGGAACAGGGAAAAGAAGTGAAAGATATAGATAGAAAGAAAATTAGAAACAAAACGGAAGTAGGAGGCAAATAAGGGAGAGAGAAGAAATAGAAGTAAAAAGGATTGATAAAAAAGGAAGAAGAGAGAGAGAAAAAAATATTATTTTACGCGAATAGGTAACCAAAGCTTCTCCATCTTTCTTAGCTGTAATAAAATTTTCTTTCGAGATTTTCTCACGGTGTCAGGACTTCTAGATCCACGCGGAGATGTGGGTTCGGGCGAATAACACGTGGGCGTGTCTTTTTACGCCCGTTTTATGCCTATTGGTGGATTTGTTAAGGCTGGTTGTCTCGTTTATGTGTAGTGTATGTGTTTTTATGTGTATAGTGTTGATAGATTTATGAGGTTTGGGAGGTCAGTGTATGCTGTTTTATTTTTATGAGGTATGGGGACCTGCTGGTGGATTGATGTATTTTTAAGGTAGAGGAATTTACTGTATATTGATATGTTTTTTATGAGGAGGTTTACAGGATATGTTTTTATGAGGTATAAAAAATCTACTCTAGATATATTTCATGAGGCATGAGAATCTACTCTATAGATATATTTCATGAGGTATGAAAATCTGCTCTATAGATATATTTCATAAAGTATAAGAATTCACTATATATCTTCATTTTCTTTGTCATACACGGGAAAAAATAATAATAATAATAAAATAAGAATAATAAATAAAATCACATTTAAACACCAATAACAAATAACCAAATAACTGGCTCTTCCTAAATCCTGTTTCTGGAAATCCCGAAGGAAGAGGAGATACACGAGGAGGAAAAAAAATCGGAAAAACTTGACAGGATTGACAGCAAGAGAGAGTTGGGGGGGGGGGGGAGGGATAGAGGAGGAGAGGGAAGGGGCAAGAGAAGGAGAGGGAGAGAGGAGGAGAGGGAAGGGGCTAGGAGAAGGAGGGAGAGAGGTAGGGACGGAGGGAGGGAGGAGGAAGGAGAGAGGTAGGGACGGAGGGAGGAAGGAGGAGAGGGAGGGATAGAAGGAGAGAAGGAGGGAGCGAGGAAGAGAGGGAGAAGGAGAGAAGGAGGGAAGGGGCTAGAGAGGGAGAGGGTGGGAGGGAGGGAGAGGGGGTGATGTGCTGGCTGACTCTGTGTTTTATTTCGAGGGGAAAGGAAGAGGTAGGATAGAGAGGGAAAGAAAGAGGAAAAGGAGGAAAGGGGAGTGGAGAAGGTGAGAGGGAGGGAAAGAAAGAGGTAGAGTAGGGAGAAAGAGGAAGAGAAGATGAGGAAAGAGGGAGAGGAGAAGAATGTGAGAGAGAGGGAGAGACAAAGAAAGAGGTAGGATAGGGAGAAAGAGGAAGAGAAAGCGGTAGGGTATGGAGGAAAAGGAAGTAATTGGAAGAGGAAAAGAAGGTGAGGAGAGAGAAAGAGAGAGGAAAAGAAGGAAGGGGAAGAGAAAATGAGAGAAAAAAGAAGAAGAAAGAGATAGGGCAGGGGGAAGAAGAGAAGCAGAAAAGCAATACTAAAATAAGAAGCAGAAAATAGTTGGAAGTAGAGATATATATATAAAAAGATAGACAGACATTGATTAAAACCTAAAAGAGGAAGAGAATGTAATAAATGGAGAGAGACGATAAGATTAAAAATAGGGATTATTGATAAAAAAGGAGAAAAAGGGAGTCGCTATATACAGTTACCAAGAAAGATCTGTCACCTTATAGGGAAAAAAATATGCAAATTAGAGAGGGAAAATCACCATAGAAAGAAAAAGAAATACGAAAAAGAGAAAAAAAAAGAAAGTGAGGGAAAATCACCATAGAAAGAAAAATAAATACGAAAGAGAGAAAAAAAAAGAAAGTGAGGGAAAATCACCATAGAAAGAAAAATAAATACGAAAGAGAGAAAAAAAAAGAAAGTGAGGGAAAATCACCATAGAAAGAAAAAGAAATACGAAAGAGAGAAAAAATAGAAAGTGGGGGAAAATCACCATAGAAAGAAAAAGAAATACGAAAGAGAGAAAAAATAGAAAGTGGGGGAAAATCACCATAGAAAGAAAAAGAAATACGAAAAATAAAACAAAAATAGAAAGTGAGGGAAAATCACCATAGAAAGAAAAAGAAATACGAAAAAAAATAAAAAAGTGAGGGAAAATCACCATAGAAAGATAAAGAAATACGAAAAAGAAAAAAGAAAAAGAAAATCACCATAGAAAGAAAAAGAAATACGAAAAAGAGAAAAAAAAGTCACCATATAGGAAATAAATGAAAGATAAAATTTTGTAATGCGATAAAAGGTAATAAAAAAAAAATCACCACATCGGGGAAAAGTAAAGATAGTAAGCGATAGTCAGTATAGAAAGAAAGAGAGAGAGAAAATAAAAAGAGAAGAGAAGAGGAGAGAAAGGAAGGAGAAGTGATTTGGTTCTCGCCTTCGAGGCTTCTTTTTCATCTCCCATTTTTTCTTTCTTTCTTCTTTTGTTTTTTATCTTTGCTTTACTTCTTTTTGTCTGGTTTTCTTTTTTCTTTATTGCTTGTTTTCTTTTTTTTCTTTTGTTTTACTCTTTTTTCTTTTCTTTTCTTTTTTATTTTGTTATTATTATTTTTTTTAATCTCCTTTCTTTTTTCTGTTCTTCTTTTTCCTATTTCCTTTGCTTATCCCCCCCTTTTTTGTCAGTTTTATACTTTTTCTCTCTTTCTTTTCCACTTTACATTCGTCCTTCGTCTATGAAATAATTGTGAATAAGTATAAAAAAGTGGAGAGTGATAGAATGTAAAAAGAAAACGCAGAAAAAAGAAGAATGTAAATGGATGAAAGAATGAAAAATAAAGATTGGAGAGAGAAAAAAAAAAACAATGAAATTTGATGAAAGAGGGAAAAATAAATATTTGGGAGAGAAAGAGAAACAACGAAATTTGATGAAAGAATGAAAAGATAAAGATTGGGGTGAGAGAAAAAGATGGATTGGATGAGAAAGAATAAAACGAGAATTGGCGAGAGGGAAAAAAAAGAAGAGAAGGAGAGAGAAAGGAGAGACAAACAGTGGCGAAGCGTGAAGCGTGGAACAAGATGCCGTAAAAAGGATATAAAAATGAAAACGAAGGAAGGGAATGATAAAATAGGAGGAAGGGAAAGAAAGAAAGAAAGGAAGGAGGTGGGAGGAAGGAGTGGCAGGGGAAAGGAGAGAGAGAGAGAGAGAGACAGAGACAGACAGACAGACACATGCAAACAAATAATCATTAATTAGAGAGGAAAAGAGACACACTGACAAACAGAGAAAGAAGAATAAGGGAGAGACAGACAGGGACGAATAGAAACCGAGACAGACAGACAGACAGAGACGAATAGAAACCGAGACAGACAGACAGACAGAGACGAAGAACAAAGCACAAAAACAGAGACGAAGAACAAAGCAAAATAAATAAATAAATAAATAAATAAATAAAAATAAAAAGAAAAAAAGATAACGAGAGATGCAACACGAGCCAAGAAGAGGACAGAGGAAAACAAAGGTGAAAAGGCTTAAGCTGAGGACGAGGTCGGCGAGGATTTCATATGATCCCGCGGCGCATCTTCTCCTCGAGGACCTTCATGGACGAGCCGAGGAGGAGAGGAAGCAATTATTGTTTTGGAGAGATTTGGAGGCGATTTGGAGGAAGAGGCGGGGGCGGGAGAGGGAGAGGGGGGGGGAGAGGGGGAGGGAGAGGGAGAGGGAGAGGGAGGGAAGAGGGGTGAGAGAAAGAGGGAGGGAGAGAGAGGGAGGAGGAGGGAAGAGGGGTGAGAGAAAGAGGGAGGGAGGGAAAGAGGAAGGGAGGGAGAGGGAGAGGGAGGGAAGAGGGTTGAGAGAAAGAGGGAGGGAGGGAGAGGGAGAGGGAGGGAAGAGGGTTGAGAGAAAGAGGGAGGAGGAGGGAAGAGGGGTGAGAGAAAGAGGGAGGGAGGGAGAGGGAGAAGGAGGGAAGAGGGGTGAGAGAAGGAGGGAGGGAGGGAGAGTAGGAGAAAAGGGAGAAGGAAGTGGAGGGTGAGAGAAAGAGGGAGGGAGGGAGAGGGAGAAGGAAGGGAAGAGGGGTGAGAGAAAGAGGGAGGGAGGGAGAGGGAGAAGGAGGGAAGAGGGGTGAGAGAAAAGAGGGAGGGAGGGAAGAGGGAGAAGGAGGGAAGAGGGGTGAGAGAAGGAGGGAGGGAGGGAGAGTAGGAGAAAAGGGAGAAGGAAGTGGAGGGTGAGAGAAAGAGGGAGGGAGGGAGAGGGAGAAGGAGGGAAGAGGGGTGAGAGAAAGAGGGAGGGAGGGAGAGGGAGAAGGAGGGAAGGATGAGGGAGTGAGAGAAAGAGGGAGGGAGGGAGAGGGAGAAGGAGGGAAGAGGGGTGAGAGAAAGAGGGAGGGAGGGAGATCGAGAAGAGGGACGGATGAGAGAGTGAGAGACAGGGAGAGGGAGAAGGAGGGAAGAAGGGAGAGAGAAAGAGGGAGGGAGGGAGATCGAGAAGAGGGAAGGATGAGAGAGAGAGACAGAGAGAGGGAGGGAGGGAGGGAAGAGAGATGAGACAGAGAGAGAGGAAGGAAAGGAGGGAGGGAGGAAGATAGAGAAAGAGAGACAGAGACAGACAGGCAGTGAGAGTGAGAAAGAGAAAGGCAGCAAGCGAGAGAGAGAGAAAAAAAAAACTACGACCTCTCGGAGGCAGAATCTGGCGTCCTTGGCCCCTTTTAATGAGGACGGACGACCTGGAATGCCGAGGAGGACAGAATAACGACCCGATCCGAGTACTTCGCCTCGACTACGACAACGAAGACGACGATGATGACGATGATGGTGATGATGGTGATGATGATGATGACGATGACAACGACGACGGCGACGATGATGATGACGACGGTGATAACGATAACGACGACGACGGTGATGATGACGACGATGACTATGACGACGACGACGACGACGGCGACGGCGACGGCGATGATGACGACGATGACTATGACGACGACGACGACGACGGCGACGGCGATGATGACGACGATGACTATGACGACGACGGTGATGATGACGACGATGACTATGACGACGACGGTGATGATGACGACGATGACTATGACGACGACGACGATGACGATGACGACAACGACGACAACGATGACGATGATGATGACGATGACTACGATTATGACGACGACGACGACGACCCGGGCGGGTGGCGGGCGCGCGGGGGCGGACGGTGGGCGGGTCGAGAGGATCCGCCCGAGAAGAAAAGGTCGGGGCGGAGGCGAGGCGGAAGGTCGAGGCGGAAGGTCACCGCATCACAGGTTCATTCAGGGGCCGTAATGAGGTTCCCGCGATCGATGTTGCATTGATCCTCATGCCATGCGGTGATCTCCCTTTCCCCCCCCCTTCTCTCTCACCCTCTCTCCCCCCCCATCCCCCCACCCCAGCGGGAGTTCTCGGCACCCTGGGGGACCCCCCGCGGTGCATTGTGGGTGTACCTGTGGCGCGAAGGTGGAGGGCGTGGGGGGGTATGGGGAGTGGGGGTTGGAGGATGGGGAGGGGGGTTAGGGGTGGAGGATGGGGAGGGGGAGGGGGATTAGGGGGAGGAAGGAGGAGGATGGGGAGGGGGAGGAAGGAGGAGGGGGAGAGGGAGGTCTGTAAACAAGAAGCGATGCTGGGTTTTGTCAGTTTCGGGTTGGGTGGGGGGCGGGGGCGGGGGGGATGCAGATGATGAGATTGGGGAACAATGGTTTCTCTCTCTCTCTCTCTCTCTCTCTCTCTCTCTCTCTCTCTCTTTCTTTTTCTTTTCTCACTCTCTCTCTCTTTCTTTCTCTCATTTTCTCTCTCTGTCTCTCTTTCTTTTTCTCACTCTCTCTCTCTCTCTCTTTTTCTCACTTTCTCTCTCTCTCTCTCTTTCTTTTTCTCACTCTCTCTCTCTCTCTCTCTCTCTCTCTCTCTCTCTCTCTCTCTCTCTCTCTCTCTCTCTCTCTCCCTCTCTCCCTCTCTCCCTCTCTCCCTCTCTCCCTCCCTCCCTCCCTTCCTCCCTTCCTCCCTCCCCCCCTCCCTCCCTCTCTCCCTCTCTCCCTCCCTCCTCCTCTCTCTTCCTCTCCCTCCCTTCCTCCCTCCCTCCTCTCCTCCCTCCCTCCCTCCCTCCCTCCCTCCTCCCTCTCTCCCTATCTCCCTCCTTCTCCCTCCCTCTCTCTTGATCTGTAAGAATTTTGTCCTTCGTATGGCGCTCACACTTGTTCATGAACAGTGCGTCACGACTTTCGCCCTTATGGGACTCCCGGGCCGTTCATTTCACCGAATATTTGAACTCCTGTCGGCTGAGTGTGTGTAGCCTCCGGGGAAGAGTCTTCTGTGAGGGTTTTCTTTGAGCGTTTCGTCTTTTTTTTTTTTTTTTTTTACTAAACTTGTAACGCGGGAAGCTGGTTTTGTAGTCTTGAGGTTTCGTCTGATCTCCGGTCTTTCCTTTTATTTTGATTCTTTATTTTTAATTTATTTATTATAATTTTTTTTTTGGTATTTGAGTTCTTCGTCTTCTGTTCCTCTGTTCCTTTTTTTTCTCCTCTCATATTCATTCTCTCTCTCTCTCTCTCTCTCGCTCTCTCTCTCTCTCTTTCTCTCTCTCTCTCTCTCTCTCTCTCTCTCTCTCTCTCTCTCTCTCTCCCCCTCCCTCCCTCCCTCCCTCCCTCCCTCCCTCTCTCTCTCTCTCTCCCTCTCTCTCTCTCTCTCTCTCTCTCTCTCTCTCTCTCTCTCCCTCCCTCCCTCCCTCCCTCCCTCCCTCCTCCCTCCCTCCCTTTCCCCTCCCTCCCCCATCCCCCTCTCTCCTTCCTCCCTCTCCCTCCCTCTCCCTCCCTTCCTATCCCTCCCTCCCTCCCTCCCTCTCCCTCCCTCCCTCCCTCTCCCTCCCTCCCTCCCTTTCCCTCCCTCTTGATCTGTAAGAACTTTGTCCTTCGTATGGCGCTCACACTTGTTCATGAACAGTGCGTCACGACTTTCGCCCTTATGGGACTCCCGGGCCGTTCATTTCACCGAATATTTGAACTCCTGTCGGCTGAGTGTGTGTGTAGCCTCCGGGGAAGAGTCTTCTGTGAGGATATTCTTTAAGCGCTTCGTCTTTTTTTTTCTTTTTTTTGACTAAACTTGTAACGCGGGAAGCTGGTTTTGTAGTCTTGAGGTTTCGTCTGATCTTCGGTCTTTCCTTTTATTTTGATTCTTTATTTTTTTTTTTTTATTTTTTTTTTTTTTTTGGATTTGAGGTCTTCGTCTTCTGTTCCTCTGTTTCTTTTTTTTTCCTCTCATATTCTCTGTCTCTCTGTCTCTGTCTCTCTCTCTCTCTCTCTCTCTCTCTCTCTCTCTCTCTCTCTCTCTCTCTCTCTCTCTCTCTCTCTCTCTCTCTCTCCTTCCCATCCCTCCCTCCCTCCCAGCCTCATCCCTCCCCTCCCCTCCCACCCTACCCCTCCCTCCCTCCCAGCATCCCTCCCTCCCTCCCTCCCTCCCCCTCCCTCCTTCTCCCTCCCTCTCTTGTGATCTGTAAGAATTCTGTCCTTCGTATGGCGCTCACACTTGTTCATGAACAGTGCGTCACAACTTTCGCCCTTATGGGACTCCCGGGCCGTTCATTTCACCGAATATTTGAACTCCTGTCGGCTCTCCCTCCTCCCTCCCTTTCCCTCTCCCTCCCTCCCTCTTTCCTCTCCCTCCCTCCCTCCCTCCCTCCCTCCCTCCCTCCCTCCCTCCCTCCCTCTCCCCTCCCTCCCTCCCTATCTCTCCCCCTCCTCCCTCTCCCTCCCTCCTTCTCCCTCCCTCTCTCTCTCTTGATCTGTAAGAATGTTGTCCTTCGTATGGCGCTCACACTTGTTCATGAACAGTGCATCTCAACTTTCGCCCTTATGGGACTCCCGGGCCGTTCATTTCACCGAACATTTGAACTCCTGTCGGCTGAGTGTGTGTAGCCTCCGGGGAAGAGTATTCTGTGAGGGTTTTCTTTGAGCGTTTCGTCTTTTTTTCTTTTTTTTACTAAACTTGTAACGCGGGAAGCTGGTTTTGTAGTCTTGAGGTTTCGTCTGATCTTCGGTCTTTCCTTTTATTTTGATTCTTTATTTTTTTTTTTGTCTTTCCTTTTATTTTGATTTTTTTTTTTTTTTTTTGGGGGGATTTGAGTTCTTCGTCTTCTGTTCCTGTTTTTTTTTTTTTCCTCATATTCTCTGTCTCTGTCTCTGTCTCTCTCTCTCTCTCTCTCTCTCTCTCTCTCTCTCTCTCTCTCTCTCTCTCTCTCTCTCTCTCTCTCTCTCTCTCTCTCTCTCTCTCTCTCACTGCTGCTTCCTTATTTCGCGGCTCTCTCTCCCACTTTTATTTCCACCATTTTTTACCGTCTTTCACGTTCTCCTCCTTTTTGCTCTTTTACTCTTTTCCTTTCTCTTTTCAGCTCTCCATTCTATCAACCTCTTCTCTCTACTCTCATCTCGTCTTCTCTCTCTCTCTCTCTCTCTCTCTCTCTCTCTCTCTCTCTCTCTCTCTCTCTCTCTCTCTCTCTCTCTCTCTCTCCCTCTCTCTCTTTCCCTCTCTCTCTTCTCCCTCTCTCTCTCTCTCTCTCTCTCTCTCTCTCTCTCTCTCTCTCTCTCTCTCTCTCTCTCTCTCTCTCTCTCTCTCTCTCTCTCTCTCTCTCTCTCTCTCTCTCTCTCCCTCTCTCTCTCCCCTCCCTCTCTCTCTCTCTCTCTCTCTCTCTCTCTCTCTCTCTCTCTCTCTCTCTCTCTCTCTCTCTCTCTCTCTCTCTCTCTCTCTCTCTCTCTCCTTTCCTCACCCTCTCCCACACGATCCCCCCCCTCCCTCTGTGTCTCCCTCTCCCTTTTCCAATTCACCCCTTCCCCCCCCCCCCTTTACACCCTCCATTTCCCGCACTCGATCTCCCTTTCGCGCTCCATGAAATCCCGCCTTAGTTTTGTGAAGCTGGAGCATCGATGCATTTAAATTGCCTCGATAATCTCGGGGAATCCGGAACCGTTACATTTTTGAATCTCGCGCGCCGCACTTCATCGCCCGCGAAACCGATCCCGCGCTCGTGATTGGCTGGTTTGAATGACGGCGGCGACGAGGGCGGTTGGCGCTGTGAGGGAGATGTGCGAGGCGGTTAAGAAGAAGGATGGGGAGGATAGAAGGATGGAAGAAGGGGTGGAGGGTGATGGGAAGAGAAGTGAAGAGGAGAGAAGGAGAGGGATGAGAATAAACGATTCTTGTTCTCACTTACGTCTCCATTTCTTTCCGACTCTCTTTCTCTGTCTGTCTGTCTCTCTCTCTCTCTCTCTCTCTCTCTCTCTCTCTCTCTCTCTCTCTCTCTCTCTCTCTCTCTCTCTCTCTCTCTCTCTCTCTCTCTCTCTCTCTCTCTTTCTCTCTCCCTCTCTCTCTCCTCTCTCTCTCTCTCCCTCTCCCTCTCCCTCTCTCTCTCTCTCTCTCTCCTCTCTCTCTCTCTCTCTCTCTCTCTCTCTCTCTCCCTCTCCCTCTCTCTCTCTCTCTCTCTCTCTCTCTCTCTCTCTCTCTCTCTCTCTCTCTCTCTCTCTCTCTCTCTCTCTCTCTCTCTCTCTCTCTCTCTCTCTCTCTCTCTCTCGCTTTCGCTCTCTCTCTCTCTCTCTCTCTCTCTCTCTCTCTCTCTCCTCTCCCTCCTCTCTCCCTCTCTCTCTCCTCCCTCCCTCTCTCCCTCCCTCTCTCCCTCCTCCTCTCTCCCTCCTCTCCCTCCCTCCCTCCTCTCTCCTCTCTCCTCTCTCTCTCTCTCCCCTCTCTCTCCCTCTCTCCCTCTCTCTCTAACTCCCTCCTTTCATTCTCTCCTTCACCCTCTTCCCCTTCCTCTCTCCCCTCACTCTTCATCAGTTCCGCTTCACTCTTCCATTTCCCTCCCACTCCTGCTTCTATCGCGGTTTCCCCAAGCACCCCTTTCCATTGTTGTGGCTGAAGGGAATGTGAGTAGAAAGGACATCCCTTTAGAGCAAGTGATGAGAGGTTGACGGGTGATTGGGGAGAGCGGACGGTGAGGGAAGGGAGAAAGAGGGGAGAAGGGAGAATATAGGAGAAAGAGGGTAGAGAAGGGAGAATATAGGAGTAGAAAGAGGGATGAGAAGAGAGGAGAAGGGAGAATATAGGAGGAGAAGGGAGAATATATGAGGAGAAAGAGGGGAGAAGGGAGAATATAGGAGGAGAAAGAGGAGAGAAGGGAGGATATAGGAGGAGAAAGAGGGAAGGGAAGAGAGGAGAAGGGAGAATATAGGAGAAAGAGGGTAGAGAAGGGAGGAGAAAGGCGAGAAGAGAAGAAATGAGATGGGGGAAAAGGGGAAAGTAGAGAATAGACGAAAAGAGAGGAGAGGAGTAAAGAGAAAAAGAAGAGAGGAGAGGGGTAGAAAAGAGATGAGAGAAGAGAGCGAAGGAAAAAAGAGAAAGATCCACACACAACGTAACAAAAGTGAGAGCGAGAGTGGACAGTGGACCAAAGAGAGAGAGAGAGAGAGAGAGAGAGAGAGAGAGAGAGAGAGAGAGAGAGAGAGAGAGAGAGAGAGAGAGAGAGAGAGAGATGTAGGGAGAGAGAGAAGAGTAGAAAATAGCTTAGGCTCTTGATGGAAGTGGCAGGAATAGGCCTATCCTATGTCGCAACATTTGAGCTCGGTGACTGTATTGTTTTGTTATTATTATTGTCTTTATTACTTTACTTCGGTGATATTGGAATCAGAGATCGTAGCATCCGGTTATGGTTTTGTATCTTTATTTATGCTTGTTTTGTTGTTATCATCGCTGTTAATAATGTTATTTATTGTTATTTATCACCTTTTTTTATTTTTTCATTTATTTTATGTGGCGTAATGCTGAGAATCATCATTATTGTTATTGTTATTATTATGTTATTGTTACCCTTATGGTATCAGGGAATTGAAATAAGTACTATTGTTATTGTTATTCTTCCTTTTGTTGTTTTATGATGATGATCGTGTTTGTAATGACGGAGATACGGAATTATTTTACTGGTGTATTGTATTTACTTCGATGATTTAATTATTTAATTATGTGTAGTGTGTTTTTCTTGTTAACAATTAATTGATTATTAATGTTATTAATGTTTTGTTCTGTTATTATTATTGTTGTTATTATCA
>NC_091555.1:47031033-47066033 GCF_042767895.1 Penaeus vannamei
AGCTGTTGGGTAAGAAAGGAGGGGGGGGAGGGAGGAGGAGGGACCTTGCCTTTCCTTAGGGTTACATGCGAGGGAGGAGGAGGAGAGAGGAGAGGAAGGGCAGAGGAGGAGGGAAGGGAGAGGGTTATGGTGAAGAAAGGAGGGAGAGGAGGAAGAGAGGAAAGGGAAGGGATTGTGGTAAAGAAAGGAGGGAGAGAAGGAGAGAGGAGGGAAGAGGAAGAGAGGAAGGGAGGGATTATGGAAGAAAGGAGGGGGAGAAGGAGAGAGAAGGAAGAGAGGGAAAGGGAGGGGATTATGGTGAAGAAAGGAGAGAGGAGGGAAGAGGAAGAGGAAAGGGAGGGGATTATGGTGAAGAAAGGAGGGAGAGACGGGGCATAGGAGGAGGGAAAAGAGAAAAGGGAGAGGATTATGGTAAAGAAAGGAGGGACAGAAGGAGAGGAGGAGGGGTGGGAAGGGTAGTGGTAAGAGGAGGGAAAGAGAAACAGAATTTATGCGCACACACACACACACACACACGCACACGCACACGCACACGCACACGCACACACACACACACACGCAGACACACACACACAAACACAAACAAACAAACAAGTAAACAAACAAACAAACAAACAAACCCGAGAAAGGAAAAAAGGAAAACAAACCAGATTTTCCTCGGCGCGTTCTTCCATCCACGAGAGAGAGAGAGAGAGAGAGAGAGAGAGAGAGAGAGAGAGAGAGAGAGAGAGAGAGAGAGAGAGGGAGGGAGGGAGGGAGGGAGGGAAATCTTCGCTCTTTAGTTGAACATTAAGAAATCTGGGCGAGCAACAGGCGCCGATTAGGATTCCTAATAGGTGATCGTTCCCCTGGTGATTGGGCGGCCGCTGGGCTGACCTCCGCCTCCCCGGGCCGCCCGCACATGACCCAGGGAGGAGGGGCTCTCTTGCACACGCGCAATCGTGAACATGAGAATACGCACACACGCACACGCATACGCACAATCACACACAAACATCCCCGCAAACACATACACATACACACACAAACACCCCCACAAACACCCCCCCCCCCACACACACACATACACACAAACACTCCCACAAACGCACACACAAACGCCCCCCCACAAACACCCCCCACACACAACCCCCCCCTACACCCACACAAACACCCCCACACACACACAAACACCCCCACAAATACACACACACCCACAAACACCTCCCCCCCAACACACACACACAACCCCCCTTCCCCCCACACACAACCCCCCACCCCACCCCACACACCCACAAACACCCCCCAACACACACACACACAATCCCCACCCCCACCCACCCCACAAACACCCCCACCCCACACATACACACAACCCCCCCCCCCCCACACACACACACACAATACAGAATACACACAAAACGCCCAAATTATTACAGACCCGAAATTCAGAGAATCGAGGGAGATGAACGTCCAGCCAGCGAGTAGACATGAGGTTTCAGTCCATGTATCGATCGGCGTCTGTCTGTCTCTAATCACGGGATGTTTACGTTTTTTTGTTTTGTTTTTTTGCTTTTACGTTCTTTCGTCTATTCTTGCGTTGTTTGTTTGTTTTTGTTTTCTTTTTTGTTCTTTTGTCGGTTCTAATGTTTTTGTTTGTTTTTGTTTTCTCTTCGTTGTTCTTTTGTCTATTCTTATGTTGTTTTTGTTTGTTTTTATGTTCTCTTCTTTGTTCTCTCGTACTTTTTACTTGTTCTTACGCACTTTCGTGTGTTCTTTACGTTCTTAGTTTTGGCCTTACTTTTTTTTGCGTTTTTTTTTCTTCTTTCGTTGTTTTTTATTTACTTGTTCTTTTTTTGCTTGTTTTTTTTTACGTTCTTATATTTGTTCTCACTCTTTTGTTTGTTCTCACGTTCATTCGTTTATTCTTACGCTCCTTTTATTCGTTCTTACGTTGGTCTGTTCGTCCTTGCATTCATTATTCTTACGTTCACTTATTCTTACCTTCACTCGCTCATTCACACATTCACTATTCTAACGTTCCTTCGTTCACACATTCATTATTCTCACGTTCACTTGTTCTTACTCGTTCGTTCTCACGTTCCTTCGCTCACACATTCATTACTCCCACGTTCACTTGTTCTTACATTCACTCGTTCGTTCTCACCTTCACTCGCTCACACATTCATTATTCTCACGTTCACTCATTCTTACCCTCACACGTTCTCCCTCCACTTCCCTTCGCTTACACGTTCATTACTCCCACGTCCACTCATTCTTCCTCTCACACGTTCTCCCTCCACGTCCCTTCGCTCACACGTTCTCCCTCCACGTCCCTTCGCTCACCCGTTCTCCCCCTCTTCCTCCCGCAGTCATGCAGGCCAAGAACCTCATTCCCATGGACCCGAACGGACTCTCCGATCCCTACGTCAAGCTGAAGCTGATCCCTGGCACCGACAACATGAAGATGAAGACCAAGACGATTAAGGCGACACTGAACCCCACCTGGAACGAGACGCTCACCTGGTAGGTTGGCTTGGGTTCGGGTTCGGGTTTGGGGTGTGGGGTGTGGGGGACTTGGTTTGTATGTGTATTTGTCTTGTTTCTGTTTGTTTCTGGTTCACTTGCTCTTTGGCTTTGGCTTTGTCTCTTTGTCTTTCTTTCTCTCTTTCTTTCTTTCTTTCTTTCTTTCTCTCTCTCTCTCTCTCTCTCTCTCTCTCTCTCTCTCTCTCTCTCTCTTCTTTCTTTCTTTCTCTCTCTTTCTCTGTCTGTCTCCCTCTCTCTTTCTCTGTCTCTCTCTCTCTCTCTCTCTCTCTCTCTCTCTCTCTCTCTCTCTCTCTCTCTCTCTCTCTCTCTCTCTCTCTCTCCTCTCCTCTCCCTCTCCCTCCCTCTCCCTCCCTCTCCCTCTCCCTCTCCCTCCTTCCCTCTCCCTCTCTCTCCTCTCCCTCTCTCCTCCTCTCCCTCTCTCCCTCCCTTCTCTCTCTTCCTCTCCCTCTCCCTCTCCCTCTCCCTCTCCCTCTCCCTCTCGCTCTCCCTCTCCCTCCGTCCATTCCATTGCTTTCAGCCAGCTGCCGGAGCCACTCACCTTGCAGTGCAGCCAGAAGCCACGACTCGAGCCAACAGAAGTGCCATTGTCAGCATCTCTTTCTCTCCCCTTCTTGCCAATCCTGAGCCCGCTTAATCAAATTCCGTACCTGGAACTGTGCCAAATGCGAGCGGGGCGCGAGTGCTTTTACCTGTGCGAGTCTACGGTGGCGGGAACCCACGTTTCACTATCTTCTTTAATCGAGTATTTTGGGAAGTGAAATATTTCGCAGGTCGGCACGGGCATGGGAGTGCATCATGCTTTTTAGGTTTCGGTGCGTGAGGAGTATATATATATATTTTTTTTTCGGTTCGCTGAGTTCGGGTCATTTTACTAGATCATATTCGATATAACGAGGTCAAGTAAGATGACGCCCCGCCCAGGTCGCACCCTCTGTATACTGTACGCTATTTGTTGAGCCTCGGTTGACCTGGCTGTATCGACCCACCGACCTCCTCTCTCGCCTCACCCATAATTTAGACTTAAAGCTCCAAATTCATCGAGAATGTGATGGTCTCAGCCAGCAAGCTCGCGCCGTACCTGTCTTATGTCACCGCTCCTGACGAGATGCTCCTGACGAGATGCTCCTGACGAGATGCTCCTGACGAGATGCTCCTGACGAGATGCTCCTGACGAGATGCTCCTGACGACGAGATTCGAAGGCTTTCCAGGGCTTCAGGTTTACCGGACGAGGTGGGAGGAGGAGGAGGAGGAGGAGGAGGAGGAGGAGGAGGAGGAGGAGGAGGAGGAGAAGGAGGAGGAGGAGGAGTAGGAGGAGGAGGAGGAGAAGTAGGAGTAGGAGGAGGAGTAGGAGGAGAAGTAGGAGTAGGAGGAGGAGGAGAAGTAGGAGGAGGAGGAGAAGTAGGAGGAGGAGGAGAAGTAGGAGGAGGAGGAGGGGAAGTAGGAGGAGGAGGAGAAGTAGGAGGAGGAGGAGGAGAAGTAGGAGGAGGAGGGAGGAGTAGGAGGAGGAGGAGGAGGAGAAGAAGAAGAAGAAGAAGAAGAAGAAGGAGGAGGAGGAGGAGGAGGAGGGGAAGAAGGGGAAGGAGAAGGAGAAAGAACGTACTCTCGCTTTCGACCTGTTCTTATCGGTGGCTCGTTCTGAGTGCCCCCTACCCCCCACCCTCCCACCTCCCCGTGGCCCTTAAAGCGGTTTTGTATCATTTTGTCGCTTCTCCGATCCGCTGTGGATGCCTGTGGTCTTTCTGGTGATGCTGGGCGGGGGATGAGGATGCTGTGGCGCTGTATCGAGGCCTCGGAACGTATTGCGAACGTATTCAAGATATGGTTATTGAAACCACCGCGATATTAAGAGTCTAAGGATATTTTCCCTCGTGGTTTTATTGTATATATCGAAGGCCGTGATCGGTTTGAATATATTACGTCTTATTTACGTCTTTTGTTCCCCTGCTTTTGAATGAAAAAGTCCAGGATGAAATATAAACCTGTTAGCTTAGGCGGAAACATATAAAATAGTAAGGCATAAATTGCAGATCACGTGACGCCCCATTGCCCCCGTTGCTGTTTCTCTCGACGTGAATAAGACCGACGTCAGACCCAGACCTTTCGGGCGGGGGGGGGGGGGGGGGAATCTGAAGTAATATCCCACAGAAAGAATAGAGAATAGTTCCTTTTTTAAAATGATTTGGAGGTTGAGTGAGGTATTATTATGAGGAATGGACGAGGCCTTTCGATAGACTGTTGTCTGGGATTTTATGAGCGTCGATAAGCCTGAGGCTGAAATATGGTTGTGGTGATGATGGAGGCGGTGTTATAGATAGAGACGTTCTGGATGAATTTTAATGATGGCGGCCATTATGTAGATATTAGTGGTTATCTGAGGAATTATCGTATTGGTTTAAAAAGCGGTTAATAAAGATGGTATGTAAAATAGGAAAAGATAAATGATACTGTTAATGGCAGCATATGATAGCACGTGTGAAAAGTGATGCTAATTATTATTATGATTTCGGTTTCGCCTTGCACGCTTTACGGTGTATAATGTACAATTTATGTCTCTATTTAAATATGATAATTTGCTGCGTAATAAGCTGGTGTATTTTCCCGCCTTTTTTCCACGTGTGCCGGCCCTCCCACGCTCCCATTAGGATTAATCAAAGAAAAACATTGTAGTGTGATTATGCTTACACCCACATGCACATTGGCATTCACGTGCGCTCGAATAATCCTTGCTTCCTCCCTCTCCCCTCCTGCTGTAATCTCCCTCTCCCTCCCCTCTTCCTCTCTCTCACTCCCTCCTCTTACCTTTTCTCTCTCTCCCTCCCCTGTTCCTCCCTCTCCCCACCTGCTGTAATCTCCCTCTCCCCTCTTCCTCCCTCTCACTCCCTCCTCTTACTTTTCCTCTCTCCCTCCCCTGTTCCTCCCCACCTGCTGTAATCTCCCTCTCCCCTCTTCCTCCCTCTCACTCCCTCCTCTTACCTTTTCTCTCTCTCACTCCATGTTCCTCCCTCTCCCCACCTGCTGTAATCTCCCCCTTCCTCCCCTCTTCCTCCCTCCTCCTTCCTTTCTCTCCCTCTCTTGCCCTCTTCACCTCTCCTTCCTCCTCTTCTATGTCACCCTCACCCTCCTTTTCCTCCCTCTCTCTATTCTCGCTCCTTCTCTCTCTCACCCTCCTGCCTTTCTCTCCCTTTCCTTTTCCCTTGCCTCTCTCTCCTCCCCCTTCTCCCCTGTCTTCCTCTCTCTGACGAAGCACCGTGTTCCTGCTTCCTCTCCCTTGTCCACCCTACCCTCTCCCCTCCTCCTCCCCTCTCCCCTCATTTTGTTTCTCTTTGATGGTCCTCCTTGACCATGCCCCCTCTTCTCCTCATCCTTACCCTCCCTCTCTCCATCTTACCCCCTTTCCATTTGCCTGTCTCTCCCTTGGCTCTCCCCTCATCTTCCTTTCTCCACCCTTTGCCTCTCTCTCTCCATCATCCTTACCTTCTCTCCACCTTTCGCCCATTCCCTTTGCCTCTCTCCCTCGCTCTCACCCCATCTCCTCTCCATCTTTCCCCAATTCCCTTTTCCTCTCTCTCCCTCATCCTTACCCTCCCTCTCTCCACCATTCCCTCCTTTGCCTCTCTCTCCTTCCCTCTCCCCCCATCTCCCTTTATCCATCTTTCCCCAATTCCCTTTTCTTCTCTCTCCCTCGCTCTCCCCTCATCTCCCCCCATCTCCTCCTCTCCACCTTTCCCCCAGTTCCCTTTGCCTCTCCCTCTCCCCTCGCTCTCCCCCTATCTCCCTTTCCCTGACGAAGCCCCTTGTAACCAACTAGCTTATGACATCAGAAACATTAAAAAAATACATTCAAAAGGAAATTAAAGGAACATCTATTAATAATCACCAATGACATCAGGTTTCTAAATGTAAGAATAGACAAGATTTATATGTACTACTATTGATTATATGTTTAACTTCTATTTATTTGTACTGTAACATCAATGCTATTATTGATTCTATGTTTTAACTTATATTTATTTGTACTGTAACATCAATACTACTATTTATTCTGTTTAACTTATATTTATTTGTACCGTAACATCAGTATGTATATAATATTAATAACCTTTGTAGCAAATGGAATATATTATTTTTTTCCTCCTTAGTGAGCTGAAACCCGAGGACAAGGACCGGCGACTGCTGGTGGAGTGCTGGGATTGGGATCGCACGTCCAGGAACGACTTCATGGGCTCCATGTCCTTCGGGATCAGCGAGATCATCAAGTCCTCCGTGGAAGGGTGGTACAAGTTCCTGACGGAGGAGGAGGGCGAGTTCTACAACGTGCCTTGTCCGCCGGAGGGCACGGATATCTCCAAGCTGAAGGAGAAGTTTAGGGTGAGTGTCCCTTGCGAGGTCTTTCGTGTGTGTGTGTGTGTGTGTGTGTGTGTGTGTGTGTGTGTGTGTGTGTGTGTGTGTGTGTGTGTGTGTGTTGACTCTAAATAAGGGTGATTATTTGGTATCTTTGGGTATTTATAATGGGCGTTTCCTGTACCATCACCATTGTCGAATCCGCGTGCACCTTGTATTCTGCAACGTTCTCCCCGCCAGTTGTGTTTGCACGCGTGAAATAATGAAGTTGCGTGCGTGGCCTCGACGTCACGAAGTTAATTTGTTCAACTCGGTTACGGAGGCGACTGGCGGGAATCGAATCATCGGCTCACCCTCGGAGTCAGCTGTTGTGTCTCGAGGGTGTTGACGGGGGAGGCCGGTCGGGTGCGGTCTCCTCCCTGGGAGTTGGCTGTGCGAGACTCGGAGGAGGGAGAGTCCTGAGCTCCCTTCGTCTCTTTGGCTGGCAGGAAGGTCGGGAGAAGGAAGGGGGTGGGAGGGAGGGAGCGAGGGAGGGAGGAAGGGAGCGAGGAGGGAGGGAGGGAACGAAGGAGGAAGGGTGCGAAGGAGGTTGGGAGGGAGGGAGCGAAGAAGGAAGGGAGGGAGCGAAGGAGGAAGGGAGGTAGGGAGGAGGGAGAGGTCCCGTCAGTATCTCTTGCAGACAAGAAGAAAGGGGGGAAGGAGGAAGGAAGGAAGGAAGGGAGGGAGGGAAGGGCACTGAGAAAGGGAAAGGATGTTCACGGAGGGAAAACTTGTGGAGATGCAGCGGAAGGAGAGAGAGAGAGAGAGAGAGAGAGAGAGAGAGAGAGAGAGAGAGAGAGAGAGAGAGAGAGGGAGAGAGGGAGAGAGAGAGAGAAAGAGAGAGAGAAAAACAGAGAGAGAGAGAGAGAGAGAGAGAGAGAGAGAGAGAGAGAGAGACAGACAGACAGACAGACAGACAGACAGACAGACAGACAGACACAGAGACAGAAAGAGAGACAGACAGACAAAGACAGACCGAGAGAGAGAGAAAGAGATCCCGAGAACCAATAGAGAGCACTGAATCTCGAACGCAGGAGGAGACGGATCTCGGAGACCATCGAGCGGCGAAGGGGGAGGGGGGGGGGCGGTCCCCCGTGGTCGCCGCCGCCGCCACGCGAGTATTGGGTTATTCATTCAATTAAAACTTGGCGGCACTTGAGCTTGGCCCCCTTTTTGCGCGCGCGGGAAAAGTTTGTTCCTCATTGGTATATTTAGGCGAGATGAGAACACAAGTCTGGATTAGTGAAAAAGACGTGCGCTGCGCCTGGCTTTTATGGAGTGCCAGTGCCGCGGAAATAAGTATGAAAGCGGGGGTGGTAGATTTTTGGTAGAAAGCAGGGGGAAGTAGATTCTGGTAGAAAGGGGAGGTAGATTTTTTGGTAGAAAGGAGGAGGAGGAGGTAGATTTGGGTAGAAAGCAGGGGAGGTAGATGGGTAGAAAGTAGGGGAGGTAGATTTGGGTAGAAAGCAGGGGGAGGAGGTAGATTTTGGTAAAAAGTAGGGGTAGGTAGATTTGGTTAGAAAGGGGGAGGTAGATTTGGGTAGAAGGCAGGTGGACGTAGATTTTGGTAGAAAGCAGGGGAGGTAGATTTTTGTAGAAGGCAGGGGGAGGTAGATTCTAGTAGAAAGCAGGGGAGGTAGATTTATGTAAAAAGTAGAGGGAGGGAGATTTGGGTAGAAAGCAGGGGGAGGAGGTAGATTTAGGTAAAAAGTAGGGGTAGGTAGATTTTGGTAGAAAGGGGGACGTAGATTTGGGTAGAAAGCAGGAGAGGTAGATTTTGGTAGAAAAAGGGGGTGGTAGATTTGGGTAGAAGGCATGGGGAGGTAGATCTTTGGTAGATCCAGGAACCAACGGCAGTAATATGGGGTAGGTATTAATAGTTTGAAATATCAAGGAACGGTTCTATTACAAATTATATATATTTTTTTTACTTATTAAGGAAAAAAAGTAAAAGTTCTGAAACTAGAAAAAAATTGACCATAATTTGTTCTCCTTTCCTCTATCCTCATGACGACGGGGTAGGGGACAGGGGATAGGGGGTAGGGGGGTAGTGCAGGATTATAGAGGGAAGGGGGGGAGCGGGGGGAGGGGGAGGGTATTCGGGGCAGCATGGAGAGAGTAAGTAATGCTCGATGTTACTTAGTCCTCGTGTCTTTTACGAGGTCGGAATGAGAATGAGTCATACGCCGGGATGCTGGGGTCGTCCTCGGGGGTCCGGCGGGTGTAGAGGGGGCGGGGGAAGGGGGAGGGGAGATGCTGTGGTCGTCCTCGGGAGTCCGGCGGGTGTAGGGGGGAAGGGGGAGATGCTGTGGTCGTCCTCGGGGGTCCGTCGGGTGTAGGGGGGAAGGGGGGAGATGCTGTGGTCGTCCTCGGGGAGATGCTGGGGTCGCCTCCGGGGTCCGGCGGGTGTAGGGGGAAGGGGGGAGATGCTGGGGTCGTCCTCGGGGGTCCGGCGGGTGTAGGGGAGATGCTGGGGTCGTCCTCGGGGGTCCGGCGGGTGTAGGGGAGGGGGGAGATGCTGTGGTCGTCCTCAGGGGGTCCGGCGGGTGTGGGGGGGGAAGGGGGGTGTATGGGGGGAGATGCTGTGGTCAGTCCTCGGGGTCCGGCGGCTGTGGGGGGAAGGGGGGAGATGCTGGGGTCGTCCTCGGGGGTCCGGCGGGTGTAGGGGGCGGGGGAAGGCGGGGGAGATGCTGTGATCGTCCTCGGGGGTACGTCGGGTCCGTCGGGTGTGGGGGGAAGGGGACGAGGGGAAGGGGGGTGAGGAGGACTACTTTTCGCGTCTCTTTCGCCTTGGGGTTCGTTTTTTTTTTTTTTTTTTGGGTGGGATGGGGGGTGGGGTGAGGGTGGGTGGGGGTAGGGGAGGATTCGTGGTTTGGTGTATGTATGTTTTTCTCTTTTTTGGGGGGTCGGGTGGGGTTGAGGGGGGGGGGAGTTGGTGGTCTCCGTCTTTCTGTCTCTGGTTCTGTTTTTGTCTGTCTCTATTTCTGTCTGTGTTTCTTCTTCTCTTTCTCTCTCTTTCTGTCTCTTTCTCTCTCTCCCTCTCTCTCTCTCTCTCTCTCTCTCTCTCTCTCTCTCTCTCTCTCTCTCTCTCTCTCTCTCTCTCTCCCTCTCAAGAAAGCTCTCCTCTCTTTCCTCACCCCCTTCCCTCTCCCTCTCCCTCTCCCTCTCCCTCTCCCTCTCCCTCTCCCTCTCCCTCTCCCTCTCCCTCTCCCTCTCCCTCTCCCCACGACCACTTCCTCTCTGTGGGATCCGAGGCAAAAGTGCCGGCACAGATGGGGTGTTTACCGAGCCCTCGATAGTAATATCAGCATAAGATGAATGTGTCATACGTATTCCCCGAGCCGTTGCAAGCATGGTTCTTTTTCTCTCTTTCTCTTTCTCTATCTCTGTCCCTGTCTGTCTCTGTCTCTGTCTCTCTTTCTCTTTCTGTCTCTCTCTCTGTCTGTCTCTGTCTCTGTCTCTCTCTCTCTCTCTCTCTCTCTCTCTCTCTCTCTCTCTCTCTCTCTCTCTCTCTCTCTCTCTCTCTCTCTCTCTCTCTCTCTCTCTCTCTCTCTCTCTCTTTCTCTCTCTCTCTCTCTCTCTCTCTCTCTCTCTCTCTCTCTCTCTCTCTCTCTCTCTCTCTCTCTCTCTCTCTCTCTCTCTCTCTCTCTCTCTCTCTCTCTCTCTCTCTCTCTCTCTCCTCTCTCTCTCTCTCCTCTCTCCTTTCTCCTCCTCCCTCCCTCCTCCTCTCCTTCCCTTCCTTCCTCTCCTTCCCTCTCCTTCCTCTCCTCTTCCCTCCTCCCTCTTGCAAACCCGCGTCCTCCGATGAAATGAGATTTCCTACGCGTTCTCCTTTTTTTTTCCTATTATTCGCTCTAAACCTCCCATTTTTTTCGGGCCTCGCTTAGGCAGTTTCCTTCCCAGCGCTGAAGTGCCTTGCGGGGGTCCGTGGCCGGGCGAGGGAGGTGTCTCGCCCGCTTCATTTTGAGTCACGCTTCTCTTTGGGTCATTTGCATGAATCAGGTCGTTTCGGGGGGGGTTGGGGAGTGGGGGGAGGAGGGTAGGGAGGGTGTGAGGGGAGTGCGAGAGGGATGGGGGGAAGAGGGTAGGTGAGTGAGGGAAGGGGTGAGGGAGGGGGTGAGGGGGATGCGAGAGAGGAGGGGAAGAGGATAGGTGAGTGAGGGAAGGGGGAAGGAGGGGGTGGTGAGGGGGATGCGAGAGGGAGGGGAAGAGGGTAGGTGAGTGGGGGTAGGAGGGTAAGGAGAGGGGTGAGGGGTGTGTGAGAGAGGAGGGGAAGAGGGTAGGTGAGTGAGGGAAGGGGGAAGGAGAGAGGGTGAGGGGGATGCGAGAGAGGAGGAGGGGAAGAGGGTAGGTGAGTGAGGGAAGGGGGATGAGAAGGTGAGAAGGTGGTAGGGAGGTAGAGAAGGGGCTGGAGAGCGAAGGAGGGAGTAATGGGGAGGGAGGGAGGAAGGGGGAGAGGAAGTGATGGGAAGTGAGTAAGTGAATGAGTGGGAGGGAGTGATGGGAAGTGAGTGAGGGAGGGAGGGAGAGAGGGAGTGATGGGGAGTGAGCGAGGAAGGGGGAGGGGAGGGAGTTGGAGAGCGATGGGGGAGGGAGAGGGGGGGAGGGGAAGCTCCAGGCGGAAGAGGAAGCTCCCATGCAGGGTTGAATGAAATGATGATGCCCCTCGATTTGTTTGATCAAATATTTATTCGTGTGTTTGTTGAATACTTTGTTGTTGTTGTTGTTTTTCTCTCGTTTGTTTATTCGTCTTCTTGGGGTGACGGGGATGGCTTCGCGCTTCAAGATAGATGGAGAAGTTGTATGGATTTGAGAAGGTCATTTGAAGATGAAAGAGAATTGGAAGAGAATGGGAGAAAAGTAGGGATTTAATGACGAAAGGGAATTAGGATAAAATGAAGAAAAGTAGGAATTTTAAGTCGAAAGGGAATTGGAAGAGAATGGGAGAAAAGTAGGAATTTAAAGACGAAAGGGAATAACATTAGAATAGAAAAAAGTAAGAATTAAAAGGCGAAAGGGAATTAGATTAAAATGGAAGAAAAGTGGGAATTTAAAGGCGAAAGGGAATTAGATTAGAATGGAAGAGAAGTAGGAATTTTAAGACGAAAGGGAATTAGATTAGAATGGAAGAAAAGTAGGAATTTAAAGGCGAAAGGGAATTAGATTAAAATGGAAGAAAAGTAGGAATTAAAAGACGAAAGGGAATTAGATTAGAATGGAAGAGAAATAGGAATTAAAAGGCGAAAGGGAATTAGAATATAATGAAGAAAAGTAGGGATTTAAAGACGAAATGGAATTAGATTAAAATGGAAGAAAAGCAGGAATTTAAAGACGAAATGGAATTAGATTAAAATGGAAGAAAAGGAGGAATTGAAAGACGAAAGGGAATTACATTAAAATGGAAATAGGAATTAAAAGACGAAAGGGAATTAGATTAGAATGGAAGAAAAGTAGGAATTAAAAGGCGAAAGGGAATTAGATTGGAGTGGAAGAGAAATAGGAATTAAAAAGCGAAAGGGAATTAGAATATAATGAAGTAAAGTAGGAATTAAAAGACAGAAGGAAATTAGATTAAATTGGAGTAAAAGCAGGAATTTAAAGACGAAAGTAAATGAGATTAGAATGGAAGAGAAATAGGAATTAAAAGGCGAAAGGGAATTAGAGTAAAATGAAGAAAAGTAGGGATTTAAAGACGAAAGGGAATTAGATTAGAATGGAAGAAAAGTAGGAATTAAAAGATGAAGGGGAATTAGAATAAAATGGAAGAAACTAAGGATTTAAGGACGAAATGGAATTATATTAAAATGGAAGAAAAGCAGGGATTTAAAGGCGAAAGGGAATTAGATTAGAATGGAAGAGGAATAGGAATTAAAAGGCGAAAGGGAATTAGAACAAAATAAAGAAAAGTAGGGATTTAAAGACGAAAGGGAATAAGATTAGAATAAAATAAAGAAAAGCATTAATTTAAAGGACGAAAGTAAATGAGATGAGAGTGGAAAAGGCGTAAGGGAATTAGATTAGAATGGAAGAAAAGTAGGAATTTAAAGACAGAAGGAAATTAGATTAAAATGGAAGAAAAGCAGGAATTTAAAGACGAAAGTAAATTAGATTAGAATGGAAGTAGGAATTAAAAGACGAAAGGGAATTAGAATATAATGAAGAAAAGTAGTGATTTAAAGACGAAAGGTAATAAGATTAGATTAAAATGGAAGAAAAGCATTAATTTAAAGGACGAAAGTAAATGAGATGAGAGTGGAAAATGTCGCATATTATTTCCACTCACGCTGTATATATGTATGCAATTAGTTCGTTTCTATACATATGAAAAAGATAAGAGAATAAATAAATGAAACCAATAAAGGCAAATAGAAGAAAACGGAATTAGGACGAAACGCAGATGCAGAAACGACACAGAAGGAAATGCAAGAAATAATTGCAAGGAAAAGGGAAAAGGCAGATGCAAGGAAGGGTATGAAACATAAACAAGAAGAAGCAAGAAGCAAATGCGAGAAAGGAGAACAAATGGATGGAAGAAAAGACAAGAAGCATATGCGAGAAAGGGCGAGAAACAGATGCCACCAAAGGAGACACCCCCCCCCTCCCTCCCTCCCTATGTCCTCCAACCCAGGACGTTTTTCCCTTCCCCTCCCCAATCCCCCTCTCCCCCAGTCCCCCATCCCCTCGTTCCTCCTCTCCGTCCCCCCATCCCCTCGTTCCTCCTCCTCTCCCCGTCCCCCATCCTCTCGTTCCTTTCCCCCGTCCCTCCTCCCCCCGTCCCCCATCCTCTCGTTCCTCCTCCTCCTCCCCAAGTCCCCCACCTCCTCCTCCCCGTCCCCCACCTCATCCCTCCGTCCCCTCTCGTTCCCCCAGCCCCCCCCCCGTCCCCCCGGTGCATCAACGACTCGGGGACGACTCCTCAGCGCCCTCCGGAGAGAGAGAATTATGGTGACAGATCTCGAGTGGCAGCTGCAGGAGGGCGCGACGGTGGGGTCAGCTGAGGGCCGGTTGGGGCTGCCGCGATCACCGGGTCTTTCGTTATATTATTATCATCTGCATGTTCGTTGTGATTATTGTTGTTGGTATTGTTATTATTGTTGTTATTATTACTATCGTTATTGTTATTATTGTTAGTGTTATTCTAATTATTTTTTTAATTATTGTTAGTGTTATTATTATTGCTATTATCGTTATTTTTATTATTGTTTTTTTATTATTGTTATTATTGTTATTGTTGTTAATATTATTATTATTATTGTTGATATTATTATTATTATTATTATTATTATTATTATTATTATTATTATTATTATTATTATTATTATGTGTGCTCTTCTTCTTCTTCTGCCTTCATATTTTACTCCTGCCACTAACTCGACCTCCTCCCCTTCTTTGGTTTCATATTTCTTATTCCCTCTCATAATTCCTGCGCCGTCTTTCTCTTACCTTTCTTATGCATTTTCTTACCGCCTTACCTCTTCTTCCTCCTCCTCCTCCTCTTTTTCCTCCTATTCCTCCTACTCCTCTTCTTTTTCCTCCTCTTCCTCCTACTCCTCCTCCTCCTCCTCTCCTTCCTCTCTCCCTCTCCCTCTCACCCCCTACCCTCTCCCTTCTCCCCTCTCCCTTTCCTTCCTCTCTCTCTCTCCTTCACCTCTCCATCTCCCTCTCCCTCACCCCATCCCCCTCTCCTCCCTCTCATTCCTCGCTCCCACTCCCCCCTCCCCCTCCCCTAGCCCTCCTCTTTCCTTCCTCTCTCCCTCTCCTTCACCTCTCCCTCTCCTCTCCCTCACCCCATCCCCCTCCCCTCTCCTTTCCCTCCTCCTCTCTCTCCCTCTCCCTCCCCCTCTCCCTCTCACCCCCTCCCCCTCTCCCTCCCCCTCTCCCTTTCCTTCCCTCTCCCCTCCCCCTCTCCCTCTCCCTCTCACCCTCTCTCCCCCTCTCCCTCCCCCTCTCCCTCCCCCTCTCCCTTTCCTC
Organism: Penaeus vannamei; assembly: GCF_042767895.1. Classification (NCBI taxonomy): domain Eukaryota; kingdom Metazoa; phylum Arthropoda; class Malacostraca; order Decapoda; family Penaeidae; genus Penaeus; species Penaeus vannamei. The sequence goes on from NC_091555.1 coordinate 47,045,912, forward strand.
CCTCTCTCCTCCTCCTCCTCCTCTCCTCCCCCTCTCCCTCTCACCCTCTCACCCCCTCTCCCTCTCCCTCTCCCTCTCCTTCTCCCTCTCCCTCTCCTCCCTCTCACCCCCTCCCCCTCCTCCTGAAAACGAAAAAGGAAAGAGGCTCCCATGTTAATTTTCACGCCATTTGTCTCCCGGCCGCCAAGGCGACGGGGCGGCCTCAGGAGGAGGAGGAAGAGGAATAATAATAATAATGATGATAATAATAATAATGATGATAATAATAATGATGATGATAATAATATTGATGATGGTAATAATAATGATGATAATGATGATAATAATAATAATGATAATGGTAATAATAATAATGATAATGGTAATAATAATAATGATAATGATGATGATGATGATGATGATGATGATAATGATGATGATAATAATGATAATAATAATGAGGATAATAATGATGATGATGATGATAATGATGATGATAATGATAATGATGATGATAATAATAATGATGATAATGATAATAATGATGATAATAATGATAATAATAAAAATAATAATAATGATAATAATAATAATAATAATGATAAGAAGAAGAAGAGGATAAAGTAGTAGTAGTAGTAGAAGAAGGAGAAAAGGGGAAACAGAGAGGGAAGGAAGAAGAATAGGAAGAATCAGAATAGGAGGAACAATAAGAAAGATAATAAAATGGAGGAGGAATAAGAAGTGAAGGTAGTAGTAGAGAAAGAAAGAAAGAGGAGCTAGAAGAAGAGGAGGAAGAAGAAATGGGAAGAGTAGAATAGGAGGAACAGGAGGTAGAGAAGAAAGAACTGGAGGAGGAATAAAAGTGAAGATAGAGGGGAAGAGGAAGAAAGAAAGAGGAGGAAGAAGAAGAAAGGGAAGAGAGACAAAGGGAACAAGGAATAGACGAAGAAGAGGGGGAAGAAGAGGAGGGAGAGGAAGAGGAAGGAGAGGAGGGAGAGAAAGAGGAAGGAGAGGAAGAGAAAGGAAAGGAGGGAGAGGAGGGAGAAGAAGAGAAAGGAGAGGATGGGGAAGAAGAGGAAGAGGGGGAGAGGAGGAGGCGCCCCCCTCGGCCCTCTCGGCATTTGTCTCCCTCCTGTTTTTCGCGTCTTCCTCCGCCGACCGTCCGTCTTCTTGTTTTATTTCTCTTTCGTTGTCCAGTTTTTTTTCGGTCACTCTCTTGCCTCCTTTCCTTCCCTCCTTCTCGAGTGTTTTTTTTTTCTTGTGTTCGGTTACTTTAGTTGTTGTGAAATGGTGTTGGTTGTGGTTGTCTTTTATGTGTTTAATGTGAATTTTAAATTAGTTTCGGTTGATGGATTTCGTATATTGATACAGAGACCAGCTTTTTTTTGTCTTTTTGTCTGTCTACAGTCTCTCTCTCTCTCTCTCTCTCTCTCTCTCTCTCTCTCTCTCTCTCTCTCTCTCTCTCTCTCTCTCTCTCTCTCTCTCTCTCTCACACACACACACACACACACACACACACACACACACACACACACACACACACACACACACACACACACACACACACACACACACACAGAGCCTTGCCTTTTTTTTTTACAACCCTCCCCCGCGAGCGAATCCAACCCCGAGGGAACCCGTCGGGAGAGAAAGAAAAACCCGAAATACGTTTCTCCGTAATTGCTTGTCGGTCGCAGCTGATCGGCCGTCCTTCTTGTGCTCATTGGCTCGCCTCCGAACCGGACACGGAAGCTGCCGGACGAGGTTGATCAGTGTGTTTGGAATTCCTGGAGGTCGCAGAGGGGGGGGGGGCTTTGTTTGGTACGATTGGTCTGTTAAATAATTAAAGGAAGGTTCGGGTTTGTGGGAGAGGGAGATTGAGACAGACAGATACAGGCAGACAAAAACAAACAGACATAGATAAACACAGACAGACAAAAACAAACAGACATAGATAGACACAGACAGACAAAAAACAAACAGACACACACACACAGACAGACACATGCACACAGATAAAAAACAGACACACACACACACAGACAAAAACACACACAGACAAAAACACACACAGACAAAAACAGACACACACAGACAAAAACACACACACATACAAAAACAGACACACACACGGACAAAAACAGACAGACAGACACTCACAGACAAAGACAAACAGACAGACAGACAAACTCATACACCCAGAGTGGTATCAGTTGGAGAAGTTTTGCAGAGATCTACAAAGCTTAAGGAATTGTAAGATTGGTTCAAATCCTTCTATTTTCGCTCTCCACCGCGTTCTTATCGGCCTTTCTCTTTCTCTTTCTTTCCCCTTTCTCCTTTCTTCTGGCTCACTTCATTCCGTCTCTTTCGCGTCTTTTTTCTAATTTAGGATATATATTTTCTCTTAAACTTTTTTTTATTGTATTTTCTTTTCTCATTCCTTCTCCTCCTCTTCTGTCCCCTTCATCTGTGTCTCTACGCTTTATCTTTTCTCACACTTCTTCTTCTTCTCCTCTTCTATGTCTTCTTCTTCTTCTTCTTCTTCTTCGTCTTCTTCTTCTTCTTCTTCTTCTTCTTCTTCTTCTTCTCCTCCTCCTCCTCCTCCTCCTCCTCCTACTCCTCCTCCTCCCTTCTTTATTAATGAGCTTCCCTTTTCCCTTCTTTTTTCCCTCATCACATTTTTACATTAATCTCTCTTCGCTTTTCTCTTCTCTCTTCTCCCTTCTCTCTTCTCCCTTCTCTATTCTCTCTTCTCCCTTCTCTCTTCTCCCTTCCCGTTTATTCCTCTTCCTCCTCTCTGTCTCCTCCTCTAACCCACATTCGGGGTGATTTGCTCGTTACTCAGAATCTCGAAATGGAAAAAGCTCCGCCTCGTTTGGAGTTCTTTCAGCGAGTGCGAAATAGATGTGCGGATTCTTATAGGTGTGCAATTTTTTGTGTGTGTGTTAAGAGTGTATGTATGTGTTTTGTTTTATATGTTTTAGGGCGTTGTGTTGGATTGTATGTGTGTGTATTGTGGTTGAATGAATGTGTGTATTCGTTTGTTTATATATATATATATATATATATATATATATATATATATATATATATATATATATATATATATATATATATATATATATATATATATATATATATTTTTTTTTTTTTTTTTTTGCCATTATGTTAGATTGTATGTCTATTCATGTACATATTTTTGTGTTTTTATGTTAGATTGTATGTATGTGTTATTTTAGAATATATGTATGTGTTCGTTTATGTATATATTTGGGCCATTATGTTAGTATGTATATATGTGTGTATGTATGTATGTATCCATCCCATTATATATATATATATTTTTTTTTTGGCCTCTGCGTCCTCTGCTTAGTTGGGAGCGCCCGCGGCGGCCCTCCGAGCGGCGCCCTCAATAGAGTTCATTTGTGGGCGTCGTCGATATGTTCGCGGCCCGAAATATCCAATCTGCATTGTGTCTTCGGCGGCGGGCGTGAGATGCAAGCATTGTGCGGCCGTTTCCTCGAAGGAGAGAGATGCCACGGGCGCGCCTTTGTGGGCTCCTCAACTGGCTCGCGTTCAAGGGGCCGGGACAATTTTTTTTTTTTTTTTGGGGGGGGGATTCGTTTTTTTTTTTTTTTTTTTTTTTTTGGCTTTTGCGAGGCGTTGTCGGGGTTGGTTGGGGATTGGTTGTGCTTGTACGGGGGTTGGGGTAGATGGGGATTTTTTGTTGTTTTTTTGTTTTGTTTTTTTGTTTGCTTTTGCGAGGCGTTGTCGGGGTTGGTTGGGGATTGGTTGGGCTTGTAAGGGGTTGGGGAGTGGGGTTTGGGGGTAGTTGTTGTTTGTTTTGTTTTTGTTTTGTTTTGTTTTGTTTTTTGTTTGCTTTTGCGAGGCGTTGTCGGGGTTGGTTGGGGATTGGTTGTGCTTGTAAGGGGGGTGGGGAGTGTGGGGTTTGGGGGTAGTTGTTGGATTTTTTATTTTGTTTTGTTTTGTTTTGTTTGTCTCTTTGTAGGGCTTCTGGGGTTGGTGTTTGCTTGAGAGGACGCAGGTTGATGAGGTCGTGACGTCGTCGTTGTTGGGTTGTTTTTCGGTCAAGATGGCAGTTCTGGTTCTGTACCTTCTCCTCCCATCCCCTTTCCCTCCCTTCCCTTCCCTTCCCTTCCCCCAATCCCTCTCACTTTCCATCCTCTGCCCTCCCTCTCTCCCTTTCCCTACTCTCCCCTCCCCTCCCCTCCCTCCCCTTCCCCCTTTCCCTACTTTCCCTCTCTCTTCCCTTCCCTACCTTTTCCCTCTCACTTTCCCTCCCTTTCCTCCTTTCCCTTCCCTTTCCCTCCCCTTCCCCTTTCCCTACTTTTCCCTCTCTTTCCTTCCCTTCCCTCCCCTAATCCCTCTCACTTTCCCTCCCCTTTCCCCTTTTCCCTCTCCCTCCCTCCCTCCCCCCCCCCCCCTTTCTCTACCTTTCCCTTCTTCCTTTCCTTCCCCTTCCTCCTTTCCCTTCCCATCCCATTCCTTCTCTTCCCCAATCCCTCCACTTTCCCTCCCTCCCGTTTCCCTTCTCTCCCCTCCCCTCCCCCTCCCCCCTCCCTCCCCCTCCTCCTTCTCTCCCCTTTCCCTCCTTTTCCCTCTCCCTTCCCCCCCCTTCCCCTCCCCTAATCCCTCTCACTTTCCCTCCCCTTTCCCTCCTTTTCCCTCTCCCTTCCCCTCCATCCCCTCTCTCTTGCTATAAATAACGAAAGTCATGGAGGACACTTACCTTAAAAGAATTATTTTCCGTGAGTACGAAAGATGAGTTATTTCCGAGCTCTTGGCCATGAGAAGAAAAAATATGACACGTTGCCTTGGTGATCTGAAGGAGGGGGGGTGGGGTGTGCGTCGTCAGGGCGGGGTGGGGTTGGGGGGTGGGGGGGGGAGTCACGGGGTGCGACTTGCTGTAGCTTTTTCACTCACTCATTCACTCACTCGCTTATTCTCTTGTTCGCTTACTCTCTTACTCTCTTACTCTTTCTCTCTCTTTCTTCTCTTTCTCTTTCTTTCTCTCTCTCTCTCTCTCTCTCTCTCTCTCTCTCTCTCTCTCTCTCTCTCTCTCTCTCTCTCTTTCTCTCTCTTCTCCTACTCTCTCTCTCTCTCTCTCTCTCTCTCTCTCTCTCTCTCTCTCTCTCTCTCTCTCTCTCTCTCTCTCTCTCTCTCTCTCTCTCTCTCTCTCTTTCTCTCTCTTTCTCTCTCTTTCTCTCTCTCTCTCTCTCACACACACACACACACACACACACACACACACACACACACACACACACACACACACTAACAAACAAACAAACAAACAAACAAAACAAACAGATCGGATTAGTATCTCGGGATTTGATTTCAAGGAGCTAATTAGTATCTAAATCACTCAATTATTAATCGACAAAGGGATTGCGTGACGTAGAAGTGTCCAGAATATTATTCTCCTTTTTTGAATTTGAAAATTTCCCTTCGTGACACTTTCTAACGGTTTTAGGTTAGCTTGCCCGGAGTTGACTTGGTTTGTCCTGTTTACGTTTTATTCGTTTCATTTAGTCGTTTTTATCTTTTGTTTTGTTTTGTTTGTTCGTGTTTATTCTTATTTATTTGTTTATTGTTTTTTTAAGGTTATGTTGGCTTATCTTTACTTTTTCTTTGTTCGTTTGCTTTCCTGTTTACGTTTTACTTGTTTCACTTATTAATTTTTATCTTTTTTTGTTTTGTTTATTCATGTTTGTTCGTATTTATTTGTTTATTTATTGTTTTTTAGGCTATGTTGGCTTATCTTGACTCTTTCTTTGTTCGTTTTCCTTGCAAAGGATTGATCCGCGTTGTTCTGGCTTGACTTCGACTTCGTCTTCGAACGGGATTACGGCATTCGAGTTGACCTGTCTTGCCAAATGACCCGATTCCAGCCGTTTGTTACTCTCTACTGTTCTTTCCTTCTTTTTCTTTGTTGTTTTCTGGTTTTCTTTTATTTTTTCTTGTTTTTTTTCTTTCGGAATTCCTTTTCTTTCTTACTTCTTATTTTTTTCTTTTATTTAATTTCTTCTTTTAATTTTTGTTTTCTATCTTTTCTTGCTTTATTTTCTTTCGTATTCTCTTCTGTTCCTTTTTCTTACTTTCTTCTTTTCTCTCTTTCGTGATTTACTTATTTCTTCATTTCTTTTTTCTTTCGTTTTTGTTCTATCTAATTTTCTTCTCTTCTGATTTTTTTTCTGTCCTTCTTTACCTTTTCTTAACGTCTTCTTTTCTTTATTTATTTCTTTTCGTTCTTTTCTTTCTTTCTTTTTTTCTTTCTTCTTTCTTCTGGTCTGTTGTCCGGAAATTAAATCGTAAAAGGTTGGACTGTCTCGCCTTGTTGACTGCAGGGAAGTTAATCAGCGCACTGGGATATTTTCCTCTTTTTTTCCTTATGTCCTTTATTTCCTGGTCCTTTTTTTCCCTTGTCTTTTTTTCCCTATGTCGTTTATTCTGGTCACTTTTTTCCCTTTTTTTTCTGTGTCCATTTTTCCCTTGTTTTTTTTCTGTGTCCTTTTTTCCTTAGTCTTTTTTCTCTACGTCTTTTTTCCTGGTCGCTTTTTTCCTTGTCTTTTTCCCTTTCTTTCCCCCCCTCCTCTCTTATATTCCTGATTTTTCCCCCTTTGTCTTTTTAACATTACTTTTTTCCCCTTGTCTTCTTTGCTGATTTTTTTCCCTAAACTTTTTTTTCCTTCTCCATTTCTCGGTTTATTTAATCTGTGTTGTTTGCCTTCCCTTGTCTTGGCGTGTTTAGTTTAGGGTTAATCAGGTCTGTATTTGCATTCGGGATCATAAAGGGATGTATCGTGTTGTTTATTCTAGCATCGTGTTGTTGTTTTCTAGTATCGTGTTTATTGTAGAATTGTGTTTTTTTATTTTAATATCGTGTTGTTTTTTCTAGTATCGTGTTGTTTTTTTCTTAAATTGTGTTGTTGTTTTTCTAAAATTGTGTTGTTTTTTTCTAGTATCGTGTTGTTGTTTTTCTAAAATTGTGTTGTTTTTTTCTAGTATCGTGTTGTTGTTTTTCTAGAATTGAGTTTTTTTCTATTCTAGTATCGTGTTATTTTTTCTAGTACCGTGTTTATTCTTGATTTGCGCTTATTATGGTATCGTGTTTTTTTTTCTAGAGCTGCGGTTATCCTAGTACCGTGTTTATTCTGGGACTGTGCTTATCTTAGTACCGTGTTTATTCTGGGACTGTGCTTACCCTAGTGCCGTTAATTCTGGGACTGTGCTTACCCTAGTACCGTGTTTTACCCTAGAACCTTGTCGATGCCAGTGTTTCGTTAATTCAATAACCGTATTTATTCCAGTAGCGTGCTTGTCCTTGTACCGTGTCTGTCCTGGTACCGTGTTTTTTTCTTCTTTTTTCTAGTACCGTATTTATTCCAGGTTATCATAGTACCGTATTTATTCCAGCTTATCCCCGTACCGTATTTATTCCAGCTTATCCTAGTACCGTATTTATTCCAGCTTATCCTAGTACCGTATTTATTCCACCTTATCCTCGTACCGTATTCATTCCAGCTTATCCTAGTACCGTGTTCATTCCAGCTTATCCTAGTACCGTGTTCATTCCAGCTTATCCTAGTACCGTATTTATTCCAGCTTACCCCCGTACCGTATTTATTCCAGCTTATCCTAGTACCGTATTCATTCCAGCTTATCCTAGTACCGTGTATTTTTTTTTTTTTGTGTGTGTGTGTGTGTGTGTGTTTTCCTTTTCAAGTACCGTATTTATTCCAGCTTATCCCCGCACCGTATTTATTCCAGCTTATCCTAGTACCGTATTCATTCCAGTTCATCCCCGTACCGTATTTATTCCCTATTTCCCCGCGCAGCCAAGACCCCCTTTGGATAGGCCTAAGCGCAACACGCCCAAGGAATCCTACGCCGTGAATCCTAGGGCGCTGGAGGGGGGGGGCGGGCCTTCGGGGTGAGGAAATGGCCCGTGTAATCCTACCCCCAAAGGCGCGATTCACCCCCCCCCCCCAAGTGCGAAGGGTGTGGGGTGGGGGAGGGGGAGGAAACGAGAGGGAAATGGCCCGAGAGATTTCACAGGGTTTCCGGGGGGGGGGTTCCGAAAGGGGGGCGCGAGGGAGTGGGGAGGGGGAGGAGGGGGTCGTCTCTTCGCGTCAACACCTCCTTGCGTTGTCGTCACCGTCGTCCGGATCACCTTTTTTTTTTTTTTGTGGGTTTAGGGTGGGTGAGGGTGAGGGTGAGGGTGAGGGTGGCGGAGAGGGTGGGGGTGGGTTTTGGCTTGGTGGGTTGACGGTGGATTCGTGGAGGTGTGAGTTCTCTGTTTCTGTTTGTTTGGCTGTTTGTCTCTCTTTCGGTTTCGTTTTCTTTGTCTCTCTTTTTTCGTTTTCTCTCCGTCTCTCTTTCTCTTTTTTTTCTCTCCTTTCTCTTTCTCTCTTCTCTCTCTCTCTCTCTCTCTCTCTCTCTCTCTCTCTCTCTCTCTCTCTCTCTCTCTCTCTCTCTCTCTCTCTCTCTCTCTCTCTCTCTCTCTCTCTCTCTCTCTCTACTCTCTCTCACCTCTCTCACTCTCACTCTCTCACTCACTCACCACTCACTCACTCACTCACTCTCACTCACCACCACTCTCTCTCTCTCTCTCTCTCTCTCTCTCTCTCTCTCTCTCTCTCTCACTCTCTCTCTCTCTCTCTCTCTCTCTCTCTCTCTCTCTCTCTCTCTCTCTCTCTCTCTCTCTCACTCTCTCTCTCTCTCTCTCTCTCTCTCTCTCTCTCTCTCTCTCTCTCTCTCTCTCTCTCCCTCTCCCTCTCCCTCTCCCTCTCCCTCTCCCTCTCCCGCTCCCTCTCCCTCTCTCCTCCCTCTCCTCTCTCCCTCCCTCTCTCTCCCTCCTTCTCCCTCTCTCTCTCTCTCTCTCTCTCTCTTCTCTCTCTCTCTCCTCTCTCTCTCTCTCTCTCTCTCTCTCTCTCTCTCTCTCTCTCTCTCTCTCTCTCTCTCTCTCTCTCTCTCTCTCTCCCTCCATCTCTCTCTCTCTCTCTCCTCCTCCTCTCTCTCTCTCTCTCCCTCTCCCTCCCTCCCTCTCTCTTCCCTCATTCCCCCTTCCTCTCCCTCCTTCCCTCTCCCTCTCTCTCCCCTCATCCCTCCTTCTCCATCCCTCCTTCCCTCTCCCTCACTCCCTCCTCTCCCTCCCTCCTTCCCTCCCTCCCTCCCCCTTCCCTCCCTCCTTCCCTCTCCCTCTCCCTCCCTCTCTCTCCCTCCCTCCTTCTCTCTCTTTGACATCTTCAGCCCCTAATGTTAGCATGAGTGAGGGCGCCCTTTAAATTCCACGGCAATCGCATTTCGTCCAGCAATAAAGGAGAAAAATATATATTCCCCCCCCCCCCCTGGCATCTCTCCGCGGCCGAGCGCACTTCCCCCCCTTGGCGAGTCGGTCGTCAAAGGGAGTTTACAAGCTTGAACGGAAGGATTGGAGGATCTTGCTTCTTCCTCTTCCTCTTGGTCTTGCTCTTGCTCTTGTTCTTCCTCCTCTTCCTGCTTCCTCCTCTTGCTCTTCCTCCTCTTCCTCTTGCTCTTCCTCCTCTTACAAGCTTGAACGGAAGGATTGGAGGATCTTCCTTCTTCCTCCTCTTCCTCTTGCTCTTCCTCCTCTTACAAGCTTGAACGGAAGGATTGGAGGATCTTCCTTCTTCCTCTTCCTCTTCCTCCTCTTACTCTTGCTCTTCCTCCTCTTCCTGCTTCCTCTTATAGCCCCGTCCTCCTTCTGTTGGCACTCCCTTACCCCTTCGCTTTATCTTTCCTCTCAATGCTTGCCCATTTGCCGACCCCTTCCTCTCTTCTCCATCCCTTCCACCCTTCCCCATTATTTCCCAACTTTCTCCTATTATTACCCTTTCTCCACTTCTTCCCCACTTTCCCTACCCCTTCCCCCATCTCCACCTCTTCCCCACTTTCCCCACTTTCTTCAATTCTTCCCCTTTCTCCACTCCTTCCCCATTTTCCCCACTCCTTCCCCCATCCCCACCTCTTCCCCACTTTCTCCAATTCTTCCCCTTCCTCCAACCCTTCCCCACTTTCCCCACCCCTTCCCCCATCCCCATCCCCACCTCTTCCTCACTTTCTCCAATTCTACCTCTTCCTCCAACCCTTCCTCACTTTCTCCAATTCTTCCCCTTTCTCCACTCCTTCCTCACTTTCTTCAATTCTTCCCCCTTTCTCCACTCCTTCCTCACTTTCTTCAATTCTTCCCCCTTTCTCCACTCCTTCCCACTTTCCCACCCCTTCCCCACTTTCCCCACCCCTTCCCCCTTCCCCACCCCTTCCCCATCCCTCTCTCCTTCCCCAGGACACCCTCCGCGACCACGTAATGTCGAACATAAAGTGCAGATATATGTTACTTCGTCTGAATGCAAGAGTTTGTGTGTAGCCCCCCCCCCCCCCCTCCGCCCCCCCCCCAAAAAAAAAATATTGTAAAGAGGAATATATATTTTATTGCCATTCTGATTTCTCCTTCTTATGGGACCGTTTAGTCGCGTGGACGAAAAAAAAAAAAAGTCTCTTGCAAATAGGAATTTTTAAAAGGGGGGGGGGGCGGGGGGACGAGTCTTATTCGGGAAGAAATGCAGAGTTGTTGCGTCTCCTTATTTTGCAAGAGCGGTCATGCGTGCGCGGGCGTCCCATTGCGGAGATGCATTTTGCGTGTGTTGCGGGAAAGGTTAATTCACGGACAAACTTGCACTGTAAGCGGCGGGGTAATATTTTTCCCGAGCCTGTCCCGCTATCCAAATCCCTCCGTTTGTGTTACTGTCGTTGTTTACGGCGGTTGTCGCTATTCTTTCCTCGAGAGGAGAGTGAGTCTCTTTACTCTTCTTTCATCTCCTTTGGGGCTTTCTCGTCCTCCTCCCTCTCCCTCCTCCTCTCCCTCCTCTCCCCTCCTCCTCCTCCTCTCCCCTCCTCCTCCTCCTCTCCCTCCTCCTCCTCCTCTCCCTCCTCCTCCTCCTCCTCTTGTCCCCTGCCTCCTCATGTCTCCCTTGCCTTTCCCCCTCCACTGTCCACCCTCTCTCTCTCTCACTTTCATTCTCTTACTCTTTCTCCTTTCTCACATTCTCCTTGTTCTTTTCATCCCCCTATTTTCCTCTTCCTCCTCTCCCATCCCCTCTCCTTCATCCTCCTTCCCCCCGCCCCCTATTCTCTCCTCCCATTTTCCTTTCTCCTCTTCATCCAGATATCTTGTCCTATCTCTCTCTCTCCTATCCCGCCATTCTTCTTCCCCGCATCCTTTCCCCTTCCTACTTGCCCCCTCCCATCCTCCTTGCTCTTCTATTCATTTATCTCATCTGCCTTATCTCCTCCCTTCTCCTCCTTTCTCATCCTCTTTCCCCTTCTTCATTTCCAACTTTTCCTCTTCATCTCCTTCGTCTATTCTCCTTTCCCCTTCCTGTTCCCCCTCTCCCGACCTCCTGCCTCCTCTTCATTAATTCACATCTCTTCCTGTGCCCCCTGCCCCTTCTCCTTTTGCTTTCTCCTCCTCATCTCCTACTCCTCTCTCCATACCCCGTCCTCCTTCCTCCAGGCCCCTTTCCCTTCCCCTCCCCAGCTCCCAGCTCCTTTCCCCTTCACAGTAGCCCTTTCCCCTCCCCCTCCCCAGATCCCCTCCCCCTTTCCCCCTCCCTCCTCCCCAGATCCCATCCCCTTCCCCTCCCTCTTGTCCCATCCCCTTTTCCTCCCTCCTCCCCAGTTCCCCATCCCCTTTCTCCCCCCCATGCCACCCCCCTCCCCGCACCCCATCCCTCTTTCCACTCCCTCCTCCTCATGCCACTTCCCCTTCCTCATGCCCCGTCCGCCGATCCCATCCTCCTCCCCTCCCCAGATCCCATCCCCTCCCCTTTCCCCTCCCCCCATGCCCCGTCCGCCGTCCCTTTCCCCTCCTCCCCCTCCGCCGCACCCATCCCCTTCCCCTACCTCCATGACACCCCCCCTCCCCGCCCCCCCCCATCCCTCTTTCCTTGAAGATAGTGTCCGTATCTTGCGAGTCGTCGAGTGATCGCCGGCGGCTACTGAGGCTTCCCCAAAGACCGTGTCATGTAAATCGATGAGGACTTCTTTGGCCTTTTTGACTTTTCATTTTCTTGCTTGACTTTTTTTTTTTGTGTATTCTCTTTGGTGTGTATGTTTTTTTTTTTGTCTTCTTTTATTTGTTTGGTTGTCTCTTTTTGATGTGTCTGAGGTTTGGTTTTGTTTTCGTGGCTGTCTTGTTTTGTTTTCTTTCTTGGAGGTCGAGGAAGAGTTGGCAAGAAAAAGAGAGAAAGAATGTGAAAGAATGTCTCGCCGCATTGCAATGGCTGCTTGAATTTATATTAAAAAAGGGGAACTTAATGGAACTGCCTCATTGGTGATCTTCCTTCGAGAAGCAAATAAACTTCTCCCCCCCCCCCAGTGTAAACTTCACCGGGAAATTACTGTCACGTCTTCTCCTTTTCTCACTCTCAAAAAAAAGAAAAAGAAAAAAAATGTAGCTCCCACTTCAGTTTTAATTGGACTTCTCTGGGTTTGTAGAAGCACTGAACATAGTTATACAAGCGCCATTTGGTTTGAAAGGGTACCCGGTGCACAGTGAATCACCGGTCTCGAAGTTGACGAAAGCAACAGGCTAACTTCACCGAAAAGAGGCTATCTTTCCACCGAGAATTAAAACAAATAATTGGAAAAAGAAATAAATTGGTGAAAGGGTCATGAAATGGTTAGTTATCGTGCTTGAAATGCTGGAATAATAAAGGGGATTATATGCGTGCGCGTATGAGCGAGGTTGATCCCGGGTTAATAGTATGGGAAACCGCGATTAGGCAAAAGGATTTGGGACTCGACCTGTTTTAAACCCAGAAGGAGGGAGGGGGAGGGGAGAGGAGAGGGAAGAGAGGAGAGGAGAGGGGAGGGGATAGTAGTAACCAGTTTAGTTTCGTCCTTTATTTACTATCCTGGCTAATCTGCAGAGGGGTGGGTAAGCCCGTGGTACGTTTGATGCGTGGCTGTAACGTTATTGTAGTTGAAAGTGGGGTTTCAGTCCGTAGATTTTTCGGATGAGAGAGTGATTGTGAGAGCGAGTGAATGGATGAGGTCATTCGGTTTGTTATTTTGTTTAGAGGAATTTTCTTTAAAAAAAAAGATGATGGGGAGAGATTATTAAACCTTAATTGAGCTGCAAGTAGATGAGTAAATAGTTAAAAGGTGAATGAAATATAGATGAATGACATAAATGATTTTTTTTCTAAATGCTAAAAGGTATTCATAAAATTTCACAAGAGTACACGATACATTTAGGGCTTTATATAAGAGCGGAATTTACCGACGCATAGTTCGGCAAATATATACAGCAAACAGGAAAGAAAAAAAACTATATATACCCCCACAAAAAAAAGGTAAAAAAGAAAAAGAAAACAGCTTAAATAAACCGTTTTATTTGTTGTTGACCTTACCAGAGGATGTCGCGAAGCATCCTTTTAATCAAGGGAATATTTGCAAAGACTTCTGAATCAACTCGGAGTGGGATGCGGGAAAATGCGGGAAAAGGTTGTTTATTTTATTATTATTATTATTATTTTTTAGCTGTGATTAGGGTGAGAGATTTGTTTTTGGCTGTGATTGTAGGAAAAGGCTGTGATTGGGTTAAATCATTTGATTTTGATTATTTCATTCCGCTCTCTTCCTCTCTTCCGCTCCCTTCCTCTCTCCTCCTCTACTCTCTTCCGCTCCCTTCTCTCTTCCGTTTCCTTCCTCTTTTCTCCTTTTCTCTCTTCCGCTTCCTTCCTCACTCCTCCTTTTCCCTCTTCCGCTTCATTCCTCTTTCCTACTTCAGTCTCCTCCGCTTCCTTCCTCACTCCTCCTTTACCCTCTTCCGCACCCTTCTCTCTTCCTCTTTTCCCCTTTTCTCCCACTCCCTCTTCCGCTTCCTTCCTCACTCCTTTTCCCACCTCCGCTTCCGCTCGTGTTCTGGTCCTTCGCCCCGGCCTGTTTATCCTTAAAAGGAAGATTCCTGCCGGCGACTTCCGGGCCCCGGCGATCCTCATTACCATAGGGCGCGGCGGCGGGGAGGCTCGGGAGATGAAGCCGTCGGCGGGAGTCGCGTCCCCTCCATATTCATGCCGGCGAGAGTGCAAAGCCGTTTCCCTCGCTTCATTTAGCCGGAGTGCTGAAGCGCTTCGAGTGATGCGAGGCCGTCTCTTCCGCTTTCTGAGGTCCTCTCTGCGCTTCTCTTGGCGGTCTTGTCGGGTTTTGATTTTCTTGGCTCTTGTCTCTCTCTTCTCTTCCTTCTCTTGTCTCTTCCTGTTCTTGTCTCTCTTCCCTCTCTTCTCTATCCCTCTCTCTTCTCTTTTCTTGTCGGTTTTTCTTTTCTTGGCTCTTGTCTCTTCTCTTCTCCTCTTTCGTCTCTTCCTTCTCTTGTCTCTTGTGTCTTTTCCTTCTCTTCTCTCTCTTCTCCTCTATCCTTCTCTCTTCTTGTGTCTTCTCTTTGTCTGTCTTCCCACTCTCTTCTCTTCCCCCTCTTTTTCCTCTTCTCTCTTTCTCTCTCTCTCTTCCCTCTCTCTTCTCTTCCCCTTTCTTCCTATATCTTCCTATTCCCGCTCTTCCGTTTTCTTATCTTCTTCCCTCTTTTTTCCCTTCTCTTCCTCCTCTTCATATTCTCTTCCCCTCCCCTTCCCCCTCCTCCCTCTCTTGCTCCACTCCCCATCGAAAGAAAGTATCTTAACCACAAGCTTTTTTCCACATATTTCTGTCGCATTGTCCAAGCGATCTCTCTCTCTCTCTCTCTCTCTCTCTCTCTCTCTCTCTCTCTCTCTCTCTCTCTCTCTCTCTCTCTCTCTCTCTCTCTCTCTCTCTCTCTCTTTATTCCACGGACTCCCCTCCCCCCTTCGGCTTTATTCTCTCCTCCGGTTGAAACGTGTGAGCATCTCCCTTTTGGAAAAATCCCCCGGGAAGTGTGGCTCCGAGGGTATTATGCGGTCGGAAGGCGGTTGGTCGGCTCGGAGCGGTCAGCCCGAAGGCCCCGAGCTCTGGCGCCGAGGAATGTGCGGTCCCTCTGCCGCGACCAAGGGGAGTAGGGGTCTTGGCTCGCCGCGCCGGGGGGGTAAACATGGAGAGAAGGGAGTGTGTGTGTAAACATGTCGTACTTATGTGTATGCTTTCATATGTATGTGTGTGTATACGTACGTACATATATTCATGCGTTCGTACTTATTTACATGCGTGCATACTTATATGCATGCGTACATACACACACACACACACACACACACACACACACACACACACACACACACACACACACACACACACACACACACACACACACACACACACACACACACACACTTCTTCTTTCTTCTTCTTCTTCCTCTTCTTCTTCTTCTTCTGCTCCTTCTTTTTATCCTTCTTCTTCTTCCTCTTCTTCTTCTTCTCCTTCTTCTCCTCCTCCTCCTCCTTCTTCTTCTTCTACTTCTTCTTCTTCTTCTTCTTCTCCTTCTTCTTCTTCTTCTTCTTCTTCTTCTTCTCCTTCTCCTTCTCCTTCTCCTTCTCCTTCTCCTTCTCCTTCTCCTTCTCCTTCTTCTTCTTCTTCTTCTTCTTCTTCTTCTTCTTCCTCGCCATCGCCACCTTCGTCATGCGAGCAACGTTTGGGCGGTTCATTTCCATTCCATTTAATTCTCTCGGACACATTCCGTTGACTTCTGCCCCAGCCTCCGTCCCTCCCCTCCCCCCCCCCACTCCGCTCTTTCGTTACGCTTGCGCTCTCTCTCCCTCTCTTTCTCTTTCTTTCTCTTTTTTTCTTTCTTTTTCTTGTTTTCTTTCTTGCTCTCTTTTTCTTTCTCTCTTTTTCTTTCTACCTCTCTTTCTTTTTCTTTCTCATTTTCTTTTTCTTTCTTTCTTTCTCTCTTTTTCTTTCTTTTCTCTCTTTCTCTCTTTCTCTTTCTTTCTCCCTTTCTCTTTCTTTCTCTCTTTCTTTCCTTCTCTCTTTCTCTCTTTCGCTCTCTCTCTCCCTCTCTTTCATCCACATTCTCACAGTCTTCATCTCCATCTCCTCACTTTCTCAATCTGCATCTCTATCTCCCTCTCTGCTCTTTCCTCTTTACTCTTTCGCATTCACCCTTCTCCCCATTCTCTTCCTCCCCTTTTCCCTTTTCTATTTTCATTTCATTTCTCCTTATCCCTGCCTTTACCCTCCCTCCCATCCCCCTCCCCCATCACTCTCCCTCTCCCCCCCATCCCTCTCCTTTTCCTCTTCCTTCTCCTCCTCCACTTCCTCTTCCTTCCTCCTCCCTCCTCCCTCCTCCCCCCTCTTCCTCCTCGTCCTCCCTTCCCCCTCCTCCTCCTCCCCCTCTTCCTCCTTCTCCTCCCCTCTCTTCCTCCTCCTCCCCCTCTTCCTCCACCACCTCCCTCTCAACCTCCTCCCTCTCCTCCCCCTCTTCCTCCTCCCCTCCTCCCCTCCACCTCCTCCTCCTCCTCCCTCCACCTCTTCCTCCCCCTCCTCCCTCCTCCCTCCCCCTCTTCCTCCTCCTCCTGTCCCCCTCTTTCTCCTCCTCCCCTCTTCCTCCCCTCCTCCTGTCCCCCCTCTTCCTCCCCGCCTCTTCCTCCCCCCTCTTCCTCCTCCTCCTCCTCCTCCTCCCTCCCCCTCTTCCTCCCTCCCCCTCCTCCTCCTCCTCCCTCCTCCTCCGCCCCTCTTCCTCCTCCTTCTCCCCCCCTCTTCCTCCTCCTCCCTCCCCCCTCCTCCTCCTCCTTCTCCCCCTCTTCCTCCCCTCCCTCCCTCCCTCCTCCCTCCCTCTTCCTCCTCCTCCTCCCCTTCCTCCCCTCCTCCTCCTCCCCCTTTCCTCCTCCTCCTCCCCCTCTTCCTCCTCCTCCTCCTCCCTCTCCTCCTCCTCCCCCTCCTCCTCCTCCTCCCCCTCTTCATCCTCCCACCTCTTCCTCCTCCTCCCTCCCTCTCTCCTCCTCCTCCCCCCCTCTTCCTCCTCCTCCTCCCCCCCTAATCTGAGCTTTCTCCGCGAGATTGATTTGCTTCTCAGAAAGTGTTGTTGTTTTGAAGACGTTGCTCTCGGATCTCTGACCTCACTTCGCTCACTTCGCTCACTTCACTTCCCTCTCTTGGTCTTTCTCTGATTATTGATTTGTTCCTTTTCGGTTTCTTTATCTCGTTCTGGTATCGAGTGGGCTGTCGTTTTTTTGTGTGTATTTTTTTCTTTGTTTGTTTGTTTATATCTATCTATCTATCTGTCTGCCTATTTGCCTGTTTATCTTTATCTTTGTCTGCCTGTCTCTTTCTTTCTCTCTCTCTCTCTCTTTCTCTTTCTCTCTCTCTCTCTCTCTGTCTCTGTCTCTTCTCTCTCTCTGTCTGTTTTTCTCTTTCTGTCTGTCTCTCTTTCTGTCTCTCTCTCTGTCTCTCTCTCTCTCTCTCTCTCTCTCTCTCTCTCTCTCTCTCTCTCTCTGTCTCTCTCTCTCTTTTTCTCTCTCTCTCTCACTCTCTCTCTCTCTCTCTCTCTCTCTCTCTCTCTCTCTCTCTCTCTCTCTCTCTCTCTCTCTCTCTCTCTCTCTCTCTCTCTCTCTCTCTCTCTCTCTCTCTCTCTCTCTCTCTCCCTTCCTCTTTCTACGGTCTCTCCGTTTCCTCTCCTCTTTCTCCCGCCCGTGTGCATTCCCACTTGCTATTCCAGTTCCTATTCCAGCTCCTCGAAGCCATTCCCGCGCATTCCCACTTGCCGCTACCATACACATCGTTAAAACTTTCCAGTCATTTTTTTTTTTTTCATCTTTTTCGTTTTTTTAGGTTTTTACTTTTGTCGCTTCCACCATTTTTTTTTTCTTTCTCCCCCTTCCTCCTTCCATCCCCCTCTCTTCCCCCCCCTTCGCTGCCCGTCCCTCTCTCTTCCGCTCTCTGTTGGCTCCCCGCTTTTGTTGAGACTCCTTTTGTTGCAGCTTTTGTTGCAATTTCGTCTGCCACTTCCTCTGCGCGCAACAAGCTAACTACGGTTTCGATATCAGGGTTTCGGGGAGTTCTTGTTTCTCCCTTTTTACGGTCGAGGGAGAAAGGGAGAAAGGGAGAAAGGGGATGGGGAGGGGGTTGGAAAATCGATGTTTTGGGGGGGGGATTATGGGTGTATTGCCAAGGGGTTAGAGGGAGGGGGAGGGTGAGGGAGGGAGGGAGGGGGAGGGGAAGGGAGGAGGGAGAGGGAGGAGAAGGAGGGAGAAGGAGGGAGGGAGGGAGGGAAAGGGGGAGGAAGAGATAGAGTGGGAGGGAGAGAGAGAGACTAAATGAGAGAAAGAGAAAGATAGAGAGAGAGAGAGAGAGAGAGTGAGTGAGTAAGTAAATGAGAGAGAAAGAAATATATATAGAGAGTGATTAAATGAGAGAGAGAAAAAGATAGATAGATAGATAGAGAGAGAGAGAGAGAGAGAGAGAGAGAGAGAGAATAAAAGAGAGAGAGAGAGAGAGAAAGGGAGAGAGAGAGAGAGTGATCTTTACCCACCGTCGGCCTGTTGCCCCAGCATTAACCCCGCTTCCTCCCCCCCAGAAGACGTCCATCACGAAGAAGGTAACCAGCGGCACCACCGACAACCACATCCCCCACAACATGAACAAGAGGGACATCATTCGCGCCACGGACTTCAACTTCCTCATGGTCCTCGGCAAGGGATCCTTCGGCAAGGTCCTCCTGGCGGAAAGGAAGGTCAGTAAGGTCCCCCACCCCCACCCCAAGCCCCCCTAGGACCCTCTATCCTTTTATCTCTCGTTTTTTTTAACTCCCCTATCTATCCTTTCGTATTAGGATGTGTGTTTTTTTTTTTTAATGACGGAAATGATCCTAGGGGATGGAGTACGTATAAGCCTACCAGCGAGCCGAGAGAGAGAGAGAGAGAGAGAGAGAGAGAGACAGAGAGAGAGAGAGAGAGAGAGAGAGAGAGAGAGAGAGAGAGAGAGAGAGAGAGAGAGAGAGAGAGAGAGAAAGAAAGAAAGAAAGAAAGAAAGAAAGAAAGAAAGAAAGAAAGAAAGAGAAGGAGAAAGAGAGAGAGAGAGAGAGAGAGACCGACACCCCCACCGCGCCATTTTGAATTCCCCGTCTCTTATGACTTATTTCATGGTGCCTTAGTAAGCTTAAAGGAAAGGAGACGTTCCGTGGGACGACGCTCCTTCCCCCCCGCCCCCCCCCTGCCAGCGACTGCGGACCTGGAACGCGACGAGGAAGAGAAGCTGGAGGTCGGGAATGTGGCGGACGGGTCGGGCTGTCGTAGTCACTGCTGCACTCACGACGGTGTTTCTTGGTTATTTCGTGACTGGAGAGTGATTTCCAGCGGTTTTAGGAGCTCGTGGAATGAATGAATGAATGAATGAATGAGTGAATGGTTGTCTCTAGGACGTGGCGCAAGTTCGGGAAATATATTAATGAATGAATTGTCATCTGTAGGATGTAGCACAAGCTCGGGAAATGAATGAATGAATGAGTGTTTATTTCTAGGATGTATCACAAGCTCGGGAAATGAATGAATGAATGAATTGTTATCTGTAGGATATGGCACAAGCTCGGGAAATGAATGAATGAATGAAAGGTTATCTCTAGGATGTAGCACAACCTCGGGAAATGAATGAATGAATGAGTGTTTACCTCTAGGATGTATCACAAGCTCGGGAAATGGAGTAATGAATGTAGGGTGTAGCACAAGGGATGAATGAGTGGATGCGTGTATGAATGAAGGGGTAATCTGTAGGAAGTAGCAAGGAGAGTGAATGTGAATGGCCGCCTGTAGGATGTGGAACAAGGAGGCCGCTCTGGCTAAATGAGAGTGATTCGCAATTTTGTGAATTGTCGGAGATGGGGACGGAAGGGAGGTCGATTTCGTGGGAAGAAAGGAAGGAGGGAGAGAGAGAGAGAGAGAGAGAGAGAGAGAGAGAGAGAGAGAGAGAAAGAGAGAGAGAGAGAGAGAGAGTGAGAGAGAGAGAGAGAGAAAGGGTGAGAGTGAAAAGGGATAGAGCTAGAGGGAGAAAGAAGAAAGAGAGAGTGAGAGAAGAAAGAGAGAGAGAGAGAGAAGAGAGAGAGTGAGAGGAGAATGAGAGAGAGAAGAAAAGAAAAGGAAGAAAGAGAGATAGAGAAACGGACAGACAAACAAGAGTCGAAGCAGAGGGCGCCAG
>NC_091555.1:47081033-47098533 GCF_042767895.1 Penaeus vannamei
CTCCCCCTTCCTCCTCTTCCTCCCCCTCCCCCTCTTCCTCCTCTTGTGGATCTTTCCTGTGTGTTTTAGCGTCATTTTGTCGTTTTTATAAGGGGATCCTATTTCTAGATTGTTCAGCATAGCCGAAGAAATTTAAAATGGAATGATGAAGTGTATTTTGGAAGACTGATCATATGGTAAAAGTATTAGTGTTGATTAAGTCGATTGGATAGTATGAGTCATGTTACTTGATGGTGATGACATGCGTCTCTTAAATGTCCAGAGAATATCGATTAAGGAATCTTAGACCAATAAGGTGTATACAGTATTATAAAGTCCAGCGACACCCAACAAGGTGTATACAGTATGATAAAGTTTATTGCTGACCGACTGCACCCTGCCTATTCCAGGACCGGTTATACTTTGTAATGGAATACGTGAATGGAGGTGACCTGATGTTCCAGATCCAGCAGTGTGGCAAGTTTAAGGAACCAGTAGCGGTGTATGTAAACCTCTCAGTCGTCTATTTTTTTTTGTATATTTTGTATTATCCCTCTCTGAGCATGTCGTCCTTGTTTGAGTGTTGGATATAATTCGATATTGATATTTACACCCTCCTTTTGAGCATTCCTAGCATATATGAGCAATTATATAATTCGTTGGCAGTCTTTTTACACCCGAACATATATAAGCAATGATAGAATTCGCTCTGTCTTTTTACACCCGAGCATATATGAGCAATTATATAATTTGCTATCGATCGTTTTACACTCTTTTCCCTCCAGCGAGTGCGCCGCAAATGCCCCCTTTTGTTATGGTCTCTCTTGTTCCTCCCACAGATTCTATGCAGCGGAGATTGCCATTGGCTTGTTCTATCTACACTCCCGCAGCATCGTTTACCGCGACCTCAAGCTTGACAATGTCTTGCTGGATCAGGATGGACACATCAAGATCGCCGACTTCGGTATGTGCAAAGAGGGCATCGGTGGAGATAAGACGACCAAGACCTTCTGTGGAACTCCAGACTACATTGCTCCCGAGGTGGGTTTTGCTTCGGAGTTTCAGGGGGGTTTCTGAGGGAGTTGTGTTGTTGAGTGTATGTGTTTTTATATTGATGGAATATTAGTTTGTTTGTGGTTTATTTATTTTTTTTAGCATCTGTAGGGTAAATTATGTTTAATCTTTCGTGATAGGCTGTTGTACCGGGAGAGAAAAGTAACTGAAACCCCGCATATGTTTTCAGATCATTCTGTACCAACCATACGGGAAGAGTGTAGACTGGTGGGCCTACGGAGTGCTGTTGTACGAGATGCTGGTGGGTCAGCCGCCCTTCGATGGAGAGGACGAGGAAGAGCTTTTTGCCGCGATTACCGACCATAATGTCTCTTATCCCAAGGCTCTTTCTAAGGAGGCGAAGGAATGTTGCAAGGGTGTAAGTACAAACGAGGTCGCGCAGGAATGAATTGAGGGTTGGGTGGTAAGGTCCTTGGGAGTGTTGGTTGGTATATATTTACATCTTTTTGCTTCTTTAATGTAGTCTTTTCACTTAAGGAATGGAAATCGTAGGGATGTGATCATGTGGAGGAATATTTTTACACAAAAAATTTACTTTAAGACAAAAAAAAGACAATTTGTCCGTCCTTTCCATTGCCTCAAACCCATCTCACACGCTTGCCCCCCTAAATTGCACAGTTCCTGACGAAGCAGCCTCAGAAGCGACTAGGCTGCGGTCCTAAGGGAGAGGAAGATGTTCGAACACACCCCTTCTTCAGGAGAATCGACTGGGTGAAGCTGGAGAACCGAGAGGTGCAGCCGCCCTTCAAGCCCAAGATTGTGAGTAACCTCTCGACCTCTCTGGTGCTTCTTCCTTGCACTCCTCACCTGGTCCACCACTGCCTTCACACTTTAGCCTCAAGGAAGGAGATCAGGGGAAGGCCCCACGCTGTGCTCTTGCCTCCTTTAGCCATCAGGGGCTTTGTATATCCCCCTTTTTTATCAGTCTTCATTCAGTCATTTTTTTTTTTCTTGGCGATTCACGTCCGACCCTTTTTTTATCACTTCTCTTTCACTGATATCTTGTTATGCGCGTTTAGCATAGCTTTTGAATACTGCCATGATTTTTTTAAAAACTTAATTTGAAGCTTTGGATTTATTTTGGATATTGCAGTATTTTGATCATCTGTAATTAGATGCTTTGACTTTTTATATAATACATTCCAATATTTCAACATTTTCTTTTTTTCACGGACTTCCAAAGTGTAGGTCAGATTTGTCATCAACTTTTTGAACTGAGCTGGGTCCAGTTTACACTATGTTCAAGCCCACATAGTCAAATTCTAATAAGACAATTGAACAGTCAGTCGTAACCAGGTGTAGGATGTTGCCATAGAGACACTCCGGTCTGAAGGAACCTGGAGTGTTCTGAAGTCCTTTCTTTGATCCTGTGTCTGGCCGGAGCATCCTTAGATGGATCATTTTTCAGATCCTGTGTAAAGGTTTCTTAATAAAGGCATTAATGGATATGGCAGTTTTTCAGAGGGTGTATAAGGGAGTCTTGATTAAGTCATTAATGTACATAGCAGTTAATTCAGTCAAAGAGGCGCCTTTGTGTTGCAAAACATGAAAAATGGAAGGTTTCAATGGTGCTCCAGCCAGACCATACAGGAACACAGTGTTCTTCTTATTTATTAAATGGAGAAGAATATTGTGCAGTGTTGTTAGGTAAAGTAGATGATTTGAATGGATTGCAGAGTAATTAATGTAGATACGATGCTAGACTGTGGTAGAACATGTTAGTGAAGATCATGTTGAATATTGCAAGTAGTGTGGCATATTGCATCATGTGAAAAGTTTGATTATTCATTTACATATATTTATATTTATATACATACATAGTTTTGTCTCTGCACTTTAAGGTAAAAAAAAAGATCTAGGACAATATGCTTAAATGTTAGACTCACTAGCAAATGCTCAAAAAACTACACCAGGAACAGGATGTTTGACAAGCCTAAATATCTCCATTTTTTTATTATCACATTTATTCACTCCACTGCCCTTTTTTCGCCACCTGTGCATCTGTACGACTTTTCTCCCTGAACTAATTCTGCCAACTCAGTTCCACCGTCTGACTGTCTGTCTGTCTGTCTGTCTGTCCGTCCACTATGCTTGACTTTAAACTTTTGCATCTTTAAAACTTTTGCACCTGTTTTTTTCGTCCCACACCTTATGAATGCAGGCCGTTGGGTCACTTTTATGCCGGCAGGTGGGGAACGTCGCCCCCCTCCCCTCCGCCCCCTCCCCTCCCCCGCCCCCACCCAGTGTTTTTGTACTTACATTGTGTGCGATTTTGTTTGGCAAATGCGTGAGGAAGGATATGGAGTGAGGGAGTGAGAGTGAGAGTGAGAAAGAGAGAGAGAGAGAGAGAGAGAGAGAGAGAGAGAGAGAGAGAGAGAGAGAGAGAGAGAGAGAGAAGAGAAAGAGAAAGAGAAAGAGAAAGAGAAAGAGAAAGAGAAAGAGAAAGAGAAAGAGAGAGAGAGAGAGAGAGAGAATCAGAATGAGGGAATGAGAGAATGAGAAAGAGAGAAAGATTGAATGAATAAGTGATAATGAATGTGAGACAAATACTGAGACCGAGCGTGACAGAGAGATTGGGGAATATGAATTAATAGAAAGTTTGAAAGGTTGAATGTGTGTGCGCCTGTGTGTATGTGTATCTTTGATTTAGTATCAGCGGGAAATAGTGAGAGCGCGAAAGTGAGTGTGAATGTTAGAGAGAGAGAGAGAGAGAGAGAGAGAGAGAGAAAGATAAAGATAAAGATAGAGAGAGAGAGAGAGAGGGAGAGAGAGAGAGAGAGAGAGAGAGAGAGAGAGAGAGAGAGAGAGAGAGAGATAAGAAAGAAAGAAAGAAAGATAGAGAGAAAGAGAGAGTGTGTGAAAGATTGCGAGAGAGAGAGAGAGAGAGAAAGAGAAAAAGAAGAAAGAAAGAGAGTTCAAACGAGAGCGCAAGTGAGAGCGAGAGACCTCATAGACCATAAGACTCTGGCTCAGAACTCCCCCAAAGTAAGCCAGCAGCTGAGTGAGATGCCTTTAAAGCTCATTGCAGCGATCTCCCGAAAGCCACGCGGTTCGCTGGACTAAGGAAATCCCCCGGGGTAGCTAAGCCAGAATTAAGTTTAGAGTCACCAGAGTGTGCGCAACAAAGCATTCATTTTGTTGTTGGGAGATTATGATTGCTAATGGGTAGGGGAAACTGAGGGGTGAAGGGCAGTTGTATATAATTAACCAGCAGCAACATTTTTTTTGTTTTTGTTTTTGTTTTGGCCTTAGTATGACTTCACACACTATACACATCTGTGCTGTACGTACTCCTGTTGTGTGGCCATCTTGTTTTTGTTTTGTGCTTTGAAAGAGTTTGGAGGAGGATTGGTCTGTAAAGATCCGGCAGTCTGGAGCGCTTCTCCCAGAAAAAAAAACCGTTTGTTCGTGCTTTTTCACCTTTTTTTAGGGCGCTGAGCATGTTCCAAGCTTGTCCTAATGTGCATGTGTGCATGATGACGATATTGAAGATGATGGTGATGATGATAATGATGATGATGATAGACTTAGTGTTGCATGGCCACCATTAATGAATGCAGTGTTGTTTGAGGCAGTTCTTCCACCCACAGGAAGTCACCTGTTCAAGGATTACCCGTTCGAAGTGTAGCCGTCTTTACCCATCTCTTTGCATCCCTCTGCTCCTGCTGCGGTACTGGGATCAGCAGGGGCAGCGGCTCAGGTCATGACTGTGTATCTATCCTCGTCGAACTTTTATTTTGTTCTCAGAAAAGAGTCAGGATGTCCTCGTAGCTCCTCAGGCTCACGTGCAGACGGCTGAGCTGTGATGTTTCTCTTTTTATCCATTGTGTGAGAGCTATGTGAAACCTCGGATTGACCTCTCGAGGGGAAACCTTTGTTGACACCGACGGCCCTCAGTCCCGCCCCTGTGAGTGGTTAGGTCAACCCAGATCCGTCTCTCTGACCCTTTCTCTGGTTGTCCCAGATCTCTTCTCGTGAATTCCTTAGGCATTTTGTCCAGGCCCTGCAAACGTAGACCGTTGTTGTACACCCTTAGCACTAGGAACGCTGCAGGAGTGAACCTTGTAGGTCTGTTTTTTTTCGCTCGATCATGTTGTAATTCCTCACCAATCTTGTACTTACCCTTTTATCCTTTACATTGTTGTTTTACCTCATTTATTTGGTTTTAGGTATTTTCTGAACCATTTAAAATGTCTAGAGGCACGAAGTTGTGTCGTCGACGAGTAGACTAGAAGCCTCTTTTATAACTTTCATTTTTGTTATACGTCCCAGCGCCCCTTCTTCGTCCCAGCGCCCCTTCTTCGTCCCTGGGTCCTCGGCAGAACTCGGGCTGCGCTAGGCACCCGTGGTTCGCCTTTAGGAGACCAGGCAAATAATGCGCCGTATTATCCGAGCCCGTTTCTGGTCACCTCAAAGGGGTAATTTGCAATTTATCGCCACCGGGACGATTTAATCAGTAAACGATTTACATGGTGAGCATAACACGTCGAGAAAAAAAGTGTATGTAATTATTCTAGTCTGCGAATCGGCTCTAGACTTTAAACCTTAGCGAGATTGGTTCCCTTTAGTCCCCAGTCGGACCAGGAGCCGCGGAAGCGCCGAGGCTCCTGCCGCTCGAAGCCTTCTAATCCTTCCCTTGTAATGGATCGAGTTTATTGTGTTACGACTGCTAATACATTTCCATTCCCTATTACGCCGCGGCGGAGGCGGTAATGCTGAGGGACTTCTGTAGAGACAATGAGCCTTGTCTCCAGGAAAGATAATTGTGAAAATGTTAACATAAATTACCTTGAAAGCTTATAGACAAAGCCTTTGCTTCTAATTCAATCCCAAAACGTTATTTTAGCTTCGTAGACTTTTATCTTTGTTTTATTGTAATTTAGATAACTCGGCTTCCTTTGAAGAATATATATATTCTCTTTCAAATGATGTATATGATATTCTCGCTGTTTAAAAAATAAGATAAAATTATACCAAAAACACAATCGCAAATAAACAAAAAGGGAAGATTATCCTTCCGTTTTTTCATGAAGACAAAATCAAAATTTGTGTTGTGGAACCATGATTCTTCCTCGATCCCATTTATGTTTTCGTATCTCGTTTTCATTCCTTTACTCTACGCAGTGAACGTGTATATTCCTCCATTCGTATATTGCAAGCGACGCCCCTGTAAACCACCGTAAGAAAAATTACCTAGCTCTTACTCCGTATGTAGAGTTACTCCAAGTACTTACCTGTTACTCTTAAGTACTAATATTCCTCCCAATACAGATGTTACTCCCAGTACAGGTGTTACTCCCAATACGAATGCTATTCTCGACTCTTGGTAAAAACTCCAAGAGATTTTTATATTTTTCCTTCCCCTCTTACACTTGATGTAACACCCAACCCAACACCCAACCCCCGTATTTGGTGTTGTTTCCGGTTTTGGATGGAATCTCCAGTACACGGTAGCTCCCAGTGCTGTGTTATGTGAAGAGCCTAAGTGTGTTAGCCCTACAAGCAGGTTTCTCGCTCTCCGTGGGATCGTTCTCACTTCGGGGTCGTTGTGGTTCATTGGGTTTGATGCCAATGGTCGTGTTCCCTCATAAGACGGTGCGATATTGGTTGTAGGGTTATTTGTGACGATTCGATGGGTATTTTTATATTATTCGCGGGGTATTTGTTGAAAGCGTGTTGGTATTTGGGATGACGTGTTAAGTTTTTTTTCATATTTGCTCTCAGGGTATTTGGGTATTCATTTTGAAACTTTTTCTTTTCTTCTTTTTTGAAATCTGGATACGCGGTATGTGAACCCTGTTTTTTATTTAAGAAATGGGGGTGTTGTATCATTTATTGCTTATTATTAATAGTAGCCGTTGTAGTATTTGGATGTCGCCTTTAGTCGTATGGTTCTGCCAGATCGCAACGCCACATCCGTCCTAATCTGCTGTTGTTTTCATTCTCACTGCCATTTTTTTTACGTCGTTTAAAGTACTATCAACAACTGACCCCCTAAATTTTCTCTCGCTGGTGTTGGCGTCGGCTCCAGGACCTTGTGGGACTTCGGGGGTGTATTAAGGGCGTGATGTGGTGTTGTGATTCCCCGGGGGGCGGCCAGGTTCTGCGTGATGCTTCCTTGGTCGGTTTGCCTTTGGTGGGATGAAGGGATTAATTGGGCGGAAGTAGGATCGTAGGGAAGTAAGTGGATTGGTAGAGAGAGAGGGGGGGATATGAGAGGGGGGGAGAGGTACTGGGGGGGAGGGCTAGAGAGAGAGAGAAGAGAGAGAGAGGGGGGACAAGAGAGAGAGAAAGGGGGGGGGGGCAAGAGAAAGAGAGGGGGGGACAAGAGAGTTAGAGAAGGAGAGAGAGAGAGAGAGAGAGAGAGAGAGAGAGAGAGAGAGAGAGAGAGAGAGAGAGAGAGAGAGAGAGAACACACGTTTACGTTTGATCAATTTCAAAGCTAACGAGCGTGGTTTGTATCGAACAGTCAACATCTTTGTTACTTATTGAATCCAAGCACTTTATATAACGGAAAGAAAATTGTCTTTTTGATTTTTGTAAAAAGGAATTTCGCAGGTAGGTTAGCTCAAAGGTTTTAGAAAACGTGTAGATTTTTTTTTCTTTTTTTACAAGGTCTTGATGCTAACAAATCCTTGGTAAAATTGAACCATTTCTTATCCGATTTGAGAGATAATTACACGCCCATTTTGCCATCTTTATACGACTTCACCGCTAAATCAGAAATAACGACCATAATCTGGAAAAAAATGTTATTTCGAAACGAGTAGTTGCGCAATTAATTTAGATATTCAACAATTGGCTGACCCTGCTTTATCAACCCAATATACTTAACATTGAAGTAAAAATCCTTTTTTCCCGCAAAATTGACTATATATTCTCCATTAACGAGCTATAAATTGAAAGATTATTCCATGTTTTCAATTAAGAGAAAGCAGGTAACTCCTAAATAATATCCATAAATTAAAAAGAGTGTATACTTTATTATATAATTAAAAAAAACATTCATTAAATTCTCTAACTATTATTACACCGCTTGCTCAATATATTCACCCGAGAAATGGGACTCGATTCATTATTTTTGAGATTTCGGCCATATTTTAGTCTTTATGGGTCGGCTAATTTCCCGTGTTTGTTATTCGCTTTTTTAGAATGTGGAAATTATATAAATCGTGTTGCGGTGTTTGAATTGGAAGTTAGTTATTTTTATCTTGTTTTATTTTGTTAAGGATATTTAATGCGTGGTTTTTGTTTAGTTTTTATTTGGGTGGATTCTTTGTTTTTGTTTTCTTCCTTTTGAGATGAAATGTCGAAATCTCTTGCATTTGTTTCCCTATATAAAGGGATTTTTTTAATCGGCTAAAAATCTCTCATGAATATTATTTTTAGATGAATATGATTGGTTTCATGCATTTACAGTTGCATAAAATTCCTTGGTGATAAAACCGCCCTGATTTTCCGTGTAGAAGTAAAATGCGAGAGGAAAAGCTTGTTTATGCAACAGAATGAGAAGTGATATTCTCTCGTTATCATTTTAGTTATTTCTGAACTATGTAGATTTCAAGTCATAGTTTTTTTTTTCATTCGTAGGAATTGCAGGTGTGAAGGAATATAATTTCGTTTTGAGTAGAAACGCGTGTGTTTCTTGGGAGTTAACGGTCAGTCCGGTTTTGGCGGGAAATTATGAAATACTGTCATGGTGTATGAGATCGTACAAGAGTTTGTTAAAATATGATGATGCCTCTGATGTGTTTTCGTTATTCTTACAGTTATTATTATTGTTATTCACGATATTGTTATCAACAATAGTTTTTATTATTACTCCTTTGATCATAATAAGCGGTATGGAATTCGAGAATAGTTTTAGTTTTCCCCGTTTCTTCCAGAGGTTAAAAAGACATTTATATAAACAGAAGAAGCTTGCTGGGTTACCGTACGTAGATCCTGGACAACATAACGAAAGTTTGTGTTGGTTGAGTCCCCGCCCTCCTCGCCCCCCCCCCCCTCCCTCTCTCTCCACCGGTCT
This sequence comes from Penaeus vannamei, assembly GCF_042767895.1. NCBI lineage: Eukaryota > Metazoa > Arthropoda > Malacostraca > Decapoda > Penaeidae > Penaeus > Penaeus vannamei. The sequence goes on from NC_091555.1 coordinate 47,090,113, forward strand.
TGGTAATTATCAGGTTGTGAAAAGAAGGTTGGCTCTGTTGTCATTCGGGTTGCCTCCGTTCCAGGTGGTCTGTGGAGGGGATTAGAGGGTGTAGTGTTTTGCCTTGTAGTGTAAACTACCTTTTAGTGTGTTCCTAACAAGGTGGTAGTAGTTGACGTCATCACTTTATTGACACGTAAAGGCAGTTAGCGCACAGTATGCTTCTTTTTTCCAGTTTGCTAATTATCAACCGCAATTTATTAATCGTATTCATTAAAAGAAAGCAATAAAGAAAAAAGCAAACTAAAACCTGTTATTTATTTATCTCATACTCTAAGTCGTTGGGCAAAGTTATCGCAGGAAATCGTAGTCCAACGTGTGATTTTAGTGGTCGATTATCAACCTTATCGACTATTTAGCCATAGCTTACTGGCACTTAGATAACACGAGGCCAGTATGTCTTTTTCTCTCTTGTTAGAACTATGTTTTAGACTGACTTCTCTTCCTGGGAATGGTGGAGGGTCCTATCCCACTGTAGATAATTTCTTTCAATCTGGTTGATCTTCGTCAAAATTGAGAGAGAGAGAGAGAGAGAGAGAGAGAGAGAGAGAGAGAGAGAGAGAGAGAGAGAGAGAGAGAGAGAGAGAGAGAGAGAGAGAGAGCGTTGTTTTCACAATGAACAAAGACACGAGTGGCAGTGTTTTTTTATTCTCTCTCTCTCTTTTTCTCTTTCTTCTATTCTGGTTCGACCAAAACTCAGCATACCGGCATGTGAAGGTGATTGCAATGACTTGTAAATGAGTAGACTTAGCACGTAGCATTATTACCAAACAAGGAAACCCGCAAAGATGACTTAGACCAAAGACAACGAAAAAAAGTGTTCTTGATGGGTAGTTCTGGCTGTGGTTCGGATCCCTTGTCTGTCTTTAGACCAGCTGTTTAGTGCACTGAGACCGAATATAGAAGGTTCTACACAGACTCTCTTACTGCCTTCGACTGAGGAATCTACCTGTCGACCTGCACGGACTACTGTAGAAAAAAAAGGGTAGAAGAAAACGTATGCACTTCCGTTGGAGGTGGAGATAGATTTGGGTCGAGGCGATTTTCGAGTCCGAAACGGCGGATGTGAATTAACTGGTGCACGTATTTAATCAGCCTGCTCCTTGTTTGATATCTTGCTTCTTGATCACGGCTTCCAGGTACTAAAGACTGACAGCGCCATTGTTCCCATAACTGAAAGAGAGAAGGCAAACTAAACCAAGATGTATGTATGCAAACATTGCTGTATGCATTTTGAGTTCAGGTTTTTTTTTTTTTGGATGGTAGTGACGGAAGTGAACACGATGGACACCTGTGCATGTTGAGTGCGAGAGAAGCACGATTTTTTACTTTTAATTTTTACCCTGTCCTCGTCCAGGGCAGCTTCACTGACATGTTTTTTGTGGTACGTGGACTCACCTTTTTGTAGTTTGTGACTGCCCCCTGACATCTAAAGTGATGTGCCTAAAAAGATCTCTTGGCTGAGGTGTTACTAAAACCCACTGCCGCCCCACCCACTCACCGCCATCTTCCCTATGTGTCGAGTATAAAAAAAAAACAATTCTCATAAAACGTGTTCCCTTTCTTGTCTGAAATCCTCGTCATTACAGACTATAGAAGCTAAAGATAATAACGAAGATATTAATGATAGCGATGGCATGGTTCATAATTAGCAAGTGAATAAATAAATAACAGAATCAAATCTAAAAGCACCAGCCTTGTAACGAGAGTCTGTAATGAGGAGGAAGCCACGCCCCCAAGAGGTCAGTTTCGCCACCGTTCGACTGACCTGACCCGGTGTCCTCTCCGACCCACCCCGGTGTGACCCACTCGCTCTCGGTGTTCAGTGTTCAGAGAATTTCCGACGCACTGGTCCCACAAGACAGAACTGTGAACCCCCGTCTTCCTCACTCTTCCATGTTTCCCGGGAATACGAGCGGCCGCCGCCTCCTCCGCAAGCGACGCAGCTCGGACGTCGAGTGCCTGCGGCTGATCCTGCGGCGGGGCTCCTCCCTCTCCCCCCCCCCCTTGTGCTCGAGAGACGCCCTTCCTCTCACTCCCTTCGTCCGGTGTCGTGGTGGACTCCTCTCCCCTTCCATCTCTCCTGTGGCGCTGGACGCAAATCTACGCCTCCGTTCTCCGATTCTCCTTTCTGCTTTCTCCTCGTCCGAAACGTCCTGCTGTGGGAATGATATAGGCACTAGGCATCCTTGTTATAAATCGTTATTTTTTATGTGAAGGGGGAGAGAGAATATTTCCATTTTTATGTGTAATTATACATGATAACTTGTGCAATTTTTCAGGGTCCCCTTCCCCTCCCTTTCCGTCCCTTGCCCATCCCAAAAAAGCGCAACTTTTACACAAATGATCTTTGCCCCAAACTCACCTCTCCGGTCCGTTCTGTGCCACCATTTGAGAACACAATCAGTCTCATAAACTGTCCCGTCCGACACGAAGCCTCAAGTTCTCTTTTCCGGTTCTGTCCTTCTTGGATCTCTCCGAATTCGCCTTTTTTCATTCTTTTATTTTTATTCTTTTTTCCTCCTCTCACGCCTTCCTCGAGTCTCGTCCTTCACTCGCGGGTCGGCGGGCCTCTCACGTGTCCGTCTGTTTCCATCTCCTGTCAATCTCTTCGTCCTTGCCTCCTTCCTTTTATCATTTTATCCCACTCACGACTTTCTACAACGTCGGAAAGCGGTCGAAGCTTTCTTCCGACTCCTTCCCTTCCCATTATTCTTTTTCTTCCCTGTGTTCGATCTTCTTTCTCTTTTGTGTCATCGCCGTTATCCTGTTTCCTGAGATTGTATGTTTTTGGTTTTCGTTTTATGATTTCCATTTTTTTTGTAACGGATACTACTTTTTACATCCATGTATTATTTTTGTTTTTGTGTTTCTTCTTTCCGTATGGCGATGAACTTTGTTCTATCCTCATACCATCTTTTGTATTTTGTTCTGTATTTAAAAAGTCCTTCTCGTTTTATTTCTATTTATGGCCTTTTTCCCTTATCTGTGTTCTCTTTTTTCCCTTTTTTTCTTTTTTCCCCTATCTCTTTGATCCCCTTTCCTCCCCTACCTCCTTCCTCCGACAGCGCCAGGCCACGAGCGAAATACATTAGCTGGAAATTCAGTTATTCGGGAACAAACGGGGGAATTTCAGACAGGGAGAAGGCAGACGAAATTTATTGGATCTCCAGCTAATGTCCGAGAAGGCTCGCGTGACCTGGCATGACAGGGTCGACCTGATTTTTCCCACAGAATAATCCCCGTCATGCTGAGAACTTTGACCCCGTGTTCCGCAATGCCCGGCTGGAGTTCTCCCCTGCGGATAAAAAGATCATGGAACACCTGGACCCCGACGCTTTCCACTCGTTCACGTACACCAACCCCTTCTTCATGCCGGGCACCTCCGAGGGAACTCTCCCCGACGAGGAGTAGGGGCGTGTCGCCCTCGCCCGCTGACCCTCGGCCCCTCGTGCCCAGGCTTGCCACGCCAGGCCGCCGCCGCCGCCGCCGCCGCCAGAGGAAGTCCCCCAAGCGCCCACGTTCTGGCTGCCTGCCGCGCAGTCACGCCCACGGCAAGGTCACTCGTAGGCACACTTAAACACCCCGACACACAGCTAGGGTACACGGGGAGGTTTTTCTTTTCGGAAGGACCGCTGTAGGAGCCCTTTGGCCGGTGCAGGAGTCTGGGGAAGCGATGCCGCCCGACACCACACGCTTAGGTACTCCGACGCGGCACGGCAACCCTGCCCCGCCCTGCACGGGAAGCCCCCACACCCAACACACACACAGACCCACCCACCAACACGTGGCTTCCCCAAAGACCGTGTCTCTCGCGTCCGCGCCCTTCCCTCCGAGGGCCCCGCCGGTCTTGCGCGCTGGGCCTTTTCCTCCTCCACACGCAGCCCCGAATGCCGTGGCGCAGCGTCGCCCCGGGTCGAGTGGCGGGGCGAGGGGGCGTGGTGAGCAGGGGGCGTGGTGAGCAGGGCGCGTCGGCGAACCGGGGGTCACGGGGTCGAGGCCGGGAGTCAGACCTCCGTTCGGGCGCCTCGGCTCCGCTTGTGCAGTGCGATGTACAATGGTTACTCTCAAGTGTTAACAGTATTGTCTTTATACAATCAGTATATTTGTGTCGTCATGTATAGGTTATATATATATATATATATATATATATATATATATATATATATATATATATATATATATATATATATATATATGTGTGTATATATATATAAAATCTGTATATGTATATATACACACATACATATACATACATACATACATACATACATATATATATATATATATATATATATATATATATATATATATATATATTATATATATTATATAAATGTATATGTATATATATACATATATATACATATATATATATATATATATATATATAGATATATATATATATAGAGATAGATATGTACATATATATGTCCATATATATCTACATATATATACATATATATACATATATATACATATATATACATATATACATATATGTACATATATATACATATATATACATATATATATATACATATATATACATATATATACATATATATATATATATATATATATATATATATATATATATATATATATATATATATATATATTTACAGTATATGCACATTTAAATAATGTGCACTTGGACATACAATTGGATTTATACAAATAAATAGCTAAACTGCTCTGTTTTGTGGGTTAATATAGTCTATTTTAGTGAGATAGGTATGGAAGTAGAAGCTATCTTTGTCTTTATAAAGATATTTGTGCATAAGCGAACACACACACACACACACACACACACACACACACACACACACACACACACACACACACACACACACACACACACACACACACACACACACACACACACACACATATGCATCACTTACAATTACCCATGTATATATATATATATATATATATATATATATATATATATATATATATATATATATATATATATATATATATATATATATATATATATATGTATACCATTTCAGTTCTAGACAAGCTGTTTGTGCATGCAGTGGCCGGATATATTTCTAGGTGTCATTGATAATTACTTTCAAATTGTTAAGACTGTGCTTTTGACCATAACGCGTGTTATTTTGTAACTTCAGTTTAGTGTCAATAATATAATTAAACTTCATATAGATAACCTGAGACGGCTGCAGACATTGGCTTGACATATCAAGTAAAACCAGCACGTGGTTGTGGAGACGGCCATTAGTGGTACCGCCGAGTCCGAGCTGCGCTTTTAGGAATATCTTGGGTGTCTTGGTCACTTCGCATCAAGAACTCATTCTAGCCAGTCTTAGGATTGTCTTTTATGTGTTTACTCACATGGACACACACACGTGTATATAGGCATGAACACGAATATACAGCAGTTCCATACATATTACCTGCACATTTATATACACATATGTAGGACTTTATAGATGTCGGACCCTATTGATGTTTCTAAAAGGTTTCTGTGATTCCAAATATGAAATAACTCTTAATGTAGTACTAGAAGTAGGTTGGCCCAAGCGTCGCCTTTGGGTGTGCCAACATAGGAGCTCAAACATTCCATTTTTATTGCTTCCAAACCATATGGGTGATCACAAAACCAAGCTTCTCAAAATCAGCACCTCGGGGGGAACGTATAACAATGTTGAATGCATGCGTAGGTGCTTTTTTCATCCCCGCTGGTGCACGGCAGCCACATCTTGTGCAGGGTGCAAGGTCTGTGTGCTGTATGCAAATTAGAGGTGACGACAGGTAATGTCTTTGAGAGGTTCGCCACCCAGACATCAAGAGCGACACCACAATGTGATCTTGAGTTAACCCATCCGTATCTGCTTCAAAGACCGTAACTCCACGCACACCCCATAATATTGGCATATAGATAAGTGTGTATCTTTTTAGCCTCTCACCTCGCGACCTGTAACTGACTCTTCAGCATAGTAGGGTTACCTCCTCCCTCCCGGTCCACCACTTAGCCCAAGTGTAGATGGATCACAGCACGCTAGCATTGGGCCCTCCTTCAGGGACCTGACTCATACAGAATGTTTCGTATTGTATAAGTGGACCACTTTGTCTCTCCAGCCATCACCGAGCTTTCGCCAATCTTTGCCCACTTTGATGTGTTTTACAAGCGATTGTCCACTTGCCTGTGTTGAGCCCAAGCATCAGTGTAAAGCACTGGATCAAAGCAAATATACAGCAGAGTTTGACGGGGGCTGATTGAGGCTGCCACTACCAGGACCCTCCCCCTTTCCAGTTCCATTTAGGTATGATTTCAGTAAATGTTTATCACGTGCTTAGATTTCGTAATTGAAACTATAATAGAATTGTCCTTGATAATACAACAGGAGATGGATTTTCCAAGTTTAATGAAAACACAAGATATTAGCTGTCATGATAATCTTTTATTAGTTTAGAGTAATAGCAAAAGCCCCCTTGCATGGGGCACAGCACAGTGTTGTGATGCGCAAGTGTATATACTGCTCTTAGTTGTTCTAAGTCACATTTTACTCCATTTGTGTAAGGTGTGCAATTCAGTGTAAGTTTAATGCTCGCTTACAGAGTGTCTAATATGTTGGAAAAGGAAAATTTTTTGATGTTCAATAATTTCACTGTTTAGTCTGCAGCATAGAGAGACTTCCCCCCCAATTAAAAACTATATTTTCTAGATAGATGCAGAAAGAAAGAGTTCTCAAGAATCCTCAGAACTTGTAAACGTTGAGAAATTTCAGCAGACTGGTAAACCCCTTGTTGATGGGACGTCATTGTGGTAAAGATGCCTACAAACATTGCTTGGACTTGCGTGAATCTTACAGGATGTGTAGATATTATGAACCTTGTATTTGTCCCAACCACCTGGTGAAGGCATCAGCTCGTAGCCCCAGCTGGACACGGCCCAGGTGGTCCTCCCAGTGTTTAGTTGTTAAAGAAAGCGACTTTTCATTCCATCTATGGCAATTACTGTTGCCTATTTGATGTTAGAATTATATAAATTGTTGAAAGAAGATGACAATGCACCTTTGCAACTTTGGAGATTTTGATTCATATAAATTTAGAGGTAAAATAGGATATACAGTATATAGATTGTGTTCGTGTTAAGTAGCTGCAGGAAAATAGGATATAGCCAACAGGGCCATTCCTTCTCTGCAGAGTAGCATCTCAGCCATGGCACTGTATCATCCACTATCTTAATGTTTAATGATGTGAAGCACATCCTTATAACTTCATGAGTATAGATATTAATAATGCCCTTAGTGCTCCTGGGTAAGGCATGTTATTATGCCTAGAATTTTTTATTCTATTGTGTTGTTTGTTCACTCTAAGACCATAGCAAATTTGATGGTAGTTTCCCCCCTGTAACTTTGATTTTTAAAATGTCATTAAGTTAGATGGTGAACAGTGTAGTTTAGTGTTGCAAATATCCTAGTCGGTTGCAATGGGAATTTTCTTTGAACACTGTGTAGCTAAACGTTTCTTGAATTTATGCCAAATAAAGGATGATATCATGTAATCGTGCAGAATATCATTTCTATGGTTATCCAAAAGTGCTTGTCCCTGTTTAAGTAAGCCTTCAGATTAGTAGGGGAAGGCAGGCAAGTCCGAAGTGTGTTGTATGGCGGATCCTGGCAATTGAATGGTTGGGTCTAGGGTTGTAGAGTCCAGTTTGGTAAGTGGTGAGAACAATGAAAGGATCAGAGATTAGGGGACTCCAAAATGCATAATTTTTTTCTTGTTACACAAAGGTGTTTCTAGATAGTATTGTCCGAGGTGAGGTATTGTTACAGTATGGGGTGTGCATTCTCCTTGTCTTTTCATAAACATTTTTTTTAGACAACTTAGATATTTATCATGTTAGAAGTATGATGACAAATAATTGAACTTTGAAAATTGAATGCCCAATATCTTAAAAGACAACATAGAAGTTATGATACAAGTTAGTGTTTTCAGATGTTATGCACAAAACTAATATATATATATATATATATATATATATATATATATATATATATATATATATATATATATATATATATGTACACAATATACATATATATACATATATATAAATGTTGAAGAGAGTGCATATGGATGACTTCCATAATATAGTTAGTTTGACTGCCGGTAAAATTCTTTTGATTGTATTCGTAAATGTTCTCTGAAGTCGCTGGTAGACAAGAAATTTTTGAGCAGCCAAGGGGAAGGTCTTCCTTTATGTTCCAGATTCATGAGGAAAATAGTATACTGAATTTCACTTAGTTTTATGTGTATGAAATAACCAAGGTCACTTTCAGGAAATTTTAAGCCCTTGCAGTAATAGTTTAGTTGGGTAACTGATCCCACAAAGCGAAAGTC
>NC_091555.1:47103533-47123533 GCF_042767895.1 Penaeus vannamei
AAACATTTTTGTCTTCAGTAACATAATGGGTATTATTGGCAAAAAAGAGAATGAATGAAATGCAAATTGCAATTTTGTATATTTTTTTATCATTTTGACCTGATTCTGAACACTATAAGCACTGTACCTGTATATTTTTTTGATACAATTGCATAAAAGAAAAACATTTGTCCTGTAGATTTTCAACAAATTAGTTCCATAATGCAATAAATGCATTCCTTATGTATTGGTGTTATTAGGATATTTTTGCATGTGTATTTATTTGTACCATGCATTCAAAACTGTATGTCTTATTTCACAGAAAGATTCTCAACACTTGTGATTGAATATAAAGTGAACCTTGACTTCCTGGTAATTACTATTTTTTATCAACTTGAGTGTGAGATATAACATTGAAGGTGCAGATAATAAGTCTTTGCTGAAAACAAGCTAGCATTTTGATTTTTAGTAATGTAGAATGCAGGGGGATCTGATTCAGGAGTCAATGAAAAGGAAATAAAACAATACTTTGTAAATTATTAGATTAGTTGACTAAATATCAGTAATATTGAAACATTTTGATACTTTTTGTGATTGTCTTAAATCCTTATACTTTCATGAAACTTCAAGAAATACTATTCCTCTATTTAATTTAATATATATATAATTGATTTTTTATCATGATAAACTTGAGCTTATCAGCTATGATATGTATGATACCTGTTAGTATTATCACTACCCTACAGCCTTTAATAGTATTTTAGTAATGAAAAAGTATCTATGCTGCTGATAAATTCCAGTGTCAGTACCAAAGAAGAAGCAGGCTAATATAAGATAACATGATGTATATTATTCATATTTCCTTCTTCCATTATCACATATACAAAGTACCAACTTCCTTTAGGTATTAGTATTTCTTTAAACAGCCTTCATAATAGTGAAAGTGAAAATCTGGCCTACCACTTCACCTTACGGTATTGGTTTTATTTTCGGTGTGAATGATCAGGTCTGTAGTGATAACCTTTCATGCTCTTAATGTGTATGAGTCAAAAACCATTAGCTTTTGTAGTTTTTATCTTCCACTATGTATCTTTAAAAGTTAAGGTTAAGATCAAAGGCTTATATGATTTTCTACATATGCCCCGCAGTGTGTTCTGCACATCAGGAGGAAAGATAGTTAAACAGTATTAAGCTAAGAGGTATGGATAAGATGCAGAAAGTTCCCAAATTATCTCCATACGCACTGTGGCTAGAATGATACCATACCTGGGATGTGAATATTTTTGCATAGATGATTGAGGCACTCTTTGTTTTTTAAGATGCATATGGTATAATTTTTTTTTCTTTTCTTTTTTATTCCTTTATTCCTTTTATGAAAATTAATCTCTTCCAAGTCATAGCAACTCAAGTCTTGATATTTTTTCTTTGAAAAAGTTGTTCCTTTTATTTTCATATTCAGACATGTCATAATATAATTGCATAGTAGGTATTCATTCCACAGTGAAATATTTGTACAATACTTGTGAGTGTATAAGTATTTTGTTTCTTGGATTATTTTTCACATATATATTTCTTTAAAGTAAAAGCTTAAAATTGCTGCACATACTAAGCTGCTTTTTTCATGCCTCTTTAATAAGCCTCTTTTAGTTTGGTGTTCATCTCGTTGTTTTATACCATCAATCAAATGATGAAATTATTGTAAGCAAAATTTGCTGAATTGTTAACAGGAATGTGTATCTTGAGCAGTGTGGGGAAACTGTTTGTGGTTTTGTTAACCTTTGTGGTAGAACTCTATGACTTTTTCACATTCACATTTGTGATATATTTAGAAAATCATCAGAAATGTGATATCATTCCATGTCCACATCCACAAATTATTACATTCTGTGTCCCTACACTGCCAATCATATACAAAACCCTAAATATGTATCAGTGCTGTATACCTATCAAGAGTGGCGTTGTGTCTATTTATATAAGTATTTTACTTATTTTAAAAGAGGGAGAAGCGTAATTACACAATCTAATGTTGTAGGTTGTGTGGGATTTAGAAGTGCATCTCCTTGGTAGCATTGCCTGAGAGGTTGTTCATTAGGAGTCTGAAACTTGAAGAATTAATGTTAAGAGATTATTGGCAGAAGTATAAACAGCTGTTGGCCAAAGAAGATCAAATATACAAGTTGCATTGCATATTGGCTCCCAATAAGAGAATTGTCCAAGTTCAAGAAAATTTTTGGCAGTGAGGCTGAATTTATAGGAATGTAAACAGTATTGAATGAAATTGACAAGGAATGTTATGCTATGTAGGGAGATTCTCACATGTTTCCCACACACATTTTATAGTTCCCTTTGTGTGTACAGTTTTATCAACTTGACACCAGAAATAGTTGAATTACTGTTTGTTTAACATGTGCCTCATTTAAAATCGTTCTTTTAGAGTCTAATATTAGCAGCTGTTTATGATACATGAAAAATGTAAAAGTCCTTATTTCTTGGCTATGATATAAATTTCCTTTATTTCAAAACCTTATAGTGCATATGGAAATTTTAGCTTATGGTTTCTAGTTACGTCATGTCCACAGGGTTACCGGTTGACTGTCTGGTCATCTGGTGTCATGTTGCTTTTCTATTATTGTAGGGCATAGTTCCGTCTTGCTTGCAACGACAGAGGAAGTCTTCTATTCTTGGGCACATTGCTCCCATAAAATTCTAGGTCCATTTGTGACATCACTAGATTATGATTTATGGGCTTTAACTGAATAAATATTTTTGTAAGGATATTTTTATGTGAACGCAGAGGCTATGAGTTACCTTACAGAATTAACCTTAAAAAAAGCCTTGCACGGATAGGGATATGTGAATAGGCGTTTTACACAGAATGAAAAACTGCCAGATCTGCTGCATGTAGCATTTTATAAGTTTCACATTAGATTTCCTTTGAAAGATCTTCCTTGTAACTTTTGATTGGAAGTTATTTGTATTAGGTAGTATATAAATTGTCTCTATTCTTGCAGCCTGAGTTCTAGAAGTTGTGGTGGCTTATTCAGAACATTCCATGACATTAGCATGAAATCAAAATAGATTTTTGATCTGTAAGACAATTTTGGTAGATTTTTAAATAATTTAGAATTAAGTGCAAATATTATTGGCAAAAATTGATTTTAAAATTCACTTTCAATTAAATGGACAATTTGAATTTTTTGAATGATTTAATAGTTTAGTTGAAAGAATATTTAAGTATCCTAAAATCTCTAAAAAATTGTTTTATGCTTCCATTAATCCAATACATGGAACAAGTGATACATGCTTGCTGTATTGCAAGCTACGACCTACTTTGTTATTCTTTGTGCTACTGTTGAAGCTATTATTTGGGTCCAAAGACAGATGGTATATGTAGGTGTAGCAGATGGATGTCTGTATTTATCATGATAATTTTACTATTTCATGTATCTGAGTGTTACATGAAGCATTAATGGGAGGGATTTTCAGGGAAAATATATGGATAAAGAAGACTGAAGCAAGTGCATGAAGCAACCCTTCATGTGTGAATATTTACCTTTTCTTTGAGAACATCTTTATATCATGGATCAAACATGAGTTGCTTTAGAAATTTTAGCTATTCTTGTTTCTAAGACCATGATGAAAAGAGCTTGAGAATCTTTGTACAGAGAGATACCTTAAAACATTGGCCAAAGCTCTAGAATATTAATATCAGGGCAGTAAAAGTATCTCAGACATATGTCTTCTTGTTTTGAATCTGTAATCAAATAAAATTTGTTGAGACATTAATCTCTAGTTTAGTTAATCATATTTAGCAATAATGGAAGATAACTGGGAATATTCATGTATATTTTCAGTGTTCATGTATGTAATTGTTTCCTAATTGTTTCAAATGTATTCTTTTACATAAAGCCTGGTTGATGAATTGAATATTACTTGAAGTTAGTATTAATATATTATTTGTACTAAAGTGACTTTTGTCTCACAAGCTTTCAAGATCTTATAAGGATACAACTACTTAAAATGGAATGGAGGTAAAAGATATTTCTAAGGAGTGCTCTTGTACATAATTCTCAGTGTCTCGTTTGTGGCCAAAGTTATCAGTATTAATCCTAAGATCTTAAAAGCATACTATTTTAGGTTATTCAGAACTGGAGTAAGACATTACTCCTAAACTAGTACAGTCAGGCAGAGTTTGGGAGTGGCAAAACTAAAGCTACTTTGTATTTTCAGCATCAGGACTCCTATTTGTAACTTGGCCAAGATTGTGAAAAATGAAGACATTTCTTGTGTACATACATATTTTATGTTTGATTATATGATTTTAATGCAGACATGTTAAGTAAGAAATACTAATGGCAACTTTAGTTTTGCTGTTGCCAATTGTTCTCTTTACAGTGCAATTGCATGAAGCTCATCATATATTGTCTTTTCTTCCAGTCTGAGTGTCTGATACTCTAATGTGTTACCTTAAGTCTTAATAGTGTTGTAGCTAATGGTAGATGTAAAACAGAAATTCTATCATTAGCTCCCAACTAGTAAACATGAAATCTTATTACTGATTTATCTGTCTGTAATATAATTTTTGTGACAATTCTACATAAGTACACATTACTTGAATAATCATTGCTACCAACTTAAATAGTGATAAAATTAATTCCTTTTCTGTGTAGGACTCCATAATAATAATAAACACATCAATGTTGATGTTAAATGATTCTTGTGTGCTATTCCATTCAAGCCTATTTCTAATGTTAGATCAGAAAACTAGGTTTTCTTATATATTAGTAAGGGTCTCTAACCTAAGGAGTTTTTTGCCATGACCTCATCCTTCTGCTCTGTTCCTCTACAGTAACTGGCCCATGTTGCCAACTGTTACCAGTGTGTACTGTGTATATATGCATCCATTATTAGGTCATTTGTTGTCTTGTTGAGCCTGCCAAATATATCATGTAGACATGTATGTATTTTTATTATCCTTGTTATTTCTATCTTCACATTTGCAATACTGTATATTAGAAGAGTAATCTTACACTCAAGAATATGTGTCACAACTGGCAGTCAAAAAGAAAACAAAAATCAATGAATTAACTGGTACAACTATTTAACACTGATTTTGAATCTTGATTATGAGTCGTATCTTTATATATATTGCTGGCTTTCCACCTTTTATCTTAATATTGGTGCATTATGGCCTTGTATCCATAATAATTTTTTTTTTTCTACTATGAAAGCAAACTTCAGCTCTTCTGTTCCAGTACCTGTGGTAATATTGAGATGACTCGGAATCAGTTATATGGAAATACAAAAGTGTACTGTTTCTCAAAAAAATTTCCACCATTAAATCTGAGAATATAAATAATAGCTATATAATTCAGGAAAATATAAGTGAAACAAATTCTATAATGAAAGAGTAAATTTTTAATGGCTTCAAAATAAAAAAGTATCATGACAAATACATGTAAATTACCGGTTGTCATCTATGATTTTAATAAAACAAAAACTTCAAAGAGCAAAATGTAAATAGCCACCTTAATGTGAATTTTAAAATGAATACTTAGACGAATCCTTGTAACTTGATACTGAAATAAAACCAATATCCAAAACCATCTTTTATTACTCTACATTTTCCTCACCTTGCCAAATACTGGTGGAACATACTGCTTTTTAAATCCTTTTCATTATTAAGTTTTATATAGTTTCATGAAAAACTATTTTGACATCAGTACAAAGCTGGAAGCTGCAATAACCACCAGCTATAAAGTACAGCATCCTTTGATTATTCTCAGCACTTCTATGCAAGAAAATAAACATGTATTCAGATCAATTAATACAATAAATCATGTCTATAAAGCTTTATTTACAAAGGCTTTTAAGTGTCCATTACCTCTTTTATTAAAATTGCTTCCCAACTTTAAACCAATCTTATTTCAGATAATTTTAAACACTGTACAGTACACTACATCTATGGATATAAACCAAGTTAATTTTTGTTCTAATGCATTTATAAAACAAAAGACAAGTTAAGAATACAAATATTGATCAAAATGTATAAAAAAATAATAATAATGATCACAATGTTTTAAATTTTTAACCTATTATAAATGCCCTGATTTAACTTCACTGCAACACTATACAAAATTCAGTTTATACTATTTAGAAATGTTATTTTACAAGACCCTGTTGTGCCGCCATCTTTTTCAAAGCCTCTTCGTCTTGAGTTGACATGTTCTGGAGCTTTTTACCCACTCGTTCATGGATTTCCCAGTATTTTGCCACGCATCTGAAATGCAGAAGAGAGGTTTCCTTCACATACAGTACAATGTCTTTTTTACATAAGAAAAGTGATGCTCTGCAGCTGTACATATGAACTTAATATAGAGATAAGAGGAAAAAGTAATATCAACAAATGTACTCCACAATATTTTTAAAAATCTTACATAATCACCCCCTGTAGCCAGCTTTTTATCAGATTAACCCACCACTGTTGTGTCTACTTTAGTATTTTGTTAAATGTCTACACACTGATGGCTCCACAAACACTTAGTCACCAAGGATCCAATCAGTAGACCTACTCACCTCACCTGATATTCATGCTGCTGTTATTATCACAGTCAATAAAGTTATTATAATGTTATTGACATTACTAACCACAATATAAGATACCAGAGAATATTTTAAAAATCAAGGAAAAGGGTAAACAGGGGAGGTACTCTAATGAGGCTCAATGGTGACTTGGTACTAGTGGAGCAATCTATGTGTAAAAACAATTAATAAACTACACTCACAGTGGGCATGTCATGTACGGGTAATAGGTTTACTCGAGCGGCCACTCTGACAGGTGTGCAGCTTGCAGACTGGGAGCACACGAACACTCGTATGCAGTGATAAGACTCCGTGATTCCAACTTTGCAAAGTTATTGTCTATTTTTCTGCATAAGCATTTTTAGCTTTTTTCTCATTTTCTAATATTTATATATGTCATTTTATTTGCTTTATCCAGATGATAACAATGTTTTCCTTATACAGACTCCATATCATCTCTAATACTTGCAATAATGATAACAAATAATATTTTGTTACTTGTCATTTCTATAATTTTTCATAATATTAATTTTCTGTAATATAACAAAGGATCCTGTGCATGGAAACAGCATACTTCCTGGAGCTAGTGCTCTTTCAGATATTGCTCACTGATGGTACATTCTGCACTCGTTTATCAATTGAAATAATGCAAAAAACCCTTCCTAAATGCCCAAAGAGTTTAATCATCCTCCAAGAGCTTTGTGTACACATCGAAAGTCATTCCCATTACACCAGCCTTCAGCCAACATTCTCATGATGGCAGGTTCCCATCAACCTGGCCCTCAGCCAAATTTCCCTATGACAGCAAGTTCATGTCAGCCAAAAATTTTCATGACGTATTAGTCACACCATCCAGATCATAGGAGTTAACCCACTCGATTCTGGTGAATTGACCATCATATAATGAAATTTGGCAGTGTGCTGGATGATAGGAATATACTGTCATGGAAAAATTTGGCAGAGCTCCAGGGTGATGGAAATGACTTACCATGAGTGCACAAAGGGCTTAGAGGAAGATTTGACAGCAGGCATTTAAGAAGGGGTTCCTGCATTATTTCCACTAATAAATGAGTGTGGAATGTACCATCCATGACCATTGCTTGGAAGAGCACTGTCTCCAAGGATACCATTTCTATCTTAGGATCCTGTTACTGCCCATGGTGACTGGTGGTACAAGCTGTTTAAAATGAAAATATTTTTGAAAATGCACAAATAACAAAATGTTAATATTGTCATTTCAGATTTGTAGACTACCTAGAGAGATGATATGAAGTAAAAAAATCTAATACCTTCTTGATGTAGCATATCAAAAGACAAATATACACCTTTGAAAAAAACAAAAATGCAAAAAACTCTTAAGCAGAAAAAGCGACAATAAAATTGCAAAAGTGAGGCGAGGAGTCTTGATACCACAATATTCATGTGGGCCAGGGCTACAAGCCACACACCCAGGGAAGTCACCACTAAAGTATACCTAATACCTGGAAATGGGCCTTGTGCAGGCTGCAAGGCACCAGGATCCAATGGGTTAAATACATGTGATAAGAACATTATAAACCATTAGATATTTACAAGTAAAGGAACTATAGGTTAAAATCTGCACACCTTCAGTGCACTCATACAAAATACCAAAGCTCACCTGTCAATACACACAGCTTCTCCCTTTGCTATTTCAGAATCCTTGTACTTCGTTGGAATGCATTTTTTATGACACGAGTTTGTCATTCTCGTGTACATGTCAGACATCATTTCTATCTCTAGGTCTTGGACCAGCTTCATCTGGTCATCATTCAGAGATGGTAGACCAGCCATTTTTTAAGTTTTTGTTAGTCGCAGATAAACAAAACTTTGGCTTCGCTTTTCAGCCTTATATCAGAGAGCTGTGTAGCAGGAAAAGTATCTAATGGATTTCACTGATAGAAGTCGCCGTTTCTTTATCCTGTGAAACTTCTCTTGGCTTCGTACTCTCCAGTGTTTGCGTTTCTCATGCGATCTCGAATTTTCATAGCCTCTCTCCGCTGAGCATCAACAACTGATTTGGTGAGTATAAATCCACCAACACCCAAGGTTATGACACTGACCCTGCAAATTAAAACAGGGAATTAGCAAAATGATAATAAATAAGTCACACATATAACTAAAGAATAACTAGAATATTATGTAGAACAAACCTATGAACCAAATCTCACCATAAGACATTCTAATCCTTACCATACAAGTTTTCAATCAAAAATGAAAGTCCAAATTATCAAATGAAATGAGCAAAAACATACTTGAATTTATTAGCCAGAACAATATTGCATTATCATCAACAAAAGGTCTAATAACAATGCAAAAGGAACTAAAATTGACTTGATTTTAACTTTACATTCTTTACCCTTTTGCGTCAGGATGGAATACACATACACGCCATGTCCCCTGCCATTTCTTTTATTAATTTTGTTTACACCTAGATGACTTTACAAGTGCTTAGTCAATTACTAGACCTACCTATAACAGTACTTAAAGTTGTTGATAATAACAATAATAATAAGAGTATCAATATAAACAGCATTAGAGAGAGAGAGAAAGAAGAAAGAAAAAAAGAAATAAGAAAGAAAGAAAGAAAGCAATAAATAAAGGAATAGGTAGCTCAACTCCTTGGTGCAACAAAATTCACAATAAACTATAGTGACCAGCTAATATACCCATTGCAAATTATTAAATCATCAAAGCAAATTAGAAAATAATGATACCAAAACACAGAATCATTCAAATAAATAACTTACTAAAAACATAAACATGAAATACTTTACATCAGAAAATAATTTGAATAATAATCTGAAAAAAACAACGACTGATGATAGAAATAAAAATAAAGAAATAAAGAAATAAAATAATAAAAAACAAATAATAAAAAACAAGAATAAAATAAATGCAAAACTAAAAATAAAATAAATGCAAAACTAAAAATAAAATAATGCAAAACTAAAAATAAAATAAATGCAAAACTAAAAATAAACAGAAATAAAAAAGAAAGCAAAAACTTTTCTGCCTCATTCCACTTTGAAATACCAACAAAAGAACAGGAAGAAGAAGAAGAAGAAGAAGAAGAAGAAGAAGAAGAAGAAGAAACAGGAGAAGAACAACAAAATTAGAAGAAGAAGAAGATGAAGTGGGAGAAGAAGAAGAAAATTAGAAGAAGAAGAAGAAGAAGAAGAAAATTAGAAGAAGAAGAAAGAAAAGAAGAGGAAGAAGAATAATTAAAAGAAGAAAAAGAAGAATTAAAAGAAGAAGAAGAAGAAGAAGAAGAAGAAGAAGAAGAAGAAGAAGAAGAAGAAGAAAATTAGAATAAGAATAAGAAAAAGAAGAGAAAGAAGAACATTAGAATAAGAATAAGAATAAGAATAAAATTAAAAGAAGTAGTGGAAGACAAGCAGCACCACTTCTACATGGGGGGGGGGGGGGGATTTCATTCATCGTAGGCATTTTAACGAGCAAAAAGAAAGTGGAAAATTACAATCCCAAGCCAATAATCTAATTTCATATGATGATGCAGAAAATAGAAAATAATGCTCCACCCCCGGACCCCCTCCCAATCACCATATTTCCCTATTGGGGGCTCATAACACACTGTCAAATCTTCTACAGCCAAATCTTGGGGAGATGTTACAGAGACCGAGACGCGTATATAGACATAAATGGACACCACCATCTTATAGAGCGGAAGAAATAGAGTGGGATAGAACAGTTTAAACTGCAGTGGCCTTATAGTCACTGCTAAATGATTAAAATATAACGCGCGCTCGCCTTTCAAATTCCAAATCCATCAGCTTGTTTACCTTGCGAAGAAAAACACAACACTTGCCCTTGAACGCAGCATTTCATTGTTGAACTAGTTTGTGTGTTATTACGCACTTGTCAAAACGATATTTGGCTAATTATCAGTCTGCTGTTACACATTTATGCCTTTAAGGTCTTTTATTAATACTATTATACATCATTTGCATATTTTAATACTTATCTATACCCTCATACAGAAATGTGTGCATCGAGTGTTTCACATTTTCTTGCTCATGCTGCCAGGTGTCACATGATGGCACGCGCTCACTTCAAGGTAAAATGCCAGTGAGAACTGTTGTGTTTCCAGTGTTGTGTTGATTCTGGGTTATTTTTAAGACTTTTACAGTGGCATCGAAGAATAATTACTTTAGTAACCATCCTAGTTTTATATCTGGGCCCATCAAGGGCTCCAAATGATGAAAAAAGTGATTAAAATCGAAACAATCCTGACAGTACAAAGAAGCAATGAAAGTTTGATGTTTCCCGATATAAAGGTATTTGGTTTATTATTTTACTGAGTGAATGAAGCTCTATCTTGCCGTACATACCGAACTGGATAGAATGTGTCCCGGGGGGTGTTAGGGGGCTCCGCTCTCCATCAACCCTCCCCTCAGCCAGTGCCTAAAGGGCATGCCTAGTTACAGCAATTTATATTAAAATATTAGGTTTGTTTATTGGTCAATATGTTTTTTGGGGAGCTTGCAACGTGTGAATTCCCGTAGAGTTTTGCTGAAAAGTGGGTTGGGTTCCCATAGTGTTTTTTTTTTCTGGCACATCAGCCTGTATAATTCTAAAGATAGCAGTTACATCTGTAGAGTTTCATTGGCCGATTTTAAGTGTTTTTTTGTGCTAGTTTTACAAATTTTTTCATCTTTATTCTTCTAATTTAAGCCCATTGTACCCCATAATTTCCCTGATATATTTCATGACCTACCCTGCTAACAGGACTATCAAATCAAGATCGTTGATGGAGAAATGGTACTCAATCTCCTGAACGATTCATTCTCTGAAGAAACAACGCCGAAAATCGATGAAATCACTGGATTTCCTGCAGAATTTTTTTTTTTTTTTTCGACTTAGTTTCCGGAGGATACATCAATCTCAGCAACATTCCAATACAGGTAAAGTTTACCTTGTACAATAAGGCTGTGTGAAACTGAAACTACATCTCTTAACAAATTGGACTTCAAACTGTTGACCTTTGAAAGGGTTAAAGGCTAATTAGAACTGAACACCGCCTTTACAAATTAATAAGTAAATCGGTGAAAAAGTTCCAGTCAAAATTGCACTGAAGGTTAATGCGTTACGTGTAGATAGGCCTACTCGTCTAGCTTCTATAAGGAGAGGTTTTGTCTGCATTTTGCCCTTTCGGAAGACTTTCAAACCCTCAATTTAATACTCCATTAATGTCTTATGATTATGTAATAGGATGATGTGGATAGTGGGTTTCCTGGGCTGTCTATTTGACGTTTATTCACATAATACGCAATATTTTTCGGCAAAACATACACAGGCCTATCAACATTTAGACCATTATTCTGCCATAAACTATCAAATCTACCCTACAAACACATATCAAACGATCGTTCATACATTGGACTCACCATCCAACGATAATCTTAGAAACCTTTGTACTAAACATGGGAGAAATTCGTTGATTTTCGAGCAGCAAAACTTGCAAACAGCATTACTCTCTCTTCAAGCCGGCGTCGTCTGCTCCCTCGTGTCGGCGCTTCGTTCACATCCCTCGTGCGTCTTTTCGTAACACACCCCCAGGAAGGAGTTTTACATAGAACTGTCATTTTTGTAGAAGGGTAGTCGTTTTTGAATTTTGAATTATCATTATTGAGTGATATGACGGGATGAGTGTTTTTTTTTATTCTTCTTCAAGACGGGTGTTGTGTTCCCCTTCTCTCGGACATGTCGCTTCGTTCACATCTTACCTATGGCTTTCGTAACATTGTTAGAGAAAATGGAATTTTGGGGGTAACTCTATTATATATTGATTATCTTAGTAAATTGTTACAGCTTAATAACAGATATTTGTCGAGTGTGCGAAGTGGAGTCTGGTCTCCGTGGAAGAAAGATACTGGACTTTGAGTGATTATTTCAAGAAACTATTAAATAAGGCTTACCTTCAGAAAGTAACATCTTAATCTGGATGATTATTATTGTTATTACTATTATGGAAATACTGTGACATAGTAATATGATTGATGATTATCGTCACCGAGGAAATGTTAAAAATCAATCTGATTATTTGCTTGAAAATCAACCTGGATTTATTTGGTTATTCATGTTGTCTACGCTGGTCAACTTCAGTGCCTCTCTTGCTTGGTCAAAAAACTGAAATGGGCCAAGCCATTTCGGTTATTTGCTCGTATGGAGATGAATTCTTGACAAGGTCCTAGATATTACGATTCAATTTCATTTCTTATAGACCGATTCGGTGTGACGTCACGAGTTGGAGTCGCCATTCCACTTGGTGAAAACAAACCCGTCGCTCGCAGATACCTCGCTATCATTGGAGGAAAATGGCGTATGAATCATTTGATTCTTCAAAAACCGAAGCGAAAAGGTGATATGAAGCAAAACTAGAAGCTGTGTAGCTGAAAGAGTACTCATATCGAAATCTGGATCGACGATCCTTCAAAATGACCTAAAATTGAATATTCTGACATCTACAACTATTCTGTCAATAAAGCAGATGATAATAATAATTATGTGATACCATAATTTGCTACAGTAATGTATGACTTTTAGCTATATAGAGTATTTTTCTTCCCATTTACTAGGTGTTTATGCAAAGGAAACTAAGAAGTCATGTATAGGCCTAAAGGCGCACAATGCATTTTTCTCTCTCCTCAATAATTTGACCTCAAGAGATAGGCCTTCTTCAATTGTTTCTTCTGCTGGACCATAAGACATTCCAGACACAAAGGCAACAGGCAACTGTATACCTGGTTTATTTTCATTTAATGGACAGTGCTTGAAGGCACTTGGGATAAAGTCTGGGTGAAGTGAATCCGGGGATGGTTTGCCTGTAAATATAAATTATGATAAATCAATTTATTACAAAAAAGGAATAAAATGAAAATAATAGAATTGCTTTTGTGCTTTTTAGAATATATGACTACTGCCAAAACCTAATGTCGACAATGTTGATCTTGTTTGGCCTTGATAGGTAGTGTAGATAGACAAGAGTTTGAAAGTAATTATCTGTCTCTGGAATTTGAAAAGGTGTAATATATTAATATGTAGATCAATAAAATGTTCTGAGCAGATGTAAACATTTTCCACCAGGCGTCCAAGCACTTCCATCAGCGTCCATGCGTTTCATGGCCTGTAGGCCTACCCATCACTTCCATTATTCAGGTTTCTTTTCGCGATCTGGAAATATATGAAACATTTCTTTCTCATCATGTTGTGGTTCGAACAACCAACGACAACACAATTCCTTGGCATTTTCACAAAGAAATGAAATTCGCAGAAAAATTCAGCGACTTTGTAAGTAAACGAGGGTTTGTTTTCACCAAGTGCTCGTTGCTAGGGGCGATTGCTAGGCGTTACCGAATCGGTCTATTGGTGCTGTTTCATTTTTCATTTTCGTACACGTTACACACAATCGCGTACGCGTACACACACAAATGCATGTATATGGTAGAAAAAAGAAAAAAAGAAAAAAAAGAAAAACACAGCACTGGCCCCTTTAGTCCGATTCGGCTCTGTCGCCCTTGCCTGAGGTCTTGGAGCTTAGAACGCTTTGTTTCTCTCTCTCACTCAGTCGGTCTGTATATATATATATATATATATATATATATATATATATATATATATATATATATGTGTGTGTGTGTGTGTGTGTGTGTGTGTGTGTGTGTGTGTGTGTGCACAGATATATTTATATGTACTTATAAAGGTGTGTCTATACACACACACACACACACACACACACATACACACACACACACACACACACACACACACACACACACACACACATATATATATATATATATATATATATATATATATATATATATATTATACATATGCATATGCATATGCACACGCACACACACACACACACACACACACACACACACACACACACACATATATATATATATATATATATATATATATATATATATATATATATATAGTCAGTATGAAGAGGTAGACTAAGACAGTCGTAAACAATTTCATGTTTATTTACAAACGGTTCGGAGATCAATCAACTCTCCATTATCAATGCTGTAATAATGAACCAAAAAGAGGCAATTAGACAAAACAATAAGGCTAAAGATAAAATGGTTCTTAAAAACATAATTAGAATAGGATCAGAACTTAAAAAATGAGTAAACACATGAGAACAAGAAAAAATATATATATACGGAGAAACAAATATAGTGAACAAAACGAAAAATCATGTAAGAATATAACCATAGTGAAATAATGATAAGGGATAAAACTAACCAATATCGGTGATAGCCAAGTGTGAAAACAGCTAATTGGTAAACAAGATGGTTGCAGTCGTCGAGTTGTTTAGTTCGGGTTTCGTCTTACGAATTAGTAAGGATTCCGAGATAATGAGATCTTGTCGTGAGGAGTGAGTGGCTAGTATATTGAAATCTGTGTTGGAGAAAGGATGTGAGTGATTATGGGAATGTTCTCTTATGGCCGAGAAGGATGGTCTGCTCAGCGGAAGCCCAGTACGAAAAGATCTGCCTTTATGTTCTAATATTCGGTGGTGTAACCATCGTGAATACGCAACGTTTGCAAAAAAACATGATAAACGCCTAAGTGGCAAACCCATAACGACATATATATATATATATATATATATATATATATATATATATATATATATATATATAGAGAGAGAGAGAGAGAGAGAGAGAGAGAGAGAGAGAGAGAGAGAGAGAGAGAGAGAGAGAGAGAGAGAGAGAGAGAGAGAGAGATATAAATCTATACATTAATATATATATAAATATATAAATATATATATATATATATATTAATGTATAGATTTATATCTATACTGTACATACATACATATATATGTATATATAAAAAAGTTTTCAAAGTAGCAGGCTATCTAGGTCCAAGTAGGGAAACGCCCGAAAGCCGAGCGTAAGAGTAATATTTTTTTCTTTATTGTCCTGCTAAAGTCCCGACGATCGAAAGGCCGACAATTTTTCGCTGGGTGCCACCTACTTTCGAACACCCTGTATATATATATATATATATATATATATATATATATATATATATATATATATATATATATATGTGTGTGTGTGTGTGTGTGTGTGTGTGTGTGTGTGTGTATACACACACTTCAATATAGATATGCATGTACATACATATATACACATACATACACAATGTGTATGTATATATGTATATATATACATATATGTGTGTATTCATATATATATATATATATATATATATATATATATATATATATATATATATACAAATATCTGTATGTATATGTGTATAATGATATTTAATAGTATCATCTTAATAGCATGTCTTGGATGAAAAAAACAAGACTTTTTAAAAATACTTTATTTTGCCATTTCACATAAAAATGTCTTTCACTTCACATTCCTTGTACTAAACTAATTCATCACACATATTCACATCAATCTCTGTAATCTCTGCTTATATTTAATTAAATTTAAACACAACCAATGTGAATTCGCAAGAGTTTTCTTACACTTTTCACAGTGCAAAAGTTTTAAAAAAAGAAAAAAGAAGAAATGCAGAATTTCTTGGGATAATTGATGATTTTTACAGATGTTATAACAAATGTGTGGTAAAAATGTTTTATTTATAGATTGTTTTGACTTAATAATGTATGGATTATGAGTTGTTCTTGCAATACACAACTACTGTGCCGCTGCAAGAAACTTTCTAATATTTTTCAGTCTTATTTTATTTTTTTTATTTGCATTCCTCCTTACAATCTACTGCCCCTCCATCAGTGAGAATCACAAAATATATATACTCATTGATATCTCTATAAAACTTATGATAAAACGCGAAATGTTGTGAAGCTGATGATATCTGAATCCGAAAAGATGAACACGATGATGAAGTAGATATGCACAACATCTGACAATTGAAGAAAAAAAATGAAATGGATTTTTATGATCATTGAAAAAAGAGGATGAAAACATGATTACTTTGGCTTCGAAAAATCTTGCGACAACTGCGCACGCTGATTGACTCAATCTTTCTCTTACAACTGACTTCACAACCATGATCACTAATACTATTAATGCAGACTTTTCAACACTCTCATTATAGTAATACAGACTTTTCAACACTTTTTATAAACTTATTTTATATCTAAGCCATTCATCGACGCGTAAGTCATTAATTTATTTTTCTTGACTGCACACATCACGGGACAAAATTATGCTGACGGTGTAAGCTGTTTTGAGCATTTTAACAGCTGGCAATTGAAAATAAAAATAAAATTGAAAGGATCTTAAGCTAAGTTTGCAAAGGAGTCCTTGCTTCATACTAAACGAAGCTGGTAGAGTAGAAATGAATCAATGATTTGACAATTCATGATCTTCAGATATCGCGTGTTGGCAATTGATACAATCCCTCACACTTCGGTATTCGCTGAAGAGCAATTATATACACACGAGAGGCGAACGTTCGTGAAATCATTCATCTTTCCTCCAAACCATTCGTTGAAATCATGTTAAGTTCCAGATTTTCCTGTCCGCGAACCAAAACACGGGTCATGTTAAGTCATACGCCAGTTGACCACCGGGAAATAAAAATATATAAGATTAAATAAAACGCCCTGTTGGCCATTGTGATCAATTAAGTTCCTATGAAAGCCTCTCGGTAAACTACTTGAGCAAAAGGAAGACTTTCAGCTCCCTCAGACGGACGAACACGGACATGCCTCATCCTTCTCGTCCTGCTGATCCTTCCGCAACGAGGAGCTAATATCATCCGACTCGATACTACTCCTCGAGGACGACTTGCCACTGTCTCCGTAGATGAATTCCAGCTGTTCCACGGTGTCTGCGAGGGGCTTGTGGTTCGACTCGGGCAGCAGGAGGGCGAAGCCGCTTCCCATGGCTGCACAGGCGCCGAACATCACCGACGGCGACCACCAGTAAGACGTTGCCTGGAAGAGTGGGAGGTGCGTGGTTCATCTCTCTTTTCTTTCTTTCTGTCTTTCTTATTTTGTCTTTCGTTCTCTCTCTTTCTCCTCTCTCCTCTCTCTTTCTCTCTCGCTCTCGCTCTCGCTCTCTCTCTCTCTCTCTCTCTGTCTCTCTCTCTCTCTCTCTCTCTCTCTCTCTCTCTCTCTCTCTCTCTCTCTCTCTCTCTCTCTCTCTCTCTCTCTCTCTCTCTCTCTCTCTCTCTCTCTCTCCCTTCCTCTCTCTCTTCCTCACTCCCTCCCTCCTTCCCTCTCTCTCCCTCTCTCTCTCCGTCCCTCTCTCTCTCCGTCCCTCTCTCTCTCCGTCCCTCTCTCTCTCCGTCCCTCTCTCTCTCCGTCCCTCTCTCTCTCCGTCCCTCTCTCTCTCCATCCCTCTCTCTCTCCCTCAATCTCTCTCCCCCTCCCTCTCTCTCTCCCTCCCTCTCCCTCTCCCTCTCCCTCTCCCTCTCCCTCTCCCTCTCCCTCTCCCTCTCCCTCTCCCTCTCCCTCTCCCTCTCCCTCTCCCTCTCCCTCTCCCTCTCCCTCTCCCTCTCCCTCTCCCTCTCCCTCTCTCCCCTCTCCCTCTCCCCCTCTCTCTCTCCCTCCCTCCTTCCACATTCCACATCTCAATCCCACCAGTAAAACAACCTTTACTCCAAACCTTTCACCCCAAATCACGTCACGTCACGTCACGTCACGTCACTCACCAACACATCAATGATGAAAGGAGAGATGATGGATCCCAAACGAGCCATCATGGACGACATGTTGAGACCTCTGGAGCGCACACAGGTCGGGAAGAGCTCGGAGGAGACCAGGTACATGAGGCCGTAGCTCGCCGTGATGAAGAGCTTCCCGACCAGCGCCAGGGAGAAGATCATCCACGTGTAGCCTGAGGAGGGAGAGAGAGAGGGAGAGATGAGTTTCATTTTGGTGGGGATGTTGGTTTTTTTTGAGGGGTTGGGGGGTGGGAGGGGGGTGGCGAAGGATTTGAGGGTGGGGGGTTTTGTTTTTTTTATATTTTTTGATATGGTCTTTGTGTGTTTTTTTTATTTTTTATTTTTTTTTTGGTTTTGGGTTTGTTTTCTATTTTCTTTGGTTTCCCCTTCTCTCTCTTCCCTTCTTTTGATTCTTCTTTTCTTTCTATTTCTCTGTCTCCCTCCCTCATTTTCTTTCATCTTATGTAATACGAGATAATCAATCAATCATTATAATCCATCCAGTTTAAGATTAAAAAAAAGCATCGAATCCAAACAAACATAAACAACAAAAGACAAACTTGGACACACTGATACTAACACGGAAAAAAGTGACATTCTTTTTAAAGATTGGAGTGACACAATCCTCCCATCCAGACCATAACACATCTCAGTCACATCTTTTCTCTCGACAGTTCACCAATCAGTGTCTTTTACTTTTTGGCGTGGCGAGGATGGTGAGGATGGCGACGGCGCAGACGGTGAAGTTGAAGGAGAGGACGGAGCGCCTGCCGAAGCGTCCTACCACGGGGGTGAGGCCGCTGTAGCCGGGGACTTCCACGAGGGAGCTCAGGACCACGTAGAGGAAGGGGTCCTTGCTGTTGTGGAAAAAGGGGATTATTAGGTTCTGCTGAGGACCGCGTGAAGGAAGGGGTCCTTGCTGTTGGGGAAAAAGGGGAAGATTAGGTTCTGCTGAGGACCATGTAAGTGAAGGGGTTCTTGCTGTTGGGGAAAAAGGGATTATTAGGTTCTGCTGAGGACCGCGTGAAGGAAGGGGTCCTTTGCTGTTGGGGAAAAAGGGGATTATTAGGTTCTGCTGAGGACCGCGTGAAGGAAGGGGTCTTTGACGGGGAAGATTAGGTTCTGCTGAGGACCACGTGAAGGAAGGGGTCCTTGCTGCTGGGAAAAGGGGGGGATATTAGGTTCTGTTGAGGCTTATTATCATCTGGGATGGGGTGTTTGCATAGGGGTGTGCGAGTGTCTCCTTGTGGTTTGCATGTGTATGCGGGAAAGATTTATATAAATAAACCGGACGAATCTTTAAAAAAAAAATCATTCGTAGAGCTGTATGATCAACACCTGTAGCCTACTTCTTTCTCTCCTTCTTTCTCTATTTTTCTCTCTCTCTATCTCTCTTTAACCCAAGAGTTTCAGAAGCGAACTAAAAATCACAGGGACACCAGCCCACCTGTAAGTGGTACCGGAGAGGCTCATTCCCCAGTAGGTCAGCCCGGTGCAGAACCAGCAGCCGAAGAGCCCAATGGTGATCTTCCTGAGGGCGGGCGTGCGCACCAGCACCGTCACGTCCCTCCACCACCTCCTCGCGCGTCCGCTGAAGCCTTCTGCGTCCCTCGGTGTCTCCTTCTTATCGCTGCTCTGGGAATGGAAGAAAAATCAAAATGAATACGTATTATGAGGGGTTTTTTTCTAGTTTTTCTCGTATAGTTAAGCCAATTTTT
>NC_091555.1:47158533-47178533 GCF_042767895.1 Penaeus vannamei
GTAAATGATACCATCAAATGTAATATATTTAACATTTGTTTTACCATAGGAATACACATGATTGCATTGTGCACGTGCATAAACGCAAGGTAAAGTATAAATTCATGATTAATATGATCATTATTCTGGTTATGTTGAATTGCATGAGAAATCTCGGATTATATTTAGACAAATCGGGCTTAGTGCATGTGTTGACTAATACGAACCACGTGTGAATTCCTGTAAGCTAAACAATTACTTTTTAAGTCGAACTGAACAATACAGATGGAGATGAGGAAAACAAAGGTCTCTTATTTTAGCTACATAATCTTTCCTAGTATTTACCTTAAAATGCAAATTATTTTATGTAAATAAAGATTATGTATTTATATTTCTTCCTCTCTCTCTTTCTTTTCTCTTTTTTCTGATTTTCGATTAGGTCTGCCTACAAGCTCCTCCAGATATTAATTCTCAAGAGCATAAAGAAGACGAATAGTTTTTTTTTTTTACTAATACAACCCAAAAAAACGAGAACGCCGAAAGTTCAAAATTATATTTAAAAAAAGGTTCAAAGGTTCATTCTCAGAAGTCAGAACACAAAACCCCGCTTCTTAAACCTCAGTTCAAGACAGGCGAACGACTTTCCAAATGCGATAAAAAAAAAAAAAAAAAAGGTTCTTGGAATGGAAGACGACCAGAGGAGTAAAGATCTTGAAAGTATGGCAGCAGACAACGCTGGACTCTCCTTGGACTCTCTTCGGACTCTTAACTTGCGGTCAATTACCTCTTGGCTTGCTTCGTTCACCTCGAAACGTGTCTTAGAAATGGAGACCGGTCTGTATACAGCAGTCGTGTGTTCTTAATTTAAGATCTCGATTTTCCAAATGATTGCAAGTTTGTTTATGATTCTGTTGGCGGAGGGAAGCGGCTCGCTCGCATACTGCAGCCGTGAAATCACACCAACACAGGAAATGTTCAAGAGATTTCCACGCTCGGAAACCGTGAGATACAGACAGGGAAAGTGTGCATTGTATGTGTATGTGTGAGTGTATGAGCATTCATAAATGTGTGTGTTTGTGTTTGTGTGTGTGTGTGTATGTGTATGTGTGTGTGTGTGAGTGTATGTGCATTCATATATCTATCTATCTATCTATCTATCTATCTATCAATCAATCAATCAATCAATCTATCTATCTATATATATTCCTAGATAAGTCTGCATATACAAAGACAGACTGAGAGGTGAATATATGAAGACAGACAGACCAGCTAAACAGAGAGACCAAGACACTCACGTGTTCAAGCACGGGCGTGGGCTGGTGTGTTCAGGGGCGGCGCTAGAAAACTTTTTTTTTTTTTTTTTTGAGGGGGGGGGGGTGTCAGGAGCAAGGTTACCGAGTAATATTTTAAAAAATAAATCCACACTTCATACTTTTTAATATCCTGTTTCGAAAAGGACTAAATTGAAATGAAAATGAAAACTTCGAGAGTTACAAACCACGATCATTGATTTCTTAAATTATGCCGACCACCAAGTTTGTCGAGTAAACTGTATTTTTTTTTTTTTTTTTTTTTTATTCTGCCGAGTGAAATGAAGAATTGTGACCTTTTGGGTGGGTGTCGCAACCCCCCCCCCTCCCCCCGTGGCATCGCGCCTGGGTGTGTTGCAATAGCACCGAACACGTGCAGCCGGAAACTAGAAAAAAAAAATCAAATAGCCAACCCAACACGTGTCCCGCAAGTATCACTGAAGATTTTCATTTTCCACTCCACCGCCACCTGCAGACAATCTGGTGGAAAATCGAAATAGCAGACACGCCGCCGATATAATTTTGGATCAAGTTCATTTTCACAACTGAATTCCGATCATGCCGAATTTCGCTCGTATGTATAATCTGATTGCATGTATATTTCCGCATAAGTAAATATACAGACATCCACGCACGTATGTGTACATATATGTATGCATTTAGGCGAACATACCACATAACATAGTGTAACAAACAGTCAATTATATCATTACACAAAATGTCTACATAACTAAAATATAAATAAATAAATAAGAATAATCAATAAATAAATAAAATAAAAAAATTCAGCATTTGACATTACAACAAGAATGAAAAACACAACAATCTATCATCGTAGAACCGCATCAAAAATAATCTTCCACCAATGATAGCAAGAGCAGAGCAAAATTCACACCTTCCTCATCCTACTCCTAAAGCCTCACACTTGTTTAGTCGCAGTATGAGGTAATACAAAGGGGGGGAAATCTTGCCAATATCCCATGTGGCAACGCGGCGCTAGATGAGCGGTTGCCAGAGAGTAAAATTAATCTTTCTGGGAAATTTCAGGTCAACAACACAGCTGTTGACTCGCGTAATGTTTTTGAAACGAATGTAACTATATTCGCTTTTTTTTCTTCTTTTTTTTTTGCTAAATACTTCCCTCGCTATTCCATTCTCTCTTTGGAATAAAAAAAAAAAAAAAAAAAGATTTTGATGCGTGTCATATGTTCCAGAAATAGGGTTATTTTTTTTTTTATTCCTTTTATGATTGAAAAAAAAAAGGATTGAATTAATGAGACGAGGAAAATATTGTTCACTATGAAGAAAATAGATTTAAGATTTCTCTCTTTCTCTCTCTCTCCTTCTTCATCTCTCTCTCTCTCTCTCTCTCTCTCTCTCTCTCTCTCTCTCACTCTCCTTCTCCATCTCTCAATCTCTCTCTCTCTCTCTCTCTCCTTCTCCATCTCTCTCTCTCTACTCCTAATCTCTCTTCCAATTCCTCTCCTTCACTTTCTCTTTCTCCCAAGTAAAATAAATGAATTCCCAGGTGTTTGATGCTCTTCCTTGATCAAATTATAAAAAAATATACATCCTCTTGTAGTTCACTTCTAGTCAACATTTGCTCGAGAAATACACAAAAGAGAAAAAGGAAGAACACGAAGACAATCACAAATGGAGAATAATGAATTTTCAAATAACTGGAAAAGGATTCGTTTGGCTTCTTCAAGAGGCCTTCACACACTGGTTAATTATCAAACACTTAAAATAGCATTCGGATAAAGAACAAGTTTTAAAAGAAGAATTCATAATTCAACAGTAAAAATATAAAAAATAATTACAAAATTATAGTATTCTCGTTCATATAGGAATCTGAAATATATGTACAGCCAACAACAAAAGCGGTGTCGCCTCGCCATGGCTTGGAGGGATCATATCCTTCTTGCCCTGGAAGATGGCCCACGTTCAAACAACCTGGATACAGTAAGGAAAAGGAGGAAGACGATGGGGATGATTTGGATTCGCTAAGCAAAGTAAGGAGTGTGTTCTGCTATGTTTTAGTCCCATCCTACCATGGCTAGCGTCCGCACCCAACCTCCCTCCATGTCTCACACACTATGTGTAATATTTACCGGTGTGAATAATGTATCGTCTCAAATAGCGCCTGAGCTACCAAAACAATAAATGGTTTTGACCACAAAATTTCAAGGGTAATGCGGTGTAAAGGTTTAGGTATCGATTCCCTTGTTTTCCTTTTATGTCGTCAATGCCTCTACGAAGCACGACCTCCATTCGCGTTCATGAATCGCGAAGCACGGTTTGGTTGGGGTCAGCTTGAGTGTGAAGGGCCACTTGGCTCCGCCCCTCGCTAGCATATACTTATAGAAATTATTTCTATCCATTGTATCAGTTTAAAGTTTGAGATACAAATTAATTAAAAGTGCATAATCAGTCAGCATAAAGGCTCTACCACACTAGCACTTTTTCCGTCAATTTCTGGGGTTTCGTCTGAATTTGAGGTTTTCCGCAAGGTTACGACCGTTTCTGTCTAATTTCCGTGCTGATCTTGAGCTATGAATAAATTAGATAGGATGAGTTAATATAAACATAAGCTATTAGTTTAGAACATTCGTAGATACAATAAACACCATCATATTTCTTTAAAATAACGTAATATGTATGAGAATGTTCGTGTGATTCCCGGGACCTCACTCCGACCGCGCCATGTTTGATTACATGATTTTCGGTAATTTTCTATATTACGTCCGCCGCTCCGATATCGACGATTTTGGTATCGTTGGATTCGTCTCTATACAATACAAATATGTAGGGTTTATTGCGCGGAAACCCCCCGTTAGCGACAAACTTGGCCCCGATAGCAGGGGCGACGATGTCGGAGCGGCGGACGTAATATATAAAATTACCCTAATAATAAAACCTCACAGTGAAAATAATCATGGTTATTCACATGACTTTCCATTGCAGGGGGCTGCAAAACCGAGGAAACAAAACCTCCACCACGTATTCACGGCAGGATAGAGCGCGCACGAACCAGATGCGGAGCCGATAACCTACAATAACCTAGGATTTTTAAGGTACTAACCTGATTGATTAATGCCGGTAATTAGTAGGAAGCACATCTCTATCATTTTTTCCTGACTAGTTGCAATTTCGCGCAGAAAATCCGTCTCCGAATACGAGCACCCTCCACACTCGGCCATCGCGGCGGCTGACTGACTTCTGAACGCGACGGTTATTTCGGTTAGGAATACGGATGTCGTTGTTCCAGAGCACGGGAAACTCGACCTTGAGGCCATCGGTGTAACATCGAAAGAGGCGCAAAACCCGCCGACGAGGGCGGGCCACCCTGTTCATCCTGATTATACTACAGTCGTCTCTTTATACAATGCTGACTATGCCAAGGTTAATATGCTGATTCAGTGGGAATGTTACGAGGTAATTGTAATATTACGGCCGCCGCTCCGACATCGACGATGATTGTGTAACGCTCTAGCCTGCCGGGAATACGTGGTGGAGGTTTAGTTTCCTCGGCGGGGGTTGGGGGGTCGCAGGGGGCGACCCCCCTGCAGTGGAAAGTCATGTGGATAACCATGGTCATTTTAACAGTGCGTTATATTATTAGTGTTATTTAACCCCGCATTTTCCCTGGAACCTTTCATGCCCTCTCCTGCTATCGGGACCAAGTTTGTCGCTAACGGGGGGTTTCCGCGCAATAAAACCTACATGTTTGCATTGTATAGAGCGAGAGGAATCCAACGATACCAAAATCATCAATATCGGAGAGGCGGAGGTAATATAGAAAATTACCTTATATTTGTTCCCGAAACTGTTGGTGAAAATAAATTATGTGAAATGAAATACAGTGAATGTGTGCAGCGGTGCATTAATATAATAATGGGGTGAATTAGATATAGGTGCTGTGAAACTCATACTGTTAACATATTTAATGCCAAATTATTAGGTGACAGTCTTTAGACCCGGGCAGATTGGGCACTTTCCTGGCTCACGCTTGCTCACTCACTCCGCGAAGAGCCGAGTCTAGCTTCACTCTACCCAATGCTAAGGGGATATTCCCTTAGCCTTGACTATACCTATTCTTACAGCTTTATTTGTCAATTCAGCGGCTGTTGTCCATCACCTTGTCGGTGTTCCCCCTCTAAACTATTCAAGAAATCCATTACTTTCGAAATCACTTGTTCAGTCCGTCTTTTACATATTCATTTCGTTATTTTTGGTAATGAATAATTGTAAACATTTGGAAAATATAATGTCGTGTGCAATGTCGTGAGTATTATTCTATTTTCCAAATAATAAATAAAAAGTTTACCATTATCTAAAAACCGGATACAGGTGATATAAGACGGAGAAAAGAGAGAATAGCTGCTTAGGATAATGCGGAGCCATATATTGATATGAATATGGATATGAATAGCTAGTTTCAACAGTGTTTAAGGATTTTTAAATAGAAAATATGATAAGGAATTCAAGTAAAACGATGTGATAAGATTTCATGATAATTATTTTCGAAATAATATAAACTTATTTCTTGAAGCAAGTCTCCAATATATCCATAAAATTAACAACAGGAATAAAAGCGACCCTTCTATCTTTCATATATATTCCAGTCATTATTGCTCTTCCTTGCCTTATTTCCGTAATTTTCCTTCTCCTCACATTCGAACCATCCTAACTATGTCCTGGTAGTTTGAACGTGGACCTCCTCTCAGGGCAAGAAGGGCATGGCGAGACGACACCGCCCAGACTGTAGTTTGAAAAATGATTTGGCCAAATTCTGTCCGAGCAAATGTAGTTCTCGGGTAACTTTCTTAGTTCTTTTTTATTATTATTATCTTCCGCGCATAAAATTCTTTTGACTTTTCCGCGCACTTGTTTCACCATCCGCCCGCAGAAAGAAAAATACTCTACAGTCTGGGACACCGCTGTACACCGCTGTTGGATGTAGGCCTACACAACACAGGCGAAAAGAACATGATTGAGAGGTTGTGAGTTAACAATTCAGCTGGTACTGAGGCGTGAGTGCAATGTTTGGCCAAGATGCTTGAGCTATGGTGCTGCCATTGCGATCATTGATGAGGATATGCTAGCAACGTGCATGGCAAGAAATCAAGTACCATCTTGAGCTTCTCGCAATTAGTGGTGCCCATTTAGAAGTGTATAAAATCAGACCAAAGTCAATATCTACTCGTTTTGTAATAATTACCAATATTTGTCTCTTCATGTACTGTTTTTATATTTCTTATTGTAAAGAGGCTTTATGAACACCCTGTGTGTGTGTGTGTGTGTGTGTGTGTGTGTGTGTGTGTGTGTGTGTGTGTGTGTGTGTGTGTTTGTGTGTGTGTGTGTGTATAATATATATATATATATATATATATATATATATATATATATATATATATATTTATATATATATATATATATATTTAACGTGCGAAACAGGTTTTCTTTTCTTAGGGTGTATCATTATAACACATACATGTATGTGTGCATGTGCATACATAATACACACACACACACACACAATTATATAAGCGTTTATATACATGTAATTGAGTTTGGACTTCTTGCGTGCCACAAGTAGAATTTTAGGCCTTTAAAAACTGCATGAGAAACATCAAGTTTTAATCCGCTAGGGGTAGAGATGTCACAGAATTTACCTAGAAAATGATACAATATATGGTGCTGCTGTTTTTCGTTGCTTACTGTAATTTTCACTGATAAGGAGAAGCTGGAGCTGGAGTGAAATTCGTATAAGGCCAGGGCATGTGCTGAGGATTTCAAGAATAATCTGAACAAATAAATTGGGCAATGTAGGAAAAAAATATGATGTAGAAAAAAGGGTCTCGTGTTTCTTGGTAATTTTTCAATATTTTCTATGGTGAACTAGAAAAAAAAATCAGAATAAATAAAAAATGTAAAAAATGACGGATACTATTATGTTTTTTTTTTCTCTCTCTCTTCCTTTTTGCACGCTTATTAATTTGGCCACCTGTTTTGTTTTGTTTTTTTTTTTCCATGAGATTATTTACCTTTGTTCGGTGCCAGTTCTTTACTACTCTTTGGCCGTAAACATGGAACTTTGCAAATAATCTTCACTGTCCCTTGCATTCTAAAACCTAAAATCTTTTCTATTTCAATGTTCAAAATATAAACGAAAGTAATCATTTCATATATACTGTAATTATAATCCTGTATATTAGTAACTACTCGTATCCGTAAAACATGCGATGTCATTGCACTAGCCAATGTAACAGCCATTATGTCTGAGAATACATAACCGCACATCTGGCAATAACCCCAGCGAGGTAAGACCTGGTCTGATTGCGAAAGCGCTGCTTTTGCCAAATTCCGTCAGCGAACTCTCGGGAGGCTGGCTGCATACCGCCGCACCAGTCCTGAAAACGCTCGGGGACCAAGCATTAAAAGAAGGAACAAAGTGCGCCGCTATTACGCAATGTTACAGCAGAAAATACACACACAGCAGACAAAGTCAAGACCGCGCACGACCGAGGAATCAAGGATGGCGGAGCGCAAGAGTTCGGAGAAATAAACACGATACTCTTTCTCCTAATTAGGCCAGAATATCCTGGGTAAAAGGATGCTTAAAACAACCGCAACGGGATGGCCCAAGGCCAACGACGAAGGGAATCGGTGTTATGCTCTGACACAATGCAGAACACTCATGCTGTCGTCTTATGAATTGCGTGGTGATTAATGAATAATTATGAATAAACATGGAGGCCATTAACTTACAGAGTGTTCAAGATCTAAGGACTATTTCCCAGTAAGACTGAAGGATATTCAAAACCTAGAGACTGTATTTACTACCAAGGTTGAAGCATGTTCACCCAAGCACTTCGTTGACCAACTAGGCATGAAAATATGTGGGTATTAAGGTGTACATCACACAAAATGTGAAATTTGGAATGCTCAAGCGAGTCACATTTAATGAATGAAAGAACATGTCTGTTTCCAGGAAAAAAATGAGTATTAACTAAACCTTTTTTTTCATGGATGGCTCATCCAGTAGCCCATTAACTGAAAATTAATAAGCGTGTAAATAAGATAATATAAATATATTATTGTTCGATTATTCGTGTATATTTTATTTGCCATTACAAACATTGCCCAATACAGGTTAGCAAATTTAAAAGGGAATTCAAGATCTTTTCCCCGAGAAATCACCCAATGATGCCCTAGGATAATTGTAAAGGACATCTTTCTGAGCTAACATGAGACCACTTCAGTTTTCAAGCAATATACATTTAATTTCGTTGAAACAGGAAGGATATTGGCAAGGGTTCATTAGCCTTCGAAAGCTAAGAAAAAGAACCATTCTTGTTATGAACTTCCCTGTTTTGCGTCCACCACCCGCCAAAAAAATAATTATTTTCAATAAATATCCTTATTCCCCCCAAACTAAGATTTGACGACTTTGAAAAGCTGTTTTCTTGCCATGCTTTTCAGAAAGAATACTTTTTCCTAGCAAATATGAATGAAAAGTGTTATGATTACCCTCAAGAACTAAAGATGATGATTTGATGACTTTGAAAAGCTGTTATTCTCTTCTTTAAATGCTTGTAGAAGTAAATATTGAATAATGAAAAACAGCCTCATCAATTTTCATCTTTGTACGGACGCAAAACAGGAACTTTCATTCCTGTGGTTTTAAGGGAAAATAAAGAGAGGATATAAAAAGAAATAAAGAGGAATATAACCACCATTACTCGCTATGGAAGTTTGTTTACTATTACTTAAAGAGGAATATAACCACCATTACTCGCTATGGAAGTTTGTTTACCTTCGCCCAACACTCTTCATTGTAGTACCTAAATCCTAGCGGGGAACAAGCATGCATGGAGGTGAGGAAGTGAGCATAGCAGTACTGTATCGTAGCCAAAAGGATCTAAAATGTGACTAGAGAAAAATGCAGGTTTAAAAACAGTCAATGGAAAAGCTTGTTTGTCCAGACTATTCAAAATATTTTAACGGGGATGTTATGTTTTGGCACCAGTCACTTAAATGTTCAAAGAATGTTTATTTACATATTCTTTTATTACACTCTCACCAACATAGGGAAAGCTATTGTGACGATTCATTGAAAACTTTCGAAAATGTTGTATTAACGACAAAGGAAATAATATTTATTTGGACGGTCCATAACATGCAACTGAGAATCACAACCTCCATTCCACTTCTAAAAGATTTCGTCCATGAGAATCCTCAATTAACATTTGTATCAAAATATAGACCAACAACAATAATAATAACAATAATAAATATGCAGATTAGCAGCATTATACATGAAGTAGTGACACAACTTACAAAATATTTTCATATATATAGGGCATTGGAAGTTATGACACGTACATAAAATCTCAAATTCCTGGAAAACTTTCCACGCATTTGAATTCTTGAAGCTCCGATTAAAACTTTCAATCTACCCTGCAATCTCGAATCATCTTAATCTGGATTTTATATTTCTTCCAGCATGATTCCAAGGCCTGAGTGTAGACATCAATCTGCTGATCCACAAAATTCATTAACGCTTTGTCTAACGTATGGAACGAATGTGATAGACCTTAAGACTTCTTCACAACAATTAATTGACCTCGCGTATATTACAGGATGGAGAGAGGCATCATTTCTTTTATCACCACAGGAAAGGATATAAAAATGGCTGCTGGAGTTAACTTAATCCGGCCAACCCACCCAATTACAT
Organism: Penaeus vannamei; assembly: GCF_042767895.1. Classification (NCBI taxonomy): domain Eukaryota; kingdom Metazoa; phylum Arthropoda; class Malacostraca; order Decapoda; family Penaeidae; genus Penaeus; species Penaeus vannamei. Next base: position 47,168,563 of record NC_091555.1, read on the forward strand.
GAACAACCAACACTCCACGGCGTTGGAAGAAGTCTTCAAGTGATCATAATTACGTGTTAAATAGAACAAACATTGGAATTAAGTGTTCATACAGGTCGTTCACATACAATAATTGTCGTATGCATGCATGGCAGGGTCAGAAAGAATCATGCAGTCTTTTGATTTCATGAGGTCTCTGCAACAGTGGAGTGCTCTTTGACATCTTCGAATTCTAAAGAAAATAAGATCTAACATCGAAACGTTTCCTTTACTTTCATGTTAAATACATCTGGAGTGCAATTGTCAGTAACAGTCGGAATTTTGTGTTTCAAGAAAATGTAAGTTACAATAAACGGCATTTTGGGAATATTTTCCTTGGCTTTGGATGGTTCCTGGATGCAGCTATTTTTTTTTTTTTTTTTCTAAAATTGCTTTTGCTGTCCGTTAGTTGTGCCTGTACAAAACACGTTGTTAGTTTAATGGAACGAAGGCTATTCGATGCAACTTTACGTTCCATTATCAAATTTATAAAATCCCATTATGTTAAACACGTCGGGAACAAGTCAAAAAGGCTGCAGAGATAAGTCCTCTTGTGGAATCTCGACATATAACTTTTTTGAAGCCGACGGAACAAAAATGAAATTGTTTTCCTCGGGTCCACACATTTCTCCAAATGATCTTGTAAAATATTCTTGATTGCTCATCTACTTCGAATGGAGAGCCTTCGGAAAAGAAATGGATTATCCTTCTCATAGAATAGATATATTTGTTTTGACTATCAGAACGGCTAAACTATTACAACGGAATGATAACGATAATAATAATGATGATGATAATAATAATAATGATGATAATATTAATGATAATATTAATAATAATGATGATAATATTAATAATAATGATGATAATAATAATAATGATAATAATAATAATGATGATAATATTAATAATAATGATGATAATATTAATAATAATGATGATAATAATAATAATAATAATAATAATAATAATAATGATAATAATAATAATGATAATATTAATAATAATGATGATAATATTAACAATAATGATGATAATATTAATAAAAATGATAATATTAATAATAAGGACAATAGTTTTAATAATAGTAATAATAATGTCAATAATAATGATATTAACAATAATTATAATAAAGTTATACAGCCAAAGTATAAAATTTAGGCTCGTACTTCCAAACATAATATTTGCGCCCGTCACCCCCGTCCTGCTCCGCACATTGTTTACATCTGGCCACGATGGTCGACGCAGACGCACCTCAGGCTTCTACAGCCGATACTACCCTCACTGATGAAGACCTCGAACCACCAACCAAGAGACGGAAACCGGGCATCATCTACCTCTCTATCATCCCTCCCAATATGAATGTTGCGGACGTAAGGGATTATTTTTCGAACTTTGGAGAGGTAGATCGAATGTTCCTGCAGGCTGGGAATGAAGGTTGGTTTTTTGCCTTTGGGCTTTAAATTATCAATTTGATAATGAAGATTTGGGAAATATGCAGGAATAAGAAGAGTATTTTGAAGGCAAGACAAATGTTTTCTTGCCAGAATGGAACATGTACTTGCCTTGCACTCACAGTAATTGCATAACCATTTAGTTGCGGGTGGCATGAGATCAGGCAGTGAACCAAGTGGCAGATGGCACCACGTCATGATATACCCCACACTATTACAGAACTAATGAGCTTTCTACAATAGCAGTGTTTGTTTTGGTGTCACTGTTAGGTTCAGGGAATCAAGTTACTGAGAAACCTTCACATTTTTTAGAACTTTTAGTAAAATACAGAAGCTTTAAGCTATTAGGTACCTAATATTGTGTGTGAAGTACCAAATGAGATGGGTGAAAATGTGGGAAACTGACGATGTGTGCCAACAATCCAAATTGCTGGCCGCTAGCCAATTTTTGTTATCACAGTTAAAGAGGGAAAATCCCAGGTTGGAAAACATGCAAATGCTTACAGTGGCACTGGTCTTGAGTCACAGCTATTATCATTTTTACTTTCACCCGTGAATAACACTTACATAATTATTATTACTTCAGAACCTGGATATTAAAAGTGAATAACTATTGCTGTTGTTTGCACCATAAATGTCCTTTCTCGCAGGTCGCAACTCATACATTCTCATTGCTCGCTGTGACGCATCTGCAAAAAATGACTTATTTTCCAACTGAGGGAAAATCTATCTTAGATTGATATATATATAACAATGCTGGCTGCTTTCACAATAAACTATATTAAGACGGTGATTTTCTAGAATATGTCTATATATTAAAGTTTATTGCATTTGATATTGATGGATTCAATGTGATGTTCAGTGTGGATTTATAGTGCTTTTAGTTGATGCTAGACGACAATAGTTATAGTAGTAAGATTAGTAGATGGGAAGACATAAGATATTCCAGGGAAATTGTGGAGTTTGAATAGCAATTCTTTGATACGAATATTATCATCTTAGGCGCTTGCATCCTTAAAACTTCCCTTGGGCATGAACCTTGGTATATCATGCATATATGGAGAGTGATGGAATAGAGGTCCCAGAAGTTGCATATGATTTTCTGTTTCCATGATATAAGAAAAATAATATTTGTTATTAACCCACAATATTCTCCATATAATGTTGCTAAATGACTACATGATTGCTCGTTACTTTGCAACACTTACCTAGCATCTAAGCACATTGCAGAGGGATCATTTAGGTTGTGATGTGTACATTATGGGGGATGTGCAAGTGTTTGGTTAGACAAAATATGCTTCTTTATATTTACAAAATTCACTTCCAAGCTTCTGGAACATACAGAGGAATCTTGCCAAAATAACTTTTTTCTTATTTATCATATCCCAGGCAGACCCTCCCCTTCAGTTGCATAAACAACACAAAACAGTTTTTTTAAAAGCTACCAAATCAACCTGCATATGTCACACATGATCATAAAAAGTAACATTTCTACTTCTCTCTGCTTCAAGTTTGCTATACAAACATAATCCCACTCCAAGATGGCCGCTGTGAATTTTAGTTGGCGTCAGAAATGAAACAATGGATTCTTGATTTTTTTCAGGGGGGATGTAAGTGGATTCATTCAGTTTATATTTTTCCTGAAAATGCGTGTGGTGATCTTTGAAGCTTGTTGGTTGTTCACAGATTTTAGCTTTTAGTCCTGTTTGGACTTGTTTCCAAATGTCCATGCCTGTATAGGACTATCTTAATTTTTTTTATATTAAAATTTTATCCATGTTTTCTTGGAATTTAAGGATATAACTTTATCTTAGTTTTAGTTTGTGGTTATGGTATGCTTCTTTTAATCATTTCATTCTTGTACATCTTTTGGTAAAGTTCAGTGTATAGATATATGGAATTGTCCTATATAAGGAAATGAGAATATATGAAATATATTGCTATATATTCCATGAAAGGTTGTGTTTGCCAGAAATAACAGATAATGTTGAGCTTGAATGGAAAAAATGTCATACTGTCTGGCCTTTTGCCATATCCCCTGTCATGTCCAGCAGTTTCCAGAATGGATGGTATCCCTGCACTCTGCAGTGCTCTCTTGATAATGTCATTGAGAGCGGAGCATCCAGCACTGACTTTGCAGGACAGGGCATTATGGCCAAGGGCATCCATTTGACCTCCACATTTACATTTATGTGTATGGCATATGGGTGCACTGACCCTCTGAGCGATAGCAATATGGGGGTTGTCATCATCGAGGTGTGTTCCTATAGAGGGTATAGGGATCGCAGGCAACCATGCCTCACTTTTGGACTGATCAGTGTTTGAGAGAGGCTTTGGGTGATATGAAATCCCATGTCATCTGTTTAGATTTTTGAGTAGGGATCAGTTTTACTCTACTATATTCCTTCCAAAAACTCACTATCTCGGCTAAATTGTCAAAAGACTGTGGTAGTATCACCATAGTAAGGTGTGCAGTGGTGTTATGGGAGGATATAAAAGCAGGAGCCTGGTTGGATAGGCCTGAGATGGTGTCCCAAGTCTTGTGATTGGCCTCATGCCCGACCTTTGCGAGGCATCTTAAATTGTTGCCCAAAGCAATGGTTTGTATGCCACCATCCTTCTTAGAAGGAGCACATAAAGAAGTACCAAAGAAATAAGCATATGTTAGATTTGGGATTTCACCATGCATCAGTGTGTCAACAAAGGCTGTAATAGCCTCCTTAAGAGTTTCACATGCAACACTTGTGTCACAACCAAGTAAATTCTTTAAGTGCATTGGCCTAAGACCCATCAGGCCCTGCTGCAGATCCTAAGGGAAAGGAATTCACAGCTGTGGTAATTTCCTCTTTAGTGCCATTCATGACAACAGGTAAATTGACTTTGGGAGGCATGGACAAGCTGTGGTCTTCCAGTGATGGCAGGGCTTTCGCTTTTAGTGCATTGATAACATCTTTGCCATGGCCAATAAAGCCCCCTGTAGAAGCATTGTCTCACTGCATCCTTTATATCACTATCCGCAAGTTTAGCAGCAGCCTTCCTTCTTATATTGTTTCTGTATATGAGAGTGCCACATGTTGGCTTTAGGCTGTAAAGAAACTGGAAGTATGTAGGTATCCATTTTGTGTGTTACTTGGTTTTTAATTTTTGTGGCAATTGTATGAAGTGAGTGGTTTCATATGGCGTCTTTTAAAAGTTGGTTGAGGGCGCTGTAAGTAAAACCAAAATGGCAGGCCCATGCATATTTATCCGTTTTATTTTAAATAGCATTGTTAAGGAGGACTGACAAAGCTTCTGCAGCCTTTATCCGTGTGCCCTTTGGGGTGTGAGCTTTGTATTTGGCTGTATTTGTGTTTATAGTAATTTGGTGTAATCATAAACTCATGAAACTGCAGCTTAATGAGCTTTATTTTTATTTTTATTTATTTATTTATTTTTATTTATTTATTTATTTTTTTCTCACCCAGTATAGAATGAATTTTGATATTGGACTTTTTTTCTCTTTCTTCTTTTTATTGGTATTATGGTATTCAAATATAATGATAGCGGATTGTATTTCAGATTCAAATCTTCTGTAATTTCCTCTTTGTCATGACAGAAAAGAACCCTTTCCTTTTTCTTTGTTTTTCTTTTTCTCAATATTTGTCTTTCCCCATTTTTTCTTTGCCTCTTCATCCTTTTTTGTACTGTTAACCTCTTGAATTTCCCAGTAGAATGAACCAGCTATTCATCCAGCGTTTTTATTTACAGAAAAGAAAAAGACTGAGAAGTGGAAGAAAAAGAAAAGACAGCGCTACACAGAGGGGTGGATAGAATTCAAGAGCAAGAGAAAAGCCAAGGCCGTGCAGCTCCTCTTAAATAACCAGCCAGTCAGGGGAAAGAGGCGGAATCCTTATTATGACATGCTCTGGAATATCAAGTATCTCCCCAGGTGATTCATTGCTCCTTACTGTTTCTTTATCGTCATCTCTGGCTCCCTAACTGACTACTGTAATTTAATATTGATAAAGTATGTAGAGAGCAGTGTTGTCCAAACGTTTTTGCCTGTTGTACCCTTTATTACCTTCCTGTACTATTACATACCCCCCAACCCCCCTCTTGACTTCTATGGCAAATAATATACTAATTATGAAAAGACTGCATTCCAGGAGTGTTGATCAGTAAATTCGAATTTGTGTGTGCGTGTGCGTGTGTGTCTCTCTCTGTCTGTTGTCTGTCTGTCTATCTATCTGTCTGTCTGTCTGTCTGTCTGTCTGTCTGTCTGTGTCTGTTCCTTGTTTGTTCACATACCCTTATTAACTATGTTGCGGACCCCAGTTTCGACAACACAGGTATAGAGGATAGTGTACTATAGTTTGTGTACTTTGTATTTTCAGATTTAAATGGGCCTATCTGAAACAGAGACTTGAGTACGAGAGAGAGGTTCACCGGCAACGCATGGCAGCAGAAATCTCCCAAGTTCGACGTGAAACTGACCATTTCATTAAGGCCTCAGAGATCAGCAAGAAACAAAAGAAGAAGGAAAAGGCCATGAAGAAGAATGGGAAACCTGAGGAAAGCAGTAAAACAGAATCAGCAGATGATAAAAAAGAGGACGATAAGGAAGAAAACAATACAAAGAAGAGAAAGAAAGCTGATAATCTTGGCTTTGTATTTAAGCAAAAGCTGACTGAAGATGAAATTTTATCGAAGAAGGAAAGCAGAAAAAAGAAGGATGAATACTTTAAGAATAAGATTAAAGCCAAAAAGCTAAACAGAGAAGAAAAGAGAAAGAAGAAGCACTTAGAAGAGAAAGATTTACTTGGCTCTATATTTGTGGGAACAGGAAACTAATAAATGTAATTTAAGATTTTGAGTTTTCTAGATCCCCATATTAGTTTTAAGGAATGAGTTCTGAATTCTTTTAAGCATTTACTTTGAAACCACAAGGTCATACGATTCTGGCCGAAGGAGCATGACTACTCAGGTATCACTGAAAGCCCCCCATCTTTGCTTCTTCTCTCTGCATCCTCAGCTTCTTACATGACCCAAAATTTATATCCAAAATGTTCAGACCACAGGACCTCTTTTCTCCAAGATAGGTCATCAAGTCCTTTAAAATTAAAAACATTTTGAAAATTTATAGAGTATACTTACATGGTTCCTATGTGACTAAGGAAACATCCTGAAGAAATTCAGAGAAATATGTCAATTTCTTTGACACTACAAGGAAAAGCCTTACATTATATCTATGAAAATGTATGTTGTCTTTTTCGCTGTTCAGATTACTCCAAAAAGGAAAGAAAAATTAACCCCAAGCCATTTGTAATTTCTCAACACAAAATGTTTCTACAATTATAGTAATTTTTCCACAGAGGAGATACTTTGAAAGTGATATGTTACTTAAATAAGAGAAAATCAAAAGTAAATTATTATTTACATACAAGAGAATAGATAGGATATTAGTGGGGCATTTTCAACTTTTTATATCATGAACTTGATTTGTGGAGATTTCTTATTTAGATAGTGATTTTTGTTGCAAGAAATGCAACAAAGTTCTCATGTAGTTGCATTCATAAACTGACCAGTTGATGCTGGGTACATCCTCTGCCAACTGTGGTTTTATTTTATTAATTTTCTTCACATATAAATAAGTCCTAAAGTGCTTAGTCACAAAGAAGTTAATTAGTAGGTCTACTTGGTTAACTCACTCCTTGAGCTTTCAGATAAAAAAGGTTTTATTTCGGTTACTATTACTATTGCTATTGCTATTATGTATGTCATTATGATCTTACCGACAGTAATAACGATATTAAAAGTAAGTAAGGAGGAGGAGATGGAAAGAGATAGAGGATTGAGTGACAAGATTAGGTAGACTCACCGACATCTTAATGACAAAGAACTTGTGTGTAAACAAAATTGAAAAAGCAAAATCACAGTGGAAGTATGTGGCTCAAAGATTCAGGTTCAGGTTTTTTATTTTATAAAATTACATTAAAAACTTTGCTAATGGATTTTAATTTTGAAAGAAAAGATATTGCTCTTGTTTGTATAATAACTTCATTACTGGGTATTAAAATAAATGAAGGGAAGAAAGTTAAGGAAAGACGACGGGCAATCTGTATTTTAATTAAGATTACAGTAAATCACTTGCCTATAAGGCAAAAATCAATACAATGATTTCATGACAACCATTTTATATTAGATATAACCATTTTTTTAACAACTGGTATTGACTGTCTTGACTTCACTGTATTTCTAATGTGGTGAATTCACAAGTAGACTCCTATATTTTCTTCAAATACACAAGCGATATTGCACACTGATTCTACTACATAACAAAATGAAAGTGCCTTTTTGGCCTTGGTACACATGGTATGCTAATCACACTCCCCAAAATATTCTTGTACCTCTGATACTGATAATTTTGTATGTAGTTGAAAAACTGGATGGTCCTCTTGATAAAAATCAAATATATATATATATAATTATATCCACACTACACTTTCTTGTGTTTATTTGTTTGCAGTAAATAAAGAATGGTGACACTGCAGGTGAATAAGATAGAATCATTTAACAAAGTAAGAAACTAAAAAATATGGATGATTATTCAACATACAACCAGTTTTAGAAATATGAATAGTTAAGTCATTATTTCTCTATAAAAATAAGAAAAACAAGAATGTCCCATTTAAAAGATATGTACACACAGGACTAAATACATTTTTACTTTTGCCATTTGCAAAATAATAAAATTCCAATAGGTAAGTACCAGAGATTTTTGTAAGTAACAAAAAAATACTGAATGGATAATGGAAGGTGTCCTAACTGTAGTGCTTGTAACGCAGAATTACGAGCTGACTAAAACAGTTACAATCACTTGTGCACACAGTCATGTTATTCAACCATACATATAACACCTGCAAACTTGCTCTCAAAATACAAATGCTACTCACTTGTTCCCATGGCTGTAGTAATAGATGCTGTAACAAGTGTTTCTATAACTAATGTGTTTAAAATTTTACTGGTTGCCCCTACACTCGTATTTATACCTTGCTGGAGAATATTTAAAAAAAGAACTAGGTATCCTATGACAGAAGCCATGTAAGTAACATATTGCTTGTAGTGTAAGACTTTTTGACTTTCCACACAATTATAATGGCTGAACGTTGTCACAACATAGCCTTCGTATTTCTCATTTCCCCAGTATAGAATGACTATAAAAGATGCAAAGTGAGATTTATTCCATTACTAGCCACACTATACAACAAAAATACTAAGGTATTACTACAGTACAAAACACTGTGTACAACCAGCTTTTTTTATACCTCCTTTACCTGTGATGCAGGAGACTTCTTTGTACTTCTGTTATGTTTAATATATGCAAAGGTGAAAAACGTTGAGGGTACAAAGGTGAAAATAGTACCTTTGGTTTCTCCTTATACAAGTATTATGCACATAAAAACTCTATAGGCCATGAGTCATAATTTACGGTGTTATATATGACAAAAAGGTCTTCATGTACTGTATACCTCTACCTTTTGGAATGTCACTAAATCATCTGGTGATACAAACAATAAAAGAGAACTTTACACCAAAGTATATATCAGAAGCTGTACATAAAATAACAATATTATACAATTCATATGTATAAAAATCTGTCATGGTTAAAAAAAACAATCAATGTTGATGGTGCACTAAGAAAACTCACGGGATATTATTATGTAATGATAATTCAAAATGAGAATTCCATTGCAGAAAAAATGTGTATGGTCTTCAAGATAAAACCTATGATAATATAATTATTTGTCTCTTAGATAAAATTCTTTATGTCTTACTTTTTGTGCTAGTCCAATGACGTCCAATTCACTGCCACATGTATTATTTCATTATCCGAAGTAAAGATTTAAAACCTAGTTATATTTTTTGTTTTTCTCTTTAAGTACAGTATCTTATGAATCTTGATGATAATGAAATGAAGATGATATCATGTAATACACTTTGCAATACTCTTTTTTATAATGCATGACTTCAATGTTTATGTAAGGCACAAGAATGAACCAATTCCCTTACCTATAACCACAAGATAATTTGCAGCCAACTAAAATCTAAAAAAATAATACCTATAAATAACCTCTTTTACCCAATGAATTGATGACAGTTATAGTTAAAACTTTGTCATCTAAAATGCACAAAAAGTAATCAAGTGTTACAAATAGTTGCTATGATTGCAAAGCAATCAAAATACCATCACCAGCAATTTCCAAACATCAGTCATTTCAATTTTATGATTAATCTGCCACATAATACTGGAAATGCAATCAGAATTATTCACTATGAGAATGCATGATATGAAAATGAACATCACATTTCTGCCAATTCAAGTGAATGTAACTGTATACAATTATTTGTAACATTTACTTCTGCAACTTCTGTTGCATATCCTCAGCTAACAGTGTAGAGATTTTGTGATTGAGCGATCTAAATGTGACAGAACACACTGCTTCCCATTCAAGCCAAAAC
>NC_091555.1:47183533-47186033 GCF_042767895.1 Penaeus vannamei
CACTCAGCAAAAAACCTGAAAAATTACACGAAAGCAACACAGTGTATGTGCGTGTACAAAGTGAGTGGAAAAAAATATACAGTAATGTTCCATCACCACTGTAAACTGTCTCAAATAAAACACCCTCTTTTAGATGGGACATTTAGTGCCAGATGATTGTTTCAAGCAAGTTTTATAATACAATGTGAAAAAAGAAAAAATAACATCCATCACAATAACTGAGCTTAACTGGCTGTCTTTTACAGATCATTTTTCTTGACTTCCAGGAAAATTTTCCTACCCTATTCAATTATGTCTTCATTCTTTTTTTCAGTATTACCATCTTTCTGGAGGTGAGAAATACTGATTCATCATACAATTACATTGGACTGTACTTCATCTGGCACAAAATCTACCTTCCCAAGAGCAGAGCACTGGAAAATCCCACGATCACTCCACTCAGGTTACACTTACATACCTGTTCACTACTGTTACCGGTCTGTCTTCTGGCCTATAATACACGTTAGGAAAACATTATCATATATGCATAAACACTAAATCAGAACTGGGATTTAGTAGGAAAGTAGTTAGTATCTAGTTAGATGTGGAACTGTCTACTTTGTTGTATGCAAAGGTACACATTTTTAGTAAGGGATTAAACTGTACATCTAACTTGAAAGATACAATCCATCCTAGATATATTTCACCCTTCTAAGGATACCTTATCTTTTTTCAGTATAAATGTACTGTAATCTTTCTATGTAAATGTCATCAATTTCTTAATCAGGGAGAACAGTTCTTGAAAATCTTTATGGAAAACAATGGAATGCAATCACAATAATATCAATGAATTTCCATAAACAAATTAAAATAAAAAATCTGAATTTTAAGCATCATTACCACTAAGAACAAAATTACCTTGACATATGCTTTGCTCAAAATTTAAGTGATGTGATTATTAAAGAAATACATATATTGCCTTCTACACAAAAAAATATTCCATAATTAATAATGTGCTTTCTGTGATTCATACATTTGTTTCGAAATGCATGCTGTGATAGTTAGGTATCAAAATCATTTTATAGAGAAGATTAATCAATAATTCATGTTAAAGAAAATAAAAGAGAAAACCATGCTTTCAAACTTCAGAAAGTCAAAAAGCAAAGTAACATAAAAGAAAATGTGAATGATCAACATTGCATTCCAAGGGTAAAACTTAATAAGACACTATATGGTCTTTGTTACGTGAAATGTTTTCATGTATCCATAAAAGAAACACACACACACACACACACACACACACACACACACACACACACACACACACACACACACACACACACACACACACACACACACACACACACACACACAAAAACCTCTAACTCATGTAATTTTCATATCTTTCATAAATATCGTTAAACATGAAGCACTTCACTGAAATTCAAAGAAGAGTATAAAAGAAGAAAAATGCCATTTCATTCACTACAAAAAGCTGTGTTAGCTAGCAGTAGGAAAAGCCAACCTTACCTTGCTGTGGCTTTGAGAATCACAGCAGATCTCGGTCATGCAAGATATTGGCCAACTAATCTTTTTCGCTTCCTTTTGAATTATCTATCCTTACTGAAGAGAACCTTTTCTTCCTTTCTCTTAATGCATTCCAAGATGAATATGAATCTCATAATCTAACTGATCCTCACCTAGGGATAAGAGGCAGAGGCTCTCCCTCGGAATCGATGAGGGTGCCGCCTGCGTTCAGAAGGTAACGATGGTGGAGTGAGAAGAGGGCGTGACGACAGGTGGTGGGTGTGTCCTTTTCTGCGCCATCACCATTCTTGAGTGGGGCAAATTCATCCTCACGAATGACTTCCCACACGGCCAAAGTGCTGATAAAAGATGGAATTCATTGGTAACTATGAAAAGCAATTATTCCTGATTCTTATTTTTGCATTCTGGAACAAAAATATTTAATTGAAAAAAGAAAACAATAATAATAATAGAATAAAAAAAAAGAGAAATTTTCTTTTCAATTAAACCTCTAACCGTTTCTATTACTTACTTGGAGAACTGAAAGACGTCAAAGACAAACTTCTCCATCTTAATTCCATTGGGCTTCTCTGGCTTAACGGTCTTGCCCTCGTTAGTTACCATGGGGATCTTCTTCTTGGCAACATGGTGTTTCATGCTGGCCTCATAGTCACTGTGGAAAGAACGTGCTATTAATAAAACCAGTCAGTGTAAGTAGGAAACTAAGAGTGACCGATACAGCCTCGAGATGGAATGCTGGAAAGTTAAGTAGGATGACATAAGAGAAATACATTTAGAATCAGGGAACTTAAAAAAACAACTATGAACTAGATAGCGATCATATTCATTACTATTGTATCATCATTTGCTTTTCATAATATACATCAACCTTTAAATATTCTATAAACAAAAAGAACACACACAAAAAAATAATAGTGATGCAAAAAACAAAACCAAATCAAGGCAAAAAAAATCTACAGATTAACACACACTA
>NC_091555.1:47193533-47203533 GCF_042767895.1 Penaeus vannamei
TCTCCCCCCTCCCAAAAAAAATGAATAAACTACCCCACGTTTCCCCCCCCCCCCAATACCCAACACCTCCCCTACACCCCCATCTCCCCCCTAAAAAAATGAATAAACTACCCCACGTTCCCCCCCCAACAATACCCAACACCTCCTCCCCTACACCCCCATCTCCCCCCACCAAAAATGAATAAACTACCCACGTCCCCCCCAACAATACCTAACACCTCCTCCCTACACCCCCATCTCCCCCCAAAAAAATGAATAAACTACCCCACGTCCCCCCCAACAATACCCAACCTCCCCTACACCCCCATATCCCCCCCCCAAAAAAAATGAATAAACTACCCCCCACGTTCCCCCCAACAATACCCAACACCTCCCTCCCTACACCCCCATCTTCCCCCCCCCCAAAAAAAATGAATAAACACCCCACGTCCCCCCCCAACAATACCCAACACCTCCTCCCTACACCCCCATCTCCCCCCCACCAAACAAAAAGAATAAACTACCCCACATCTCCCCCCCCAAAAAAAAAAAAAAAAAAGAGACCACCCTCCCAAGGTCTACACAAGTACTTGAGCAGACCTGGCGCCGCCCCCTTCTGCACCGACCTGCCTCCTCGTAGTCGTTGATCTTCTCGAGGGGCGTGCGGGTCACGGAGCCGTGCATCTCGGCCGGGATGGGCTGCATGCGTTCGTCCAGCTTGGTCTGCTCCTCGTTCAGGGAAGACACCGTCCGCTTGAAGAATCCGCACACCTCCTCGTAGTCCAACCTGGGGAGGAACGGCAGGGGGTGGAAGGATTAAGGAACGGGTGCGTGGGTACTCGTCCAGGGACCTCCGGGTTTGTGTTCTGGAGGCCTGGTATCCTGATACTTATGTGTGGTACGTTAAGACTCGAGTGTCCCTTTGATCACTCCGTAGGTATGAAATCGTGAAATATGTATCAGGTCCATTTGTCATAATTCATGCGTACTGTTTATAAGCACCATTATGTAAATCAATATAAGGTCAATTAAATATAAACCAAGGAATGACACTACTGGTATTCACCTTAAACCATTCACAATATAAAATCTAACATAACCTAAACAAACACACAAAAAATCGAAATTTCACTATATGCGAAAAAAGAACTTACTCATTGAGGTCATTGTATACAGTCTTCTTCTGCCCCTCCGTCAGGGTATCCCAAAACTGCAGGAGATGCTCTTGGCCATGGGCAGCTAGACGAGATCTCAAGTTAGCCACGTCCATCCTTGCTGTCTGCGGAAAAGGAGAAAGGGCGAGTTAGATCAACACGAACCTCAACGTTTTCTTGGCACATCTTTTAAGCAACGAAAAAGTAACTCCAGGTCGAGTGAGAATAACTTGCAGGAAGTCGCAGATAACTCAGTCAAGGAAAACGACCGTTTCTAGGTCTTTCCCGAAGAGCAAACCCTCTTTCTTCCCCGGAATACCCTCACGCATCCACCATGCGGAGAGGCGGTCACAGAGCCAACAGACGCAGCTGAAGATAAATTCCTTCAACTTCCTCTCATTGTTGGGCGTCGCGCGGTCACCGGGAATGCAAGCGGCGCGCCCAGACACGACTAAACAAACGACGAAGGGTGTGAAGGAGGGAGGGGAAGGGGAGGGGAGGGGGGGAAGGCCCTCTAAGTGACTGAGCGGAAGACCGACCTTGCCATCTTCAGATGAAAGTAAGACCGTTAGATGTGGGTCAGCCATGACCGCAGTTTCTACCACCCACACCCACGGGCCTGCGGTACTCACATAGCTCCGAGGAACTTGTCTACCTGGTTCCTTGCCAATGCTACCGCGTACGAGTTCCCGCGCAACACTTTTTTTTTTTACTTTCTTTTTCTTATCACTTTCTCGGCGCCTGCCTCCGCTCCTCCTTTTAACAGTTGCCATCTCTGGCGTGTCTGAGGCTTGCCATTTATGTCATGTTACCCTTGCCAGACGATATGATTCCTCCCTATGACAGCATTGCCGTCACTGCCGAGCGAAGTGTGACAAGAGACCATAAGGCAGTGACTTCCCCGACGCATCCCTCGCCTCTTTCACTCTCCACTCTGCCGCATTCCCTCCCGTTCCGTTTTCCATTTCACTCCCACTTCTGCTTCCGTGCATCGCGTAAGTGACTTCCGACTCGTAAGCTTCCAGAGCATTAGTTTATGTCATTCAGAAGCGTGTTGTCAGGCGGACGGGGGGGAGGGGGGCGAGAAGGGGGGGGTGAGGGGGGCGAGAAGGAGCGATGCGGTGAGAGGGACTTCGGCTCCGACACGCACGCGCCTTCCCAGACGCAAAGACATACTTTTCCAGGCCGTTACGTCACCCGATTGAGCACGCATGGTCACAGCAGTCATTTCGAGATACAAATTCGCACCTTAAAAGGCATGTTTACAAGAAGAACGTGTCCGGCAGGAGCACCAGTCAGACGAGAACGGGCGAATTTGTCCTCTTTTCGTTGCATAACTAGTGACGTGATCGTTGCCTCGAGACACTCGCCAGGGCATGCTGTTCCTCGCCTTCTCCTCAACGAGCTCGAGTCCCCGAAGTCCCCGTCGGAGTGAACCCCTCGCTTCGAACGGCGGCGACTCCCTGAACGCCAGGGAGGGGCTTCGAGAGCACGCACTTTCGAAACGGCGGTCGACTCGCCTCTGCAACATTCCTCGCTCTTGCATTCTCCATGCGCAGACAAACGCCCCGATTGATCCTAAAAGCACACCGGAGTACAACAAGGAAAGAAATACAAATTAAAATGACTCGAAGGTGAGAAAAAAGACTCGTTTTAATCGAGAGCTTTCACGGACATTCGAACAGCAATCGCCAGGCAGTCACGGAGTTCTGATTGCCTTTGTTTCCTCATGCCTCGCTTTGTTCGGCCCTCGCCAGGTTACGAAAGAAGATGACACTGCAGATTCTCAACTTCTCCGCTAACAGAATCATAAATGAGCTTCCAATATACTCGGCGGTAACGGTATCTCCCCCCCCCCCCCCCCACACGGCATTCCACACTGATCGCCTCCCCCACCAGACACACACGCCCTCGAATCGTACTTTCCACGGCGTCGAATCCTTCAGTTCTAAATGCGGTTGGCGGCGGGGCCTGAAGGTCAAATGTCTGTCTAACCAAACTGGCGGTTGCGGAAGAGGTCAAGTGAGCTGGTGCCCCGAGGGCGGGGCGGATGCCCACTTGCCCGGCTCTCGGGAGCGAAAAAAGGGGCCACGTCCACTTCAGATTTTCCCCCATGTCCTCACATGTGCTATTTCGCACAAAGGTATATATACACACATGCATACATATCTTATTTATAAGTATATATATATATATATATATATATATATATATATATATATATATATATATATATATATATGAATATATATATACGAATATATGCATATATGACAAAAATATATACATATACGCCTGCATACATACTAACATATATACATACATATATATATATATATATATATATATATATATGTATGTATATATATATATATATATATTATATATATATATATGTATATATATATCATATATGTATATATCATATATGTATATATCATATATATATATATATATATATATATATATATATATATATATATATATATATATATATATATATATATATACATAAACGAATTACAACAATCGTGATCCTTTATAAAAGCATTCGGTCACGCTCCTTTTCACGAGTAAACTTCAACCAATTTCCCCCGACACGAACGCCACAAAGACTCTCTCTCTCTCTCTCTCTCTCTCTCTCTCTCTCTCTCTCTCTCTCTCTCTCTCATTCTCTGTCTCTCGCTCTCTCTCTCTCTCTCTCTCTCCCACACAAACATCCCCCCACTCCAGCAACGCTCCCACAGGAGAATATTCACCCCCATGACGCATGCCAGCCCGCCTCTCTACCCGGAACGTGGAGACTCCAGTGACAGACGTCCACCATGACACGGTGACAGCTTACGGTCACGTGACTGTCACGAAGCGAACCGAGCGAGTATTTCCAGCCATCCGTCAAAAAGACAATCCATAAAACAAAAACCCAGCCAATCAATCAACCAAACCAATCAATCTCTCTAATCTAATGTACCTAATCTATCTAATCATCCATCAATCCCATCTAATCATCCATCAATCCCATCTAATCATCCATCAATCCCATCTAATCTATCCAACGTACCTAATCTAATCTATCCGATGCCAACTAATCAACAATCAATCCCAATCAATCACCAACCAATCCCCCAACCAACCAACCAATCAACCCACCACCCAACCAATCCATCAATCAGCCCAACCAACCGGCCGCCACGACACCCTATTCTAGGACAGGGCGGCGGCGGCGAGCTGTGTCTCAACGGGGACACCGCGAGGGGGGGAAGGTGGGGGGGACTTTTCACAATCCCCGAAAGTTGTTCTGGGGGCAAGAAGCGGTCACGCTCTTTCGGCACCCGCAGGAGGGAGCCGAGACAAGGAGGGGGTGGGAGTGGGTAGGAGGGGGTGGGAGGGGGTGGGGGGCGGCGCGAGACCAAGAGGCACGAGACCTGGGGAAGAGAGGGGGGGAGGGAGGAGGCAGGGAGACGCCTGATGTGTGTAATACACATAACAATATATATATATATATATATATATATATATATATATATATATATATATATATATATATATATATATAACATATAACACACACAGACACTCACACACACACGTATATATAAATATATACATAAATATAGATACACGTATTTGCGCTGAGGAAGAGGTCACCGCAGTTGCTGTAAGAAGGAAAAGTTGGGTCATGGCAACAGGTTCGGACGACATGCAACGGGGTGGGCGGGGCACGGGGAAGGGGGAGGGGCAGGGAAGAGAGGGCAGAGGGGGGGAAGGGAGGAGGACAGGGAAGAGAGGGCAGGGAGGAAGGGGGAGGGGAGGACAGGGAGGGGAGGGAGGGGAGGACAGGGAAGAGAGGGCACGGGGAAGGGGAGGACAGGGAAGAGAGGGCACGGGGAAGGGGAGGGGCAGGGAAGAGGGCAGGGGGAAAGGGGAGGACAGGGAAGAAGAGGGGCAGGGAAAAGGGGAGGACAGGGAAGAGAGGGGCAGGGGGAGGGAGGGAGGACAGGAAGAGAGGGCAGGGGGAAAGGGGAGGACAGGGAAGAGAGGGCAGGGGGGAGGGAGGACAAGGGGAAGAGGGCACAGGGAAGGGGAGGGGAGGACAGGAGGAAGAAGAGGGGGAAAGGGACAGGAAGAGGGCAGGGGGAAGGGGGAGGGACAGAGAAGAGAGGGCAGGGGGAAGGGGGAGGGAGGGGACAGGGAAGAGAGGGCAGGGAAGAGAGGGCAGGGGAAGGCAGGGGAGGACAGGGGAAGAGAGGGCACGGGGGGAAAGGGGGAGGGCAGGGAAGAGAGGACAGGGGGAGGGAGTAGAGGACAGGAAGAGAGGGCAGGGGGGAGGGGAGGGAGGGCAGGGGGAGGAGGGAGGACAGGGAAGAGAGGGCAGGGGGAGGGAGGACAGAAAGAGGGCAGGGGGAAGGGGAGGACAGGAGAGAGGGCAGGGGAGGCAGGGGAGGACAGGGAAAGAGAGGGCACGGGGGAAGGGGAGGGAGGACAGGGAAAGAGGGCAGGGGAGGGAGGGAGGACAGGGAAGAGAGGGCAGGGAGGGAGAGGGAGGAGGACAGGGAAGAGAGGGAGGGAGGGGGGGGGAAACAGGCCGAAGCGAATCCCAGACCATCGCAGGATGCAAGAGGTGTCTCGGAGTAAAAAAAAAATAAATAAATAAAAAATAAAAAAATAATAATAATAAAAAAAAAAAAATAAATAAATAAATAAATAAAATCCAAACTCAGTTACATACTCTCATCGCACTGCTCAGCTATCTGCGTGGGCGAGGGACGGGCTGGCGGATGGGCGGGACGCATGCGGGAATGCCGGCGACGGAAAATGAGAGGAATGGAATGAGGTGGGGAAGGAACAAAAGCTTTTGAGAGAGAGAGAGAGAGAGAGAGAGAGAGAGAGAGAGAGAGAGAGAGAGAGAGAGAGAGAGAGAGAGAGAGAGAGGAGAGAGGGAGAGGGAGAGGGAGAGGGAGAGGGAGAGGGAGAGGGAGAGGGAGAGGGAGAGGGAGAGAGGAGAGAGAGAGAGAGAGAGAGAGGGAGGGAGAGAGAGAGAGAGAGGAGAGAGGAGAGAGAGAGAGAGAGAGAGAGAGAGAGAGAGAGAGAGAGAGAGAGAGAGAGAGAGAGAGAGAGACAGAGAGATAGAATAAGAAAAAATATAAGACAGAAAGAAAAGAAAAGAAAGAAAGAATGAGAGAATCACAAAGAAAGAGACAGAGACGTGGAGCACACAAAGCGAAGCAGGGCGGGCCAAAGAAAGAGAGCAAACACAAGAAAGCGAAAGAATAAAGAGAAGAGAAAGAGAAGGAGACCAGGCGCAGACCGGCAGTCGACGTGAGGTCACCGACTGGGGAGAACGAAGGGATAGGAGGAGGGCGTGCGAGGAAGAGAGGAAGGGGAGGAGGAGAGGGACAAGGAGAGGAAGGCAGGAAGGGGAGGAGGAGAGGAAGAGAGGAAGGGGAGGAGGAGAGGAAGGGGAGACGGACAGAGAGAGGAAGGGGAGAGAATGAGAGAACACGACAGACAGAAAGATATGAGAGACGGAGAAGGGAAGGGAAGGGGAGGGGATGAAGGTGAGAGGAAGAGGAAGGGGAGACGAACAGAGAGAGGAAGACGGAGTGAGAGGGAGAGATGGAGAAGGAGGGAAGAGAGAGAGGAAGAAGACAAGGCAGACGGAGAAAAAAAGGAGAGGAAGACCAAGTCGAACAGAGAGAGGGAAAGGAAGAAGAGACAAAGAGGGAGAGGAAGAGCAGACGATGAGGGCGAGGTAGGGGAGACAAAGAGGACGGGGAGACGAAAAGGAAGACAGAGACGGAGAGACAGAGATAGAGGAAGACAGAGAAGAAGATAGAGACAGAGAGACAGAGATAGAGGAGGACGGAGAAGAAGAAGACAGAGACAGAAAGGAGAGATAGAGGAAGACGGGAGAGGGAGAGGGGAGGGGCCGCGAAGATATTGGCGAGACGCTGGGCTGTCCTCGGGCATTTCTCGGCGCCTGCCCATTTACCTCCCCCTCCCATCCCTCCCTCCCTCTTCCCACCCCCTCCCTTCCCTCTTCCTCTCTCCCCCTGCCCCCTCCCCTCCCACCCCCTCCCTCTCCCCCTCCCATGCACGTCGCTTCGGCCTTGCTCACTCTACCTGTTACTTTCCCGGTGAAAGTGTACCGCGGGGCCCGCGTTTCGACCTTTATTTTCCAAGACACGCGTTGGTGTGGACGGGGAAACATGACGTACGTGACAACAGGACGAGGAGGAGGAGAGAGAGAGAGAGAGAGAGAGAGAGAGAGAGAGAGAGACAGAGAGAGAGAGAGAGAGAGAGAGAGAGAGAGAGAGAGAGAGAGAGAGAGAGAGAGAGAAGAGAGAGAGAGAGAGAGAGAGAGAGAGAGAGAGAGATAGAGAGAGAGAGGGGAGACAGAGATAGATAGAGAGAGAGAGAGAGAGAGAGAGAGAGAGAGAGAGAGAGAGAGAGAGAGAGAGAGAGAGAGAGAGAGCGAGAGAGAGAGAGAGAGAAAGAGAAACAGAGAGAGAGAGAGAGAGAGAGAAGAGAAACAGAGAGAGAGAGAGAGAAAGAGAGAGAGAGAGAGAAAGAGCGAGAGAGAGAAGAGAAACAGAGAGAGAGAGAGAGAGAGGAGAGAAACAGATAACAGAGAGAGAGAGAGAGAGAGAGAGGAGAGAAACAGATAACAGAGAGAGAGAGAGAGAGAGAGATGGACTGGTAGAGAAGACAACGTTGCAACGGATCGCAAATAAAAGACAACCTTCGACTCCACTTCTCACACATCCATCCATTTCCTTCCATCCCTTCCCGATTTCCGGCTGAAGGACATGCGCAACCCACTTCTAACTCGGCAACCGTAACGACAATAACCGCACCACACTTTCGATCTTCTAAATCTCGCGAAAGAGAGAGAAGGAGAGAGAAAAAGAAAGAGAAGAAAGAGAAGAGAAAGAGAGAGAGAGAGAGAGAGAGAGAGAGAGAGAGAGAGAGAGAGAGAGAGAGAGAGAGAGAGAGAGAGAGAGAGAGAGAGAGAGAGAGAGAGAGACTCAACCTGACACCTGTAAATTCTCAGGTCCCCCCTCCTCCCACCCCTCACCCCGTCTCCCCCACGCCCCCTCCCCTCCTTCCCCGTCCCCACTCCCCCCGCACATCCCCTACGCCCCCCACGCCCAACGGGTCCCCTGGAGCCAGATACCGACAGGTCACTTACCCTCGCGGGGTCATCACGTCCGCCAATCCTTCCTCAGAAATTCCACTCGATTCAATTTCCTCTCTTTTTTTCTTTTCCTTTTAAGTGTATTCTGATGTGTGTCTGTTTCTTTTTGTGCTTTTTCTGCTGCCGTTCTTATTCCTCTTGCTTTCATTTCCGCTTCTGAGTTATGTCTGCTCTTTGTTTTCTTCTCCGTAATCTTGGCATCTCTATCTTTTTTTTTTCTCTCTCTCTCTCACTTCCTCCCGTCTGCCACATCCCTGTCTCTCCTCTTTCTCGCTCCTTTTCTATCCCTCTTATCTCATTCTCTTGCATCGCTATCTAATTCTCCTTCTCTCTTCTTCTCCATCGTTATCCACCATCCCCCCACCCCCATCTCCTCCATCCCTACACCCCATTCTCCTCCACTTCTCCCCCTCTCTCCTCTATAACTCAATCCCTCTCCTCCACTTCTCCCCCTCTCTCCTCCATCACTCCAATCCCTCTCCTTCCCATCTCTCTTCCTTCCTCCATCTCTACACCTCATTCTCCTCCACTTCTCCCCCTCCCTCCTCCATCCCCTTACCCCTCTCCTTCCCTTCTCTCTTCCTTCCTCCGTCCCTACACCTCATTATCCTCCACCTCCCCCCACCCCCAACCCCTCTCCCCCTCCCTCCCACCCCCAACCCCTCTCCTCCCCCTCCCTCCCTCCACATTAACCCCACTCACAACCCCCCGGGGCGTGGGCTCCTTCGCCCCGGGGGGAGTGAAGCGCCGATGCGGACTGAGCCCCCTGGCGATTTCAACGCTGCCGTGAGCCAGGCGTGGGATGCTTCAACCCTTCGTGCTTCCGAATGAGGAATGTTGTGAGTTTTTGTTTGTTTTTTATCCTCATATCTTGGCCCTTGGTGTTCCTAATGGGGTGAGGAAGACGAGGTGTGCATTCTCATATTTCTTAATGGGAAGAGGATTATCATGAGTGGATTCTCGTATTCTGCCCTTCTAGTTTTTGATGGGAAGAGGATTATCATGAGTGGATTCTCATATTTTGTCCTAGTTCTCAATAGGGTGAGGAAGATGAGGAGTGCATTCTCATATTTTGCCCCTGCAATTCTTAATGAGATGAAGATCACCAGGAGCGCATTCCCATATTTTGCCGTATATTTTGCCCCTGCAATTCTTAAATTTATGAGGATTACCAGGAGTGCATTCTCATATTCTGCCCTAGTAGTTAATGGCACGATAATGAGGAGCGCCGCCTCATATTTTTCCCGAGTATCTCTCAATCGCATGAGGACCGCGATATCTTCCTCCCTAAGACGTTCCTAACAACATGAGGATTATGACGAATGCCGTCTCATATTTTGTCTTGGCAGTTCTTAAGATCGTGAGGGTAATGAGTGCCTTTCTTTCTTTCTTTCTTTCTTTCTCTCTCTCTCTCTCTCTCTCTCTCTCTCTCTCTCTCTCTCTCTCTCTCTCTCTCTCTCTCTCTCTCTCTCTCTCTCTCTCTCTCTCTCCTCTCCCTCTCCCTCTCCCTCTCCCTCTCCCTCCCTCCCTCCCTCCCTCCCTCTCCCTCTCCCTCTCCCTCTCCCTCTCCCTCTCCCTCTCTCTCCCTCTCCCTCCCTCTCCCTCCCTCTCCCTCCCTCTCCCTCCCCCTCCCCCCCCCTCTTTCCCTCTCTCTCTCTCTCTCTCCCCC
>NC_091555.1:47211033-47218533 GCF_042767895.1 Penaeus vannamei
GAAAAGGAGGAGAAGGAGGAAAAGCAGAAGGAGAAAGAAAAGGAAAAGGAAAAGGAGTAGGAGGAGAAGGAGAAGGAGTAGGAGTAGGAGGAGGATTATCCAATGCACCGTTAGCGTGACTCCCGCGAGCGAAAGTAAGAGTCGGGCCCCGTCGGGAGGTGTTCGGGGGGGGGGGGGGGTGACAATCGCCCCGACAGGAAAGTGAAGGTGGGCGGGTGTCGTCCGCGCCCACTTCCAATCGGCGCCGTCACCGCTGCCGCGCTCGTCACAGCGGAATGGCAGTGAATGGCAGTGAATGGGGAATGAATGGTAATAATAAATGGGGAATAAATGCCAATAAATGGGGAATGAATGGTAATGAATGGCAATAAATGGGAGTTAATGGCAATAAATGGGGAATTAATGCCAATAAATGGGGAATTAATGTCAATAAATGGGGAATTAATGGCAATGAATGGGGAATTAATGGCAATGAATGGGGAATTAATGGTAATAATAAATGGGAAATTAATGCCAATGAATGGGGAATTAATGCCAATAAATGGGGAATTAATGGCAATAATAAATGGGGAATCAATGGTAATGAATGAAAATAAATGGGAGTTAATGGCAATAATAAATGGGGAATCAGTGAAAATGAATAACAATAATAAATTGGGAATCAATGGTAATGAAATGTAATAACAAACAGAAAATTAATGGTAATGAATGGTGACGAGCAGTCATAATAAACGAAAAAAAAACAATACTAATGAATAGTCACAACAAATGGAGAATTAATGGTAATAAACAATAAAAATAAACGGAAAAAAATGAATATTTGGATCTATTTAATTTCTTCTCCGTTCAAGACGTGGATACATACTTGGATTCAATGCGTCAATATTAAAAAAATAGAAGTAAAGGAAGGAACAAACAGCTGGATTTAATTTATCCATTAATAAATAGAAGGATGAATACATGGATTTAATCGTCTTGATAATAAACGGAGGGAGGGGGGTGGAGGGGTGGGGGGTAAATACTTGGATTTCATTCGTCAATATCCATGTAATAAAAGAAAAATAGAGAAAAATATTTGGTTTTTATTAGTCAATATTTTAAAGAAAGTGAGATATGTATACTTAGACCTAAGTCATCGCCTTAATAGTAAAGGGGAAAAAGATACTTATAATACACCATATACGAATATAAGTACATAATACACCATATCATTCAACGTCTTAGAGAACCCGAATGAAAAAGAAAAGAAAAGAAAAGAAAAGAAAAGAAAAAAAAAGGAAAAAAAAAGAAAAAAGCTCACAAAGATAATTTTCAAGACATACATAGGCCTACCCAAGACTACACCCCAAGCCTATTTAACCTAACACCCTTCAAATCTACTCCCCTTTCCCTCCTTCCCTCAAGTGTTCTCTCAAGTTCCAAGAATTGTCACGATTCATGTAAAGCCTTATCTATCAGCGGAGGTCGCAGAATTTAAGAGATAATTAGAGCAGCGAGAGACCCTTCTGGTCGGGCGGTCTTGGTCTAGCCCGATTTCCGTGAATGTGTCCTCGTGATAATATCCTCGACCCGTTATCTTCTTATCTTTCTTTTTTCTTCGGATGAGAATGATGCAAGTGGCGTGTGAGATTGGCGTCGGAATGGTGCTATTAATAAGCTAGAAGTTACCGCCCCCCGCCCCCCCAAAAAAAGAAAGAAAGAAAGAAAAAGAAAGAAAGAAAGAAAGAAAGAAAGAAAGAAAAAAAAACACGAGTGAGTTGGTATTATACTTATATTCCCTTATCCGTTAAAAAATAAATCAAGTGTCTCGGTATATACTAATATGAATATAGAATTAATGCTCATATTAAGTGATAACAAACACAAGTACGACCACGACTACGACTACGACCACACACACACACACACACACACGCACACGCACACGCACACACGCACACACACACGCACACATGACATTTTCCCCCGAACTACCTTGAGACCATTTCCCAGCGCCACGCCCGGCCACGCCCCCCCGCCCCGCCCCCTCCGGCCGCCGCGTCACATCGCCGTCGCCCTCAGCGTCGCCGACACGAGCGCCCGCGACCGCCCCTCCGCCGCCGTCGACGCCCCCCTCTCGGACCGGAAGCCTCGCCGCGCCCGATGCAAGGCTGGCGGAAAATGTCAGCGCCGGAGGTCGCCGGGGTGGGCTAGCGGGCCCTCGGGAGCGCTGAAGGGCGCCGCTGCCTATGGGCTCGCCAGGTACCGCTTCGCTTCCGGTCGCTCCCCCCCCCCTCCCCAGGTTCTCGCGTAAGATTACTGGGTCGCGCGACGGGGAAACGGCGGTCGCGCCCCCACGAGCGAGAACGGACCGCGCTCCCGAGAGAATCTGGGCTCTCACGATCCCGGCGATCCGAGGGGCGCGCGCTCGTTCTGGCATTTAGAAATGGGACCACACTCACGCTCCACATGTTGCAAGACCAACAGGTTAAGAGAGTGCAAGAGCAACCTTGGCTCGCGGGCCGCTTGACAGGCTAGAATGGTCAGTATGCCAGGTAATGAGGTTCCCGCGCCGGCTAGGCTGCTTGCACGCACGCACGCAACAGACACGTCCTGTCACCTGTACATTTTACCCGGCTGACTGACAGCAAAGAGGCACACGGCTTGGCACTCGACCTCTGTCGCAAACAGCCGACCCCAACGGCTGACCTTCGTATTGGGTGGCCCTCTACTTGGCCCCGTGCCACGTGGCTGAGCCCTGTTGACTTCGGTGCGTCTGCTGTTCCATGCACGGACCTAGGGCAATGGAACCTCAACGAGCCACTCGCGACGTTGGAAAAAAACAACAACAACAACAACACACAATCGCTTTGTAATGTAATCCAACCCCCGCGACGTCGATGACCCTCCCGACAAGCTCCCGCCGAGAGAGACGACAGATTTCCCCCCTACCGCAGAACAGCCCCAAAATGCTCATTACCAACGCCTCCCTTTTCCTTCAACCCACGGGCGCCGCTGACACACATCCGCCCCGCTAGCCCTCCCCAGAACAGTTTCTCGATAAACGCCGTAGCATGATGTGCCCCACTTCTGGCGCCTCTGGTCTGATGTGGGCCTCCTCCCCCCCCCCCCGCCCCCCTCACCTCGCAGCGGCTCTACGGCGTCCGTGACCCACTTCCCCGAGTACCGCAAGTGGTAGGACGAAAACCCGAAATTAGAATCCTGTGCCACGTAGGAATAGGATTCTAACCCTCCCTCCCTCCCTCCCTCCATCCCTCCCTCCCTTCTTCACCTCCCTGCCTCCCGCTCCTTTCACGCCCTCTCCGCCTCACTCCCCGCCCGCCACGTTCCCTCCACTCCTCTCCAGTGACTAACCACTCTCTCCTCTACGGGATTCGCGATCCTGAAGACGCCGTCACAGTCACGAAGACGGGGCATCCTCTCCTCTGCGAAGAACTAATGGAATCGCATTTTCGCTATTTTTTCATGTCTTTTCGGGACGGAAAGGGAGGAGAGGAGAGGAAATGAGGAAGGGGAGGATAAGAAAAACGGAAGGGGAAGAAGGAGGGACGGAATGGGAGGGGAGGAGAGGAAAAGAGGAAGGGGAGGGGAGGAGAGGAAAAAAGGAAGGGGAAGAAGGAGGGACGGAATGGGAGGTGAGGAGAGGAAAAGAGGAAGGGGAGGGGAGGAGAGGAAAAAAGGAAGGGGAAGAAGGAGGGACGGAATGGGAGGTGAGGAGAGGAAAAGAGGAAGGGGAGGGGAGGAGAGGAAAAAAGGAAGGGGAAGAAGGAGGGACGGAATGGGAGGTGAGGAGAGGAAAAGAGGAAGGGGAGGGGAGGAGAGGAAAAAAGGAAGGGGAAGAAGGAGGGACGGAATGGGAGGTGAGGAGAGGAAAAGAGGACGGGGAGGAAGGAGGGACGGAATGGGAGGTGAGGAGAGGAACAGAGGAAGGGGAGGGAAGGAGAGGAAAAGAGGAAGGAAGGATTAAAGAGGAAGGGGATGGAGGGAGAAGGAAAGAGAAAGGTGTGCTTGTGACAAGTGAAGGGAAACAACCTCCAATAACTGCTTTTAATGTAGTTATTTCATTCCTCATAGAGAGATTGATGGGTCGCAGGACGGAAAACTGGCGGCAAATTCAAACTGCCTCGAATTGCAGTACCTCTCAATTTTTTTATTACCCTTCTCTTTCCTTTTCCTTCTCTTTTTCTCTATCCCCCTCCCTCTCTCCATCCAACCCTCTTCCTCAACTATTTTTCTTTCCCTCTCCTCTCTCATCCCTCCTCCCCACCCCGCCCCCTTTCTATCTCCTTTCTCCCTTTTCCTCTCTCTCTCTCTCTCTCTCTCTCTCTCCATCCAACCCTCTTCCTCAATTATTCTTCTTTCCCTCTCCTCCATCCCCTCCTCCCCACCCCACACCCTTTCTCTCTCCTTTCTCCCTCTCTCTTCCTTTCCCTCTCTCTCCCTTTTCCTCTCTCTCTCCCTTTCAACCTCTCTCTCTCTCTCCTTTCTCCCTCTCCCTCTCTCTCTCATTTACTCCCCTCTCCCCTCCTCCCCTCCTTACCTCACTTGCCTCTCTACAGCCTTGAGGTCCGTTACAACCCGACTGGACAGACTTCCGCTTAAGATATTCACTTGAAGTCACGTGTCCATCCTTTTTTTTTATATACATATATACCTTGTTTTCCTCCCGGAATCTTGTTATTGCAGGATTCATCTCCCGTTAACTGACTGGATTCTCTTTCCTCTCTTTAAAGACCTTTTTTTTAAGGATTTGTTTTCCATTCTCTCATTTCGCGTCTTTTTCATTTCGTATTTTTTTTCTTTTTCTTCCTCCTTCCAGCTAGAAAGAACGAGAGAGAAAGGAAAGAAAGGGGAGGAGGAGGAGGAGGAAGAGATGGATTTAGGAGGAGGAGGAAGTAGAGGAGGAGGAGGAAGACGAGGAGGAAGAGAAAGAAATGAAGGAGAGAGGGAGGGAGAGGGAATAGAAAGGAAAGAGAGGAACAACTAAAACAAAAAGGAGAGAAAAAAAAGAAAAAAAGAAAAAAGGAAAGAAAAAAAGTGGAGAAGAAAAATGACAAGACACCTTAGCTGACGAAAAAAAAAAGACACACGAGGTAAACATAAGAATTAAAAACCCGGAGAACCCAAAGGATACAAGGGGGAGGGGGGAGGAGGGGGAAGGGGAGGGGGGAAGGGGGGGGGCGTTAAGGTCACCTTTCGCTCGCCCCGGAGTAGCCAAAGGACACAAGGGGGAGGGGGAGGGGGGAGGGGGAAGGGAGGGGGAAGGGGAGCGTTAAGGACACTTATCACTCGCCCCGGAGTAGCCAAAGGATACAAGGGGGAGGAGGGGGGAGGGGGGGAGGGAGAAGGGAGGGGAAGGGGGGGGCGTTAAGGACACCTATCCCTCGCCCCGGAGTAGCCAAAGGATACAAGGGGGAGGGGGAAGGGGGAAGGGAGGGGAAGGGGGGGGGGGGCGTTAAGGACACCTATCACTCGCCCCGGAGTAGCCAAAGGATACAAGGGGGAGGAGGGGAGGGGGGAAGGGAGGGGAAGGGGGGCGTTAAGGACACCTATCACTCACTCGCCCCGGAGTAGCCAAAGGACACAAGGGGGAGGAGGGGGGGAGGGTGGAAGGGAGGGGGGAAGGGAGGGGAAGGGGGGCGTTAAGGACACCTATCGCTCGCCCCGGAGTAGCCAAAGGACACAAGGGGGAGGGGGAGGGGGAGGGGGGAAGGGAGGGGGGAGGGTGGCGTTAAGGACACCTATCCCTCGCCCCAGGAGTAGCCAAAGGATACAAGGGGGAGGGGAAGGGGGGGAGGGGGAAGGGGAAGGGGGGGGGGCGTTAAGGACACCTATCACTCGCCCCGGAGTAGCCAAAGGACACAAGGGGGAGGAGGGAGGGGGGAAGGGAGGGGGGAAGGGAGGGGGAAGGGAGGGGAAGGGGGGGGCGTTAAGGACACCTATCACTCGCCCCGGAGTAGCCAAAGGATACAAGGGGGAGGAGGGGGGAGGGGGGGAGGGAGAAGGGAGGGGAAGGGGGGGCGTTAAGGACACCTATCACTCGCCCCGGAGTAGCCAAAAGATACTGGGGAGAGGAGGGGGGGAGGGGGGAAGGGAGGGGGGCGTTAAGGACACCTATCACTCGCCCCGGAGTAGCCAAAGGATACAAGGGGGAGGAGGGGGAGGGGGGAAGGGAGGGGAAGGGGGGCGTTAAGGACACCTATCACTCACTCGCCCCGGAGTAGCCAAAGGATACAAGGGGGAGGAGGGGGGAGGGGGGGAGGGAGAAGGGAGGGGAAGGGGGGGGCGTTAAGGACACCTATCCCTCGCCCCGGAAGTAGCCAAAGGATACAAGGGGGAGGGGGAGGGGGAAGGGAGGGGAAGGGGGGGGGGGGGCGTTAAGGACACCTATCACTCGCCCCGGAGTAGCCAAAGGATACAAGGGGGAGGAGGGGGAGGGGGGAAGGGAGGGGAAGGGGGCGTTAAGGACACCTATCACTCACTCGCCCCGGAGTAGCCAAAGGACACAAGGGGGAGGAGGGGGGAGGGTGGAAGGGAGGGGGGAAGGGAGGGGAAGGGGGGCGTTAAGGACACCTATCGCTCGCCCCGGAGTAGCCAAAGGACACAAGGGGGAGGGGGAGGGGGAGGGGGGAAGGGAGGGGGGAGGGTGGCGTTAAGGACACCTATCCCTCGCCCCGGAGTAGCCAAAGGATACAAGGGGGAGGGGGAGGGGGGAGGGGGAAGGGGAAAGGGGGGGGGGGGCGTTAAGGACACCTATCACTCGCCCCGGAGTAGCCAAAGGACACAAGGGGGAGGAGGGAGGGGGGAAGGGAGGGGGAAGGGAGGGGAAGGGGGGGGCGTTAAGGACACCTATCACTCGCCCCGGAGTAGCCAAAGGATACAAGGGGGAGGAGGGGGTAGGGGAGGAGGGAGAAGGGAGGGGAAGGGGGGGGCGTTAAGGACACCTATCACTCGCCCCGGAGTAGCCAAAAGATACTGGGGAGAGGAGGGGGGGAGGGGGGAAGGGAGGGGGCGTTAAGGACACCTATCCCTCGCCCCGGAGTAGCCAAAGGATACAAGGGGGAGGAGGGGGGAGGGGGGGAGGGAGAAGGGAGGGGAAGGAGGGGCGTTAAGGACACCTATCACTCGCCCCGGAGTAGCCAAAAGATACTGGGGAGAGGAGGGGGGGAGGGGGAAGGGAGGGGGGCGTTAAGGACACCTATCACTCGCCCCGGAGTAGCCAAAGGATACAAGGGGGAGGGGGAGGGGGAGGGGGGAAGGGGGAAGGGGGGAGGGGGGCGTTAAGGACACCTATCGCTCGCCCCGGAGTAGCCAAAGGATACGAGGGGGAGGGGGGAGGAGGGGGGAGGCGAGGGGAGGGGGGGGGGCGTTCCAGGACACCTATCCCTCGCCCCGGAGTAGCCAAAGGATACAAGGGGGAGGGGGGAGGGGGGAGGGGGGAGGGGGGAAGGGAGGGGAAGGGGGGCGTTAAGGACACCTATCCCTCGCTCGCCCAAAAGG
>NC_091555.1:47243533-47246033 GCF_042767895.1 Penaeus vannamei
ACCCACCGAATGCAATTTCTCTCTCGAGGCGTTACGTGTGCTATTGTGTTGTGTGTGTATGAATGTTCGCACGCGTTTCTCTATGTCTGTGCGTGAGCGTCTGTCTCCGTATGCACACGTGTATGCCACAACCATTGCCAGTTTGGTAAATTTATGTAAATTGAACATGAACTGATTCTCTACAGTCGGTGACCCAAATACCCATCCTTCCATCTCAATCACCGTCATTTTCCAACGATTAAACATACAAAGACTTATTCACAATTCCCCTTGAGATAGTCTACGTGCCATGCCATTCCATCTCTTATAATGAATGCACTGTTTTCTTCGCAATCTAGATAATGAGAAATATATGATAATGGCTAACTAAAAAAAAAAAAAAAACGGAAATATCAATTAACTGACACGATCAAGTACCCTCCTCGCTCATCAAAATTGCTCAATACTCTTCCACTCATTCCATTTCCTCCACTCCGATCTTTATCACACCCACGTGTCTACACTCCTCTACCCCCCCCCCCCCCTCCCCCATGTCCTGTCTGGGTGAACTGAAAACACATGCAATAACCTCAAAACAACTTCGTATGTAGGTTATATATTCATAACAACCTTTAGTGGATCTTTTAATAGCGCATATTGTTTTGATTTTTAATTAATCTGTTTCTTTTATTATTAATTCATTTTGGTTATTCGTTCATCTATTCACTTATATTCACTTATCTATGCATTAAAAATCGATTATGCATGAACTGCTGATGTATTTCTTTTAAATCTATTTTCTGAACAAAAGTAAAATGTAGATTAAAAATGGATTAAATGATGGAATGCGTGAGAGTTAGAGAGAGAGAGAGAGAGAGGGAGAGAGAGAGAGAGACAGAGAGAGAGAGAGAGAGAGAGAGAGAGAGAGAGAGAGAGAGAGAGAGAGAGAGAGAGAGAGAGAGAGAGAGAGAGAGAGGGGAGAGAGAGAGAGAGAGAGAGAGAGAGAGAGAGAGAGAGAGAGAGAGAGAGAGAGAGAGAGAGAGAGAGAGAGAGAGAGAGAGAGAGAGAGAGAGAGAGAGAGAGAGAGAGAGAGAGAGAGGGAGGGAGAGAGAGAGGGAGGGAGAGAGAGAGAGAGAGAGAGAGAGAGAGAGAGAGAGAGAGAGAGAGAGAGAGAGAGAGAGAGAGAGAGAGAGAGAGAGAGAGAGAGAGAGAGAGAGAGAGGAGAAAGAAAGAGAGAGAGAGAGAGAGAGAGAGAGAGAGAGAGAGAGAGAGAGAGAGAGAGAGAGAGAGAGAGAGGGAGAGAGAGAGAGAGAGAGAGAGAGAGAGAGAGAGAGAGAGAGAGAGAGAGAGAGAGAGAGAGAGAGAGAGAGAGAGAGAGAGAGAGAGAGAGAGAGAGAGAGAGAGAGAGAGAGAGGGAGAGAGAGGGAGAGAGAGAGAGAGAGAGAGAGAGAGAGAGAGAGAGAGAGAGAGAGAGAGAGAGAGAGAGAGAGAGAGAGAGAGAGAGAGAGAGAGAGAGAGAGAGAGAGAGAGAGAGAGAGAGAGAGAGAGAGAGAGAGAGAGAGAGAGAGAGAGAGAGAGAGAGAGAGAGAGAGAGAGAGAGAGAGAGAGAGAGAGAGAGAGAGAGAAGAGAGAGAGAGAGAGAGAGAGAGAGAGAGAGAGAGAGAGAGAGAGAGAGAGAGAGAGAGAGAGAGAGAGAGAGAGAGAGAAATGTGTGTATAATCGTGTGACTGCAAACTGAACATCTAAAAATATTTAAAAACATTTTCACGCATCTTCATTTGCATACACGAACGGCAGATTGCGAAAATATTTATTTTGCAACTTTACAAAATTTATTCATTCTCATCCCCTACCTTCCGTAGCCTTCCATTAAGAGATACGCACAGGAATAAACCGAAAAAAAGATAAAAAAGGGAACGTGGCACCGATCGCCTCGATGACGTCAGAGTGCCAACCACACTTTCAGAACGACGTATAACTCAAACCTAAAATCCATAATTCTGAAGCGAGCAATCATTACAAGATTTAAAAAAAAAAAGTGCGTCCAAACATTTTAATCACCCTGTACACCATTTTACTTCTTTTTTACACTTATTTTTCATATTATTAATACACATCCTAACGCCATCAGCTGATCCGTTCTGCACTTGGAAGGAGAAAAAAAAGTGAAAACTTATAGCCCGAACTTAAAACCAAAAATATGTGAAGTAATGAGAGTAACAGCTGTTTCGGTCTACCAGGTTTACTAATGTCCATAGGTATTCTGTCATTTTTTGTTTTCTTTTTAATCATATACCTGTTTTATTCTTTTATTCCATCTTTTATTCCATCTTTTATCACTTTACTTTTACTTTTTTCATTTCATTTCTCCGTTATCTTTTATTTAATTCTTTAAAATGCAATTATGATGCGTAAAATTACCTTTTTTATTACAGCAAATATAGAATCGTCTCACTTATCATCATCTTTGACATTAATAATATTAGTCATATCACTATACACCCTTTTTATTTCTTTTTTT
>NC_091555.1:47268533-47286033 GCF_042767895.1 Penaeus vannamei
GAGAGAGAGAGAGAGAGAGAGAGAGAGAGAGAGAGAGAGAGAGAGAGAGAGAGATAAATGAAGAAATGTATAGATATGAGATATAAAGATATATATATATATATATATATATATATATATATATATATATATATATATATATATAATTGGAAAGAGAGATAGAGAGAGAGAGATAAAGAGAAAGAGAGAGAGAGGGAAAGAGAGAGAGAGAGAGAGAGAGAGAGAGAGAGAAATAGATATAGATAGATAAACGAAGAAATGTATAGATATATGAGATATAAAGATATAGATAGATATATAGAGATATAGAGATACATGAAAAGGTTTATGCTTATTTACACACACACGCACATATATCAGTAAAGATAAAGAGACGAGAGATTAAGATAGATTCATAGATGTATATATGCTCATACACACACATAATCATGCACGTATGCATGTGTACACACTCACAAACACACACATGTATGTATATGCTAAACTTTCATAATTCCATTATGGAAAAAATATGCCTTTACTATATCATGAGGAATCCTGGCTCATGTAAATGCTTAACTTAGTTTGAATACCCCTTTGTGCAATTAATCTTTAATTACTTATTGTTAACAATGCTTTTTTTCATTTCAATATAAGTACCTTTTTGCATGATTCAACACAGAACAGTGCACTTTTGTGAATTAAAGGAACTCTAAAAGAAAATATACTTTATCAACATGTATTGATTTTCTAATGTACTAGTAAATAAAATGACAAAATACACAGTAAATAATATCTCTTCTCTTATAAATAAGTCTTTCTATCACCCTGTAGTACTTAAAATTGAAATTGTAAGTCTAATATGAAGCAGAATTTACATATAAAAGTAAATACACTCTGCAAATAAAAGTAAATTCACTCCGAGATGTAACTGATAAAAAGTACTTCTACTTGTTTTCATGAGTCAACATCTTGCAAACTGTGTCCATACCCATATTTCTTATGGTCCACAATGGAAAAAGCTGTAGAAAACATCGGCAGACAGATTATTTTTCATCTGAGCATCTAGTGTATAAAAATAAAGACTACAGCTCCATGTTGCCTTCTTTAAAAGCTGATTTCTCTTATTCTCTTCAGTGCTCTACATTCATATTCATTTCTATAAAGTGTGACTCACCTTTTGTATCAAAACTTGTTACTTGTTTTATTGATATTGTCATGTATTAGTCCTGAGCTCTTTATTAAACCAGTTCCATTTGAGAAGGGTACTAGTCTAATGTTCTTGCAGCCTGATATAAATTCAACTGGGTCATGCCTTTTGAAGTGTTTATCTATTTCCCTTAACTACAAGATCTATAGATTTGAGGATAAATAGACTCTTTTCCATAAATCATAGTGTATATCATTATTTTATTCTTTTATATTTGTAATTTAATTTGTTCAAGACATCTATAGAAGATATTCTGCTGACATACTGAAGAACAGAGTCATCCAATTTCTTTAAAAATCTCAGCGGAGCATAATATACTTTCCAAATTCTCTAAATTACCCACAGTAAATGAAGCAACAATCTGTTGTAAACAGATTAGAAATTTAAAAAGTGGCTAGATTTTCTGAGATTATTGGAAACATGATTAGATGCCATACAAGCTGGTTATATTAGAGTACAATATAAACATGTTTTTTTTTTTGTGACCATAAGAAAAGTTTACCATGATGAGCTTTTATACAAGTCTTAAAACAATTTATATTTTGAGATATTGCAGCTTACAGCAGCTCTAAAGAATCTGTTACCATATTACCCTAAACTCGATAACATATTTTGTAGATTCAGCATCCCCAGATGTCTGTATATTTCAACACTTTTTAAGGTGATATCAATCTAGCAAAAAAGTTTCTTACTCTAATACATTTATATAACATTAGGGCAATAAGGCATCATTATCTATCAGTAAACTTGTCAGAAGCTGTTGGGAAATAAAAGAAAGATTATTTATAACTAATATAATGTACCTAATTAAAATCATGGTATTTTATATTTTCATAAATATATGCAATAAAAACAGTTAAGTGTTGTCACATACTAAAATAAGGATATGGATAATGAGCACCAACTTTTCTCTTATTTTTACATATTTTATCATATTATAAGGGGAAAATGGGACATGAGTATTTTATAACAGGTTAATTTTTTAAAAAGAAAGCATCTTTGGTTTCAGAGTGTATTTAAAAACAGGAATAAACTATATTTATAAAATCTACAATAATAATATCTCATACATCAAAATGAAATACAACTCCTTCCAAATTCCTTTTCTATTTCCCCAATTCAATTCCTCTTGGTCTAGCTCAGCAGGACTTCTAAACATGTTCATTCTAGATATTTTCTTTTGATAACTCATTACTCTTTCATTGTCTAGCACATACTTTCCTGTAATTTACCGTGACACTTTCTAAAATGATGATCCAGGTTGCAATATCTTCTTCCATAAGGCCTTCCATTGTCCTCATTCTTCCACAGTCGTGTTGGAAGATCACATGAAAATGGTCAAATCTCTTTCAAGTTCTAAAGCTCGGATCTTCCGATGGTCTTGTGATGGTGTCGCAGAATTAAGCTCTACTTCTGTAACAGTGAAATTCTATAAGGGCCAATTAGGAATAAATGCATGCTCATGTAATTTGAAAATGAATGGACATTTTTTTTTTTTTTTCTAGTATGACTATCATGAATATTATATTAGGAAAAAGGACATTTTTTATTTCTTAATATAAAAAATCTGATATAACCTAATCAAATTTCAACACAACAAATATATAACACTTGAATAATTTCAGACAAAAGAAACAATATAAATGAACTATCATATCAGCGTTTCACTACACTAAAACTGAACTTCGTCAAAGCAAGACAATAAGTCCATTTCAGTACACCAAAAAGATAATGCTTGTTACATATATATATATATATATTCTACAGAGCCTAGAATCATCCTCTGCTCTTATTCCATACCTTACGGAATTTCTTATCTTTTTATGGTACAGTATCAATTTCCATTTATAATCATAGGTTCACCTTGAATTATATACATTTTATGAGAGTAATAGAAACCTCAATGTTAGCTACAATAAACAGCACACTAATCCATTCTAAGGAGATATTAATAAAATTGTTTTACTCAGAACAATAACGTAAAATTCATTTATACATGTTAGGAATTAAGAAACAGTAATGAAAATAACAATTATTAAAAAAAAAGTATTACTGATGATGGTAATAATTGATAATGAAAATGAAAATAATAGCAACAACAATACGTTATCAAAATAAGTGTTTTTGTTATCAAGATTTTTGAAATAAATATTGAATAACACTGGTACTCTTATTTCACCTACTTTGATATGTCAAGAACCACACTAAAAGACTAGTCTAAATGATTACGATTAATAACATACTGCAGTACTGAAACTAACATTCACATAAGCAAAATTATATCTATTTTCTCTTTGCCAACAAGTTCTTCATAGACACCTCTTCATTTTCCTCATTAAAAGGTATACTCTTTATTTAGCCTCCTTGGGTAGTACTGTTTGGCAGTCGATCTGATAAACCACATGAAAGGAACTAGTTTCATAGAAGTATACAATGTGTTGGTGTGATATTACACAAAACCTGCACCTCTCCGATATCAATTGACTATCAATGAATCTTATTCGATGAATACTTGATAGAATTGGTGCGGAAATCAACTGCAACGGCGATATTGCCATTAATCTTGAGTGATTCTGTCACCTCGGCCTCTACACCTGCCCGAGTTTATGACCCTATATCGTGACGGCCATTATTTAACGCTCCATTGACTTTTGCTACCTTCCAATGTGGAGATATCTATTTTTAAAAATCACATATCAGTTATTGTTTGCGTGGTATGAGCGTAATTCATTATAGCTGTTTGTATATTTACTATGTTTATTTAGATGCAACTCACTTCTAGCTCATCTCCAGCTTATGGATCCATTGTGACTGCTACTTCTATAGCAGTTAAACCCAAAGGCATTTTATGATTATCGAACATTTTTACAGCATGTCGTGTCAGTATATGAAGCATGCAAAAATAAATGTGCAGAAAGTATACCTCCTGTTTATTTTGGCATAATATATCGGTTGGTGCCTTCACGTAACTGGGGGAAATGGTGAGAAAGGCCCAATATAATATTTTCTGCTTATTCGAAACGATTAAGTTGAGAGCGCCTTGAAAAAATGCTGTTAAAAATATATGTTAATTTTACTTGAACGGCCGTTAAGCGGCATTAGTAACTGACATTATAAAACATTTAATGAAAAAGTACTGGGTGATTCAGACTCAGGTTTCTGTTATTTGCAATTTGCGGAATCAGTTGCGGTCGCATAAAGAAACCAATGTTCAGTTATAATAATGATCTCAACATGTTTAAGAACTGATTTCAAGTCGCAGATTGCAATATTTAAGCCAAAGGACTAGACCCTGCATTACGATGTGTAAACACCGGGGTCCACACTGAGTATTCACATCGCTCGTCCTTATCACTTTCTGTTGCGATGTTGCTGAGCGAGTATATATTAGTCTTCTTAACCCGTCTACAATTGCCCATAAAATGTTATGCAGTTCAGGACCACTCAAGGTGAATAGATCTCTTTATTGACTGTTTCCATAGCAATGGCTAAAAGGTAGTGTAGACGCGAGGCTCCATTACCTTTTGGTCATTGCTATGGAAACAGTCGATAAAGAGATCCATCCATCTTGAATGGTCCTAAACTGCATAATTTTTTGTGGGCAACAATATCCTTGGATTAAAAAGAATAATATATGGTGAAAGAGTTTTGTTTGATGGGATCTTCCAAAGAAAATATCGAATATCTTTTTGTTTGTCCAGTACTTGTAGGTCTATAGGCCAACGTCAGTCAGAATGGAGTTGCTCCTTTGGCAACGGTCTGGCGCAATTCGAAAATCTGGTTCTCGCAACACGTCGCTCGCTTTAATGCCCAATGTGGACTAGACTTACAGACAATAAAGGGTAACAGAGGCAGAAATGTATGTTAAATGTTCTTTAGCTGATCATGGTCCTTCAGCAAAGTTTCTGCAATGGCATATCTTATATATGTTGTGTTATGGGACAGAAGAGGGCAAGGAGGTTTGACTGGGCGTGGGCAAGGGGATAGAGGGGATACGATTTGAAATTATACAATATATCAGAGCATGAAGGTTTATAAAACTTTAAGACACAAACCTTGAGTGTATGTGCTTGTGATTAAAGCAGTTATTAGATACAGCAGTAATTTGTTTCAAGGAGGCATCTCGAGGAACATTCAACCATATGCCCTTATGGAGAATATGAACCTGTTGATATTATGTATGAGAGAGAGTATATATATTATTGACAGGTGACTTTCAACTAGCATCAGGCACAGGATAATTGTCTCGGATTTACAGTCACAATAAACATTTCAAATGATAATGAGTTCCCAGCCAGTCTAATAGCCATTGAGAAAACGAGTGCTATGATTTCCTTGAGGTCTTGTGGGTTATGGAATCAATTTGAAAAGTATGGAAAAAAATGTTCAATGATTCCGACATTCATTTCATTATGATAACATTTAATGTGGAGTTACAGGTTTGATTAATGTTTTTCGTGTAAATACATAACCAAATATTGCTCTGAAGATGGCACAAAAATGGGATATTAAATGCAATTCAAGCACAAGATTCTAATATGGTGTGTAGAATCAGTTCCTATTTTATTATTATATATTTTGATTATTATTTTTGAGGGGTGGGTGAAACATGATTCAGTACGTATACTTATAAAAGAGAAGACAGTAACTGCGTTTTACTCTTCGTTAGGCTACGTAGGATATGTATAATTCATCCATTAGGAATGCCATATGCCATTTATTCACGGAAAATTCTTAAAAGTACAGACTATCGTTAAAACCTGTAAACCTACAAAATACATTTAACCCGCACATATTAACAAATCCCCCCCTATATTTGATAATGTTTCCATAAAAAACAGTTGTTGTTCTTTAAAAAAAAAGAACACATATACCCCGAAAAATGACAATGTACGCCACACGCGGCCGTGACGAGAATAAAAATGACCCAACGAGATAGTGGAGGAGCCGGTTCTACCAGTAGACTGAATAGGCCTAGACTGCCCACACCTAAAACAGCCCAAGAGCCAAGTGAGTACTGTAAACCATATTAATTAATTAATTAAGAACATTAATTAAGAGTATTACTTTAATCTGAGACCGGTTTCAAGGAGATTTATAAAGCTTACTAATGTCGATTATATCCGATAAGGGTTTTATACGTGTCGTATGACCTCTCGAGGAAGGCGTCCTTAGCAACCGCCATAGCAACGTATCAATTGATTCATAATTGAATATCATACTTTATAACTGCATTTGCTGAACAGTTGATGTATGTTCAATATTTATTTTGTTTGAATGGTTGTTATAAAGGTCTGAAAAAGAACCCTTGAGATTAATGTATGGATACATTTTATAACGATTTTCTCTTTTATATATGATTAACGCGACTCCAGCGAACACAATTCCTCTAAGCTTAATATATCCAAACAAAGTCACTCCGTAGCTTTGCAAATACATAGCAATATAGACCAATAAAAAAAACGAATAACTGGAACCGAAGCCAAAACCCAAACGAAAGCAATCGGACAAGACCCTCAGATCAGCTGACCAGAGAGGCTGACCTTTGACCCCGCCTGACGACAGGGCGACCGGTGTATTATGGTCCGAATAGCTTTATCTCGTGCCATCGCATGTTGCCTCGTTATTCCAGT
The DNA here is from genome assembly GCF_042767895.1 of Penaeus vannamei. Taxonomy (NCBI): domain Eukaryota; kingdom Metazoa; phylum Arthropoda; class Malacostraca; order Decapoda; family Penaeidae; genus Penaeus; species Penaeus vannamei. The sequence goes on from NC_091555.1 coordinate 47,275,356, forward strand.
CTTCTTATGAGTGTGGTTCTCGCTGTCAAAAGCCTGAGTGGGATTGGCTGCACGAATTCATCTTCGTCTGTGGACCTTGGTAATGGCCAACTAATGTTTATTTTGGGGATTTTTGAGCTAAATTCGGGTTTTATCGGTAATGGCTAAGTGGGTATGGATTAAGGTTTCGGTGTATGAGTGAATGGGCTATTTTATTTTTTAGGTGTTCCTTATTTTTGGGGATTATTAAGATGGGAGTTGATTTTCAGCAATGGAAGGTTAAGAAAAGCAGAAAAAAAAGATTGTCAGGGAGAGAAACACTTATTATGTAACTGTATATTATTTGATATGTTCTCTTGATCTATTTGAAAGTTCCGATTAACAATAAACACCAAGATTTTTTTCCGTAGATACGAAGTTGGCTTTTGCTCTGAAGGTATTCTGATGACGGATATTTTCTTATGCACAGATCCAAAATCTATCAAGATTAGTCGTGGATGCTTATATGAATAGTCCCGAATTATATTAAACAAGTACAAGTACGGGTATGCGCGTCCAAGGGTATTCTCAGACCAGTTGCCCTGAGATACGTTTATTGAATGTTTTGTTAATCTAAACTTTCGTCTGTCACATAAGCATTGGTATTTTCATTTTAATGCCCTCTTTTAATGCCCTAGTTGGTAAATATGAATATATTAATGCTATTGTTGTAGATGAAAGTTCAGAGTCACGAAAATTTCAATAGATATTTTTATGGGCAACTGGGCTGAGAAGACCTTCGGAAGCATGTTTGTTGAACAAAAAAGTCTTGTGTTGATGAATCAATATTTACCAGAACAAATCATCAGGTAATCAGAATAAAAAGCGGGTCATAAATGTAAACGATTTTAAAGGCATTAATATTATTATTTATTTATTTATTTTCAGTAATGTCAATCAGGCTTTGATGCTAAAGAATGTACGGAATGGTTACCTTGGGGAAATCTGAGACACTTTTTTTTGAAAGGCCTCTCATGTACGAATTAGAAATAAGGCATTTTATAATTGATAGTCCTTAGTAACCTTTTGACTTGTAACATGGTAATGGAATGTCCTATCGTACAGATATAGATTTGATCAGTAAGTGATGCTTCCTTCGTATTTTCCGCGATTAGAGCAACCAAAAGCATGACAATAGTCTGACATGTTTTGTATTTTTTTTTTATGTTTCAAAAGCCATCTTGTTTACCAGCTATTGAGTATGCATTCCTTTCATTGCTCAAATTGTCACTGCGGAGCCCCTTAGACTTCAGAAAACTCTCAAAGCTTTTCCTTCATGTTTCTTCAAGCTCTTCAGAATGATAGGTGTGTTACAATTGAGCTTGTTGAATGATAGTTGATAACTTATACTTTTCACTATGAATAAGTTTACTATTATTTTTTTCAGTTACTTGAAAAGTAAATGTTGCTAAACAGGAAACTAGAACTTTTTTTAGATTTTGGAATGTAACTGACTTTTTAAGTCATAGCTTGATATAAAGATAGTTATTGCTATTCTTCGAGGACCTTGTACAATACAAATACAATCAATACTTTTCGTCTATTACCATAACATTAGTATTAGTATTAGTATTTTGATTCAGTTTTCCAGAAGCCACTAAGCCTCAAAGATATGGTTAAAAGGTCTACTTTTGAAATGAAGGAAAATTATAGAAAATCATAGTAGTAAAAGGCATGAATGAAAATCATATATAAACACTGTACGAAATGTACTTTGCCAGTTCTGTCACTAAATCTTTATTGAAGACATAGTCCAAAGAGTTAATTAAATCTGTAATTTATACATCTTCATAATTTATTATGATGAACTAATTCACTTTATTCTGTTATAGAGGTGAAATCTTTTGTCCAGGCACTCTGATAAGGTGCATGTATGCATGACTATTATAATTTCGATAATGTTCCCTATCATTGCAAGCATTATCTTTCCAGAAAGGCATTCATCAGGTTAAACAAGAATAGATCACGCCATCAACTGAGATGTAAATTTGAAAAGATTGTTTTATTCTACCTGTATTTGTGTTCTAACATCAAGTGATTGTAGTAGATGAATAATAATAATAATAATAATAGATTAGAAATAGGTTACTATTTTCATTTTTATTCTCTCTGTTTTGATAAGTATTTTGAAGATACCCACTGCTAACCTCATACTAATCAGCAAATTAGGGTTTGTGTGTGGTGATGATACCTCACAAATAATTTTTGTCTATCCAAAAATTTTTACATCTAGAGAAAAGTCAGTCCATGTTGATTTCCCGATGTTGTTCTGATTAGCAACTGGTCCTCATTTTGAACACGAAAATTTGGAATATTTGGTACTTAAGGGGAAAAATGTATTAATGTAGGGGAAAAAATATTGAATTAAAAAGAAAATCATTTGATTTTGGTTAAAAAGTCTATGGGATGTGTCATGTTGACAGGAGGGTAAGCGGAGTCCCATCCCTTTAATATTCAAAGGTCTGTGCTGTTATTTTTTAAGGTCAGGATAAAAAACTTGTTCCATTGAAAACAAGCTTTTTTGTTCTTTAAGGTTATAAAGATCATGTAAATTTGTTATGCAATTAGTCGGTCCAAAAAATATGTCCTCATACTCGGTCCACACTATTCTTACACCTCCCCAAAAAAAATTTGAGTGTTTGTCCCTAAATGTCCCCATGGCTGTTTGCATTCCTGTAAACCTTCATCACTTATATTCAGGCGAGATTGAGCTTGGAGAACCTCCAGGAGATTAATGAAACCAGGTGAAACTGTATTGTGAGAATCTATACCAGTAAATGGTGAAGTATTTTTGGCCTTTGCCATTGTGTGGAGGCTACAGCAAATACTTGTTGGACCTCAGATTGTTTATCAACCATCATTTGGATAGAACCTAATACAAGTAAAAGGAAAAAATCTCATTTAGAAAGACCCTATGGCTATCTTCTGAATGCTTTCTTCTTTTTTTCTTTAGATTATTAAGATTATTTGTGCATTTAGATTATAAGAAAGCATTTATTTGGTTTTGAAAAGATATATGTTAAACAGGAGAGGCAGTAAATATTTTTGCTTTATCTGAATATGGAAGGACCAGAAAAAAATGCGTTATTGAAGTATTCTGTAATGCTTTATGAGAAATTATTCTCATCTTAATGACCATGCCCAAATAATGTGCTTGTTCTTTACCATGATTACTTTCTTTATGGTAAGGAGCCTTATCTGTATAAGCATTAATGAATGGTTAGCCATTATCTAGACTTGGGAGAAGCCAGATAAAAATAAAACATATCTTATCTCAGTGAACTTTCAATCAGCATGGGGAGGTCCCTGGTTCTTGATCCACAGGAGAGACTACATGTCTTTGGTTTGTAGAAAAGAGATGGGGATGTTTATATAGATATAATTAAAAAAAAATGTTTTGTCATGGCTTTTCTGTATGATATTTGTTGTGTGAGAGTAAAGTTTTATTCCTTTGGGATTTCTTGGACTACTACTAGAACAGGTGGAACTTGCTCACAAAAGTATTGTGTAGCACTCCCCCATTAATATGAACTAACAGTTTGGATTGTGGTGTGATTTCCTAATAATTTTGGCATTTATTCTATCTTCTTTCTGCTTGTAGTCAAATAATGATTTTTTTTCTGACCTAAAACATCAGTAATTCCTTGGTGCATGTGTTCAGAGATAAAGGAGTATTTTTATTTAACATGTAGCCTGTATGTATACATATATATATTCATATATGTGTGTATTTTTTTTCTTTTTTATCTATATTTTCTTTTTTCTTTTTCTTATTTATGATTTGATATAGACATCAATAAGATATCATTGAAGATTAGTTTTTGTTGCTGTAGATTTTTTTTTTCATTTTTACCGACATTGAAATAATCACTTCTTATATTTATCGAGCAATAGTTCATTAATTAGAAGATAAATGCAAGTGAATAGTGTAACCTAAAAAAAATCATGAATATAAATTAATCTACATGTTATGTTCAAACAGTATCCAGTATTATTGATTTTTCTGCTTCGTGCTTATGTCTTATATTCTTTCAGCATGAGTGATTACTTTACTGCTTGGACAAGAGTCAAGATGGATGACCAGATGGTAGCCTACATAACCCTTTTCACATCTACGGCTGTGATAGGGTTTGGCATAGGTGCGGTACTCTCTTACTTCCACCTCCCCTTCATCTGGACGCACAAGGTCAGTTGATGGATGAGGGCCGGCTTTCAGTTTTAGACATATTTGAATGATTTTTCATTGTTTTAACCCTGACAGGACATGCTATTGTAAGATATCATGCAGAAATGGGGCATGAGAACATAAATTATTCACTTTAGTCTACTATGATTCATAATAATTATAATTATAATGATAATAATGATAATAGAATGAGTTTTCCTTTTCCTGGAGGAATATTAGTAAAAATTGCTCTATATCTATACCAGAGCAGTTTAATATGTAAGATGTGCAGCCTTTTGGTATTAAGATGTCTATATATGGTGCAAAATATTTTTAAGACTTGTAAATCATTGCTTTGTGGAAATTTCTTATGTTCAGAGAAAATTTACGCAAATGAATTAATAGATGCATAGATCTTAAACCAATGGATTTAGACCTCTTCTACCCTTTAAATATCCCTGTCATTTAATTTTCAGTATGAAGTGCTTTATCATCAAGTAACTTTTTTGCTTTAGGTTGATAAGGAGAGTAAACGCCATGGAGGCGAACTTGTGGCAGAAGTTTTAAAATCTCATGGAGTACGCTACATCTTTACTTTACCTGGTGGGCACATCTCGCCCATTCTCGTTGCATCAGAAAAGCTTGGAATACGCATTGTTGACACACGTCATGAGGTAAGGCGAGTCATTCACCATTAAAGATAGTGTAGCAAATATTTAGGAAAAGTTAATGTAAAATTCTTATCATTAACCTTGTGAATATGGTACATTGGAAAGTTATTTTTATATTTTGATGCTTTCCCGTTACAGGTTTCAACGGTCTTTGCTGCTGATGCTGTTGCCCGCATGTCTGGCACAGTTGGCGTAGCAGCTGTTACTGCTGGCCCTGGACTCACCAATACTGTTACGGCTGTAAAGAATGCTCAGATGGCAGAGAGTCCTGTTCTACTAATTGGTAAAATATTTTTCATGCTTTAATTAACACTGAAATATCACATCAGATTTAATGTTCTTATCTTTCATTTGTTTCAAGTAAGTTTTTGAGTTGAATATATTTTTATATATATATTTATATATATATATATATATATATATATATATATATATATATATATATTTTTTTTTTTTTTTTTTTTTTTTTTTTTTTTTTTTTTTTTTGGGGGGGGAGGTGGTCTTTTAAACTAATTGTAAACTAATTTGCGTTAAATTAGCGAAGGCCAAGGTGACGGAAAACACTCAGAAAAGAGCCTGTTGATATTTTGAAATATAAACTCACCACTGTCTGTAAACTCACCGTTTATATTTAGAATAAAGTAGCCACATTGTTATTATTATGTATTTTCTCGATTATTTGGCCTTTAACACAAAAAATGTAAAATCTTTTCTATGTGTAAAGTATGATAAATGACAGTATGATAAATCTCACCTGGCTTGCTGTGCAGCTGCAGGACCATGTGGTCAACTTAAACATCCTAATCAAACGACTCGTGTTCATATATTTTTGGAGAAAGAGACTCACCACTGCATATGCATTATTGTTGAACCCTAAAGTCATATATGTGATGTTTATGTTAAATGCAAATTATATCTATCTTATTTGTATTGAAAAAGATTTGAAAAGTTGTTTGATGATTTTTATATTTTCTTTATTTTTTTCATCATAAAGCCCTCACATTGGAAGGAATTTGTTATCAGAAGACACTTTCATCCTCCTGTGACTTATTTCAGTAGGTAATGTCAAAATACAATGTTTGATTTTCACTCCAGTTGTAGATAAATACATATGTGTAAAACTTGCTGATGCCGCGAGTGACTGCCTTGGATTCGTGGATCCTGTCACAACCTAGTTTTTCTTCATAGAGGTTTCTAATTGTGTGGATAATTCTACATTCCTGTATGAGCGTGAAATGGGTTTAACTCCTTTTCGACAAACCCAACCTCCCCCAGACCCCACGACCCCCCCAATTTTTAGGGACGGTCTCCATAAAAACAAAGCCCAAGAACTTATCTTGTTCACAGGTTCAGGAGTTTTTATGTATATATATTTTTATATTTACAAATTCATGTAAATTTTCTTTAATAGGTGGAGCTGCAGCCTCTATCTTGAAGGGTCGAGGAGCTCTTCAGGATATAGATCAGATGTCACTCTTTAAGCCTCTGTGCAAGTACTGCGCAACTGTCACCTCAGTAAGAGATATTGTGCCCGTTGTCCGGCGAGCTTTACAGGAGGCCCAGAGTGGGACACCAGGTAAGGGTCTTTTAGGGAAAAGGTTTGATTTCATTTGCCTTTCTCATTTATTCTTCATCATCTTCATTTCCTTCTTCCTCTTTCTTCTTCTTCTTTTAAATGATTAAATGATCATGCCTCAGTTTTGGTATTTTCAAATTATATCCCCTACAAAGAAATACCAGGAGCCTAATTTTTTATTTATATTTCCAGGTCCAGTGTTCATTGAATTTCCCATTGATGTGTTGTATCCATACCACATGGTTGCTAAGGAGATTGGTGTCAAAGGAGAGGGCAAGTCCTTCATGCAAAAGGTTGTAAACTGGTAGGTGATGTATAAGAAGATTTGTTCTGTTGATAGCTTTTAGTTTTATGGTTGATTTAGATTAAATTTAAGGGGAGATATCCAGAAAACAAAGGGAGGTACCAGAGGGGTATTAAGTATGGATTGAACACTAGCATTCATATCATAATGTGGCATCAACTTATACATGAAGATTATACAAAATAGTAACCTTTGTACCTACCTACCAACTGCTATCCCCAGTCTTCAAATTTTCCAAGCTTTACAATGTCATTTCTATAAAAATCAGCAAAGAAAGGGTATCATGGTAAGCATTTTTATTTATTTATATGCTTTACTTTTCATATTTAATTATGTTTTTTTCAAGGAGATGGTTTTGTAAGTAGTGCACCAATAATCATCAACTTAACCCCTACGATCCAAATGATGTGGTCTCGTCATGGAAAAATCTGGGTCGAGGTCCGGGTGACATGAACATGCCATCATGGGGCAAAATGGCTGTGGAGCGGGTCTCATGAACTTTCCATTATGAGCGAAGGTCAGAGTGACAAAAAAGATTCACCATGAAAACACAAACCACTTGGAGTGTATTTTGACTCATTTGGCACTTATTTACCTTGCACAGACTCAATATCATCTCTCCCTGTAGTAAATGACTTAGTGCAAGAAAAAAAAAAATGGAGCATTTGGTTATTTGTATCTTATATTAAATTTTTTTTGTAATTTTCAATTTTATGTAATACAACCTGCTCCGCAGGTGGCAGCAGCATGGAATATGGTACACAGCATGAAAATGGCTTCCTTCCTGGAGCCGGTGCTCTGCCAGTCACTGCTTATGCATGTTACATTCCACATTCATCTATCAATGGGAATAATGATAAAGCTCCCTTCTATGTGCCAAGTTTGTGCCACCAAGTGCACGGCTATTTTGCCTGATGACTGCATGTTCATGTCACCCACCCGTCGACTCAAGTTTTTCCATGACTAACCGTAATGTTATTCAGGTCCAAGGGGTTAAGCTTGTTTGTTTTGTATCTTCCTCATACTGGAGTGTGGAATTATTATAGTAACTTTTAATTATTGTTGAACATTTGATGTACACTCCCCCCTAAAAAGTTGTTATGATATGGATTAATGATTTAAAAAGATATTTGCTTTACTTTGCAGGTACCTCGGTAACTACCTCGACAATCTCTTTGCTGGAGCGTGGGATCCTCAGGACACCAAGCCTCTCAGGGTTAACATTCCGTTTGCCAACCATGATTTGGGTGAGTTATCCGATTGCCTTTAGAAGCCGAGTATATTTTGATTTCTGTTTCAACATACATATGCATATGATGTCTATGGTTTAACTCATGTTTGTACACACATTTACAGTTCAGCAGTGTGTGTCAATAGTTTCCAAGGCAAAGAAGCCAGTTATTGTGCTTGGAAGTCAGGCAACTCTCCCACCAACACCTGCGGAAGATCTGCAGCGTTCTTTGAAAACCCTTGGGATCCCGTGCTTCCTTGGAGGCATGTCCCGTGGACTTTTAGGTAGGAAAAATTAATGTGATAATTCATTTTATATTTGATCTTTCCTTTTTTACTTTCTTTTATACTGCCTATAGAAATTCTAGAGTATTTTGTAAGAACCTGTGCAAAACAATTTGAATAATAATGGATATTTATTATATGAAATATAAATGTGATTACATCATTGCTATATGCAGGTCAGAAGAGTGATATTCAGATGCGACAGAGAAGACGCGATGCATTGAAGGAAGCAGATGTCATTATCTTGGCTGGTGCAGTGTGTGACTTCAGGCTATCTTATGGAAGGACACTGGGACGTAAAGCCAAAATTATTGCCGTTAACAGGAACAAGGAACAGCTATACAGGGTTTGTTTTACCTTCTTGTTTAGCAGGCTACTTTATGGTTTATGTGATGATTTAGTAGAAAGAATTGGTATTAGGGAACGCCCAGAGAAAGGCATATAGTAAATGCAAGGTATTTGAGAGAGGTGAAGTAGGCCTAAGTTTTGGCACCAGTTCATTAAGTTTCAAGGCTTGTGTCCAATATTTACCAGATAAAGTGACTATTCATTAGGGCTATTTATGAATGTTAAAGAAAAGCATAAAATTGAGAGCTGATACTGGGAGATTATTTCTTTAGATATAGCTTCTCTGATTATTATCCTTATAGTGACCTTTTAGAATAGGCTCTCTGTAAAAGTTCTGACATGGAATAAGGAGCTTCTTGTTTGCAGAATGCCGATATGTTCTGGAAGCCAACTGTTCCTGTTCTGGGTGATGTTGGAACGTTCATGAGAGACCTTGCGGCTGGTTTAACCGGATATAATTGTGACCCAGAATGGATCTCCACTCTCAGAGAAAGGGATGAAGCTAAAGAAATAACAAATAAGAAGGTATGTATTATTCTATGGCAATGTTTACTATGATGTGAACATTTGGGGTTAGTGGTAAGGTTTTTATTTTTGATATTTTATATATTTTTGTGTAATGTATGTATCGTCTATGCTTGAAGAATTCAGGGATATTAGAAGTGGACTAGTGACTTATTTTGAGACATTCATGGATTAATAAGAAAACTTTCCTTTACAGATGTCCGAAGAAATACCCGAGATGCATCTAAACCCAATGAAAGTGTTTATGGAGCTTGAGGAACTACTTCCATCTGATGCCGTCCTTGTAGCTGATGGAGGAGACTTTGTGGCAACGGCTGCTTATATTCTTCGGTGAGCCAACTTTTCACTAGACTTTTTTTTTTATATTGATTATAGCTTTAACTTACTTTAAGGGTCTAGACCTTTTTTTATTTAGCTTAAACTTATTGCATAGAATGGATAAGCAGCTGTTTCTCAGTACACACACACTAAACCAATAGTCAATATTTTCCACAAAAGAGATAATAGAGTGAAAGATATGTCAACAAGTATTGTGGAAACAAAGAAAAGTGAAAAATATTCTCTAGTAACATGGTGGATGCAGTTGTATATCCTACTGTCCCCCAGGAAAGATACACATTGACTGCAGAGATGCACGCTTTTACTCTCGGGATCAAGGTTGTTTTTGGTTGATTGCACTGAGGCATCTTTGCAGATTAACATAGAAAACGCTTGTTTATTGTACAATTATTTATTTTAATAATCTAAATTATTATTATCTCACTATTAAAATAATGGAGCAGTAATCTTAAAGGGTTAAACAGTATTTCTTCAGGGTTGTGGTGTTGGGGCGGGGTAGAAGTAAGGGAGCTTACTAGGGCATGCCCAACACTTATAATAGATTTGAAGAGTTTTTGGGTGACCCTTATGGGAAATTTGCCTTGTAAAAATCAAGTTGATGGTGGGAAAGACTAAATCATCCAATGAGTGATAAATAAGGATGAACACATTTAATAAGTGAAAAGTAGAAGTTGGTTGACTATTTCAGTTTTTGAATCTTAACTGATAAAGCTTACAGAATACTGTATTAGTTTTCAAATAGTTTAGATTATTTGCATTATTTTTTTACATGTAATTGATTTCTATTTTCTTTTTTTATATAAATGGTGGAATAATGGTTATTTATGACAAACGTGAAGTAGAGTTTCAAAGCAACAGTTTGAAATAAGAATTTTCATTGTTGCAAATCACAAGAACATCTGTTAGTTACTAAATGGATCTACTTCTTTCCAGGCCACGAGGTCCTCTCATGTGGCTGGATCCTGGTGCTTTTGGGACTCTTGGTGTCGGCGGAGGATTTGCTCTGGGCGCCAAGCTCTGCCGACCAGAATCTCAGGTGGGTGTTAGAGTGTCATAAGTCATATGTCTCTCTTTTTCTCTTTCTTTATTTCTTCCGATCTCTCTCTCTCTCTCTCTCTCTCTCTCTCTCTCTCTCTCTCTCTCTCTCTCTCTCTCTCTCTCTCTCTCTCTCTCTCTCTCTCTCTCTCTCTCTCTCTCTCTCTCTCTCTCTCTCTCTC
>NC_091555.1:47303533-47306033 GCF_042767895.1 Penaeus vannamei
TTCTCGTTATATCGAGAGTGTAAGGGATCTGGAGTGTAATAGTCCATTTTGTAAGTGGCTGTTCGATGCTAATACGAGAGCTCAATGTAAGTAATAGCCACACGGTGAAGTAAGCAAGATATTGTACTTAGATTTGCGTGAAAAGCTGGGATTCAATAAGGGATGGACATGGTATATGAACCTAAGAGAAAGGCTATATCAGTAGCAACACGAGGAGCTGTCATGACGTCTGATTCTATATTTGGAAATAAAAGCACATGGGGGTGTATTTTGATGACGTCACAAAAGTTACGGATGCTTTATGAATATGGTCGATCATCTTGGTCTCCTCGATTTTCAAAAAGGATGGAAAATAACGAATTTAATGGTTATATTTCCACTGAACAATCACCAAAACAAACGCCATGACACTTCTTCCAATTGCTACTGATCTAGCCTTTCCCCTAAGCCAACACGGAGTCGTATATATCTAAAATACAAAGGATTATCTCCATGCAGACTGCGAATAATCATTAGTATATAACAAACCAAACATAACAGTAGTTTATTTGCTTGATAAGTGTGACTCGCTCATTGGACTCTCGAATGCCAAAGAAAGAAAACGAGGAAGACGGGAGTGTAAACAGGGTAGACTTTGGTAAATGAAGACTGGAAACTGAAACATATAATATTGAAAGGGATACAAAAACAAACAAATGAAGAAAGAAAATAAGAAAAAATAAATGATAAAGAGTAAATGAAACACAAAAATGTAACAACAAAGAAAATTTGAAGGGTAAGTAAATAGAACAGTAAATAAGATAATGAAGCAAAAAATAACAATGCAAAGAGATAACCAAAATAAACATTGTAATAAAAGACTAGAACAAGCGATCGAAACAAACACAAAGAGGGGTAAAAAAGGTAAGAAAGAAAAACCACAAAGAAATGAAAAAAAGAGGGAAAAACGAAAAGAGAGAGAGAAAAAAGTAAACGAAAAGAGAGAGAAAAAAACGAAAAGAGAAAACGATGGAGGGAAACTAAACCAAAGAAAACGGTAGTAAGGGGAAACTAACCCAAAGAAAACGGTAGTAAGGGGAAACTTAACCAAAGAAAACGGTCGTACAGGGAAACTAAACCAAAGAAAACGGTCGTGAAAATGTAATCAAGTCTAGTGGCAAACAACTTTATACATAAAGAAATGTGTAATTGTGCAGTATATAAAACAATAAAAAGCTCCATATGTGATCTTGCCAATCGTAATAATTACATTCTCGATAGAGGTATTGATGATAATTAGAAAAAGGATAAAACAACGAGATACGAACAATGACAATAACCGTTATAAAATTACTGCTATTGACGTTGATAAAAATGACCAACGCTTCATAATACATTTCTCTAATATAATCATTTTTTAAACCAAACAAAGCAATTTAAAAAACAGCAGTATAAACGCCAGAAAACGTCCTGCAAGCGAGAGAAAAAACAGTAAAAGAAAACGTAGTATATGTGACAAAAGAATACCACATACATGGATTCCAATTCTCTCTCCGGTGTTTAGTTGGGCTTCGATCCCACTTGTTTATCTGCCGCGTGCCGGGGCTTTAGTGGAGTGACACGTGGAACAAATAACCCTCATCCCTTTTTTTCTCGTCTCCTGGCTTTCATTATAGATTCTGTCCTTTTCACTTATCTCCTGTGTTTTGATTGTGTTTTTGTCCCTTTCGCTTATTCCCTGTGTTTGGTTGTAGTTTCTGTCCTTCCACTTTCTCCTGTTTTCTTCGTTTCTCTCCTTCCGCTCTCTCCTGTTTCGTTATAGTTTCTGTCCTTTCACTTCTGCTTTCTTCACGTTTCTCTCCTTCCACTCTTTCCTGTTTCGTTACTGTTTCTGTCCTTTCACTTTCTTCTGTTTTCTTTAATTTTGTGTCCCAGTTTCTCCTGTTTTCTTCACGTTTCTCTAATTCCACTCTTTCCTGTTTCGTTACAGTTTCTGTTCTTTCACTTTCTCCTGTTTTCTTCACGTTTCTCTCCTTCCACTCTCTCCTCTTTCGTTATAATTCCTGTTCTTTCACTCATCTCCTGTGATTTCTTTACAATATCGGCGAATTAGAGATTGCAAAAGATAGAATTCCACTACAAGCCAAAGGTTATCTATGTGACAAGAAAAATCAACAACAGCGCGTGGAGATAAAGATAACTACCTTCTTTGGAAATAATTTTATAATAATAATTTTCATCCAATCAGACGAAAAAAAAAAAAAAAAAAAAAAAAAAAATCATATTAGGAATTCACTTTACCGGATTTCGAGATGTCAGAGAAGTGCAGTTTTCAAGATTTTTGGAGATGGCGAAGCTCGTAAAAGCCATTCCTGTCAGCGCTTGAACAGCTTATGTGTATAGTGGGTGTTTTTTGATGTCTGCCCGAGATTCGAAGGGCCGTGATAGATAGATAGATAGATGGAAGAAGCGAGAGAGAGGGAGAGAGAAAAAAAAGAGAAGACTGATATCGACAAAGCGA
>NC_091555.1:47308533-47313533 GCF_042767895.1 Penaeus vannamei
TGAGATCTCCTGAAGCCTTTTGAGAACTCCTGAAGCCTTTTGAGAACTCCTGAAGCCTTTTGAGAACTCCTGAAGCCTTTTGAGAACTCCTGAAGCCTTTTGAGAACTCCTGAAGCCTTTTGAGAACTCCTGAAGCCTTTTGAGAACTCCTGAAGCCTTTTGAGATCTCCTGAAGCCTTTTGAGAATTCCTGAAGCCTTTTGAGAATTCCTGAAGCCTTTTGAGAACTCCTGAAGCCTTTTGAGAATTCCTGAAGCCTTTTGAGAATTCCTGAAGCCTTTTGAGAACTCCTGAAGCCTTCTGAGAACTCCTGAAGCCTTTTGAGAACTCCTGAAGCCTTTTGAGAACTCCTGAAGCCTTTTGAGAATTCCTGAAGCCTTTTGAGAATTCCTGAAGCCTTTTGAGAACTCCTGAAGCCTTTTGAGAATTCCTGAAGCCTTTTGAGAACTCCTGAAGCATTTGAGAACTCCTGAAGCCTTTTGAGAACTCCTGAAGCCTTTTGAGAACTCCTGAAGCCTTTTGAGATCTCCTGAAGCCTTTTGAGATCTCCTGAAGCCTTTTGAGAACTCCTGAAGCCTTTTGAGATCTCCTGAAGCCTTTTGAGAACTCCTGAAGCCTTTTGAGATCTCCTGAAGCCTTTTGAGAACTCCTGAAGCCTTTTGAGAAGTCCTGAAGCCTTTTGAGAACTCCTGAAGGCTTTTGAGAACTCCTGAAGGCTTTTGAGAACTCCTGAAGCCTTTTTGAGAACTCCTGAAGCCTTTTGAGAACTCCTGAAGCCTTTTGAGAACTCCTGAAGCCTTTTGAGAACTCCTGAAGCCTTTTATGAACTCCTGAAGCCTTTTGAGAACTCCTGAAGCCTTTTGAGAACTCCTGAAGCTTTTTGAGAACTCCTGAAGCCTTTTGAGAACTCCTGAAGCCTTTTGAGAACTCCTGAAGCCTTTTGAGAACTCCTGAAGCCTTCGGAGAAATGCCTCGGCGGTAAAGGATTTGCTGTGCTGGATCACACGTTATGATTCCTCGTCCTTCTTGTCAAATGGGAAGGTTTAATGGGATGGAAAACGCTAAATAATGGATTTCCTCCTTTTGCATATAGATACTTACACACACACACATACACAACCCAAGAACTCCTGAAGGCTTTTATGAACTCCTGAAGGCTTTTGAGAACTCCTGGAGCCTTTTGAGAACTCCTGAAGCCTTTTGAGAACTCCTGAAGGCTTTTGAGAACTCCTGAAGGCTTTTGAGAACTCCTGAAGGCTTTTGAGAACTCCTGAAGGCTTTTGAGAACTCCTGAATCCTTTTGAGAACTCCTTAAGCCTTTTGAGAAGTCCTGAAGGCTTTTGAGAACTCCTGAAGCCTTTTGAGAACTCCTGAAGCCTTTTGAGATCTCCTGAAGCCTTTTGAGAACTCCTGAAGCCTTTTGAGAACTCCTGAAGCCTTTTGAGAACTCCTGAAGCCTTTTGAGAACTCCTGAAGCCTTTTGAGAACTCCTGAAGCCTTTTGAGAACTCCTGAAGCCTTTTGAGAACTCCTGAAGCCTTTTGAGAATTCCTGAAGCCTTTTGAGAATTCCTGAAGCCTTTTGAGAACTCCTGAAGCCTTTTGAGAACTCTTGAAGGCTTTTGAGAACTCTTGAAGGCTTTTGAGAACTCTTGAAGGCTTTTGAGAACTCCTGAAGCCTTTTGAGAATTCCTGAAGCCTTTTGAGAATTCCTGAAGCCTTTTGAGAACTCCTGAAGCCTTTTGAGAATTCCTGAAGCCTTTTGAGAATTCCTGAAGCCTTTTGAGAACTCCTGAAGCCTTCTGAGAACTCCTGAAGCCTTTTGAGAACTCCTGAAGCCTTTTGAGAACTCCTGAAGCCTTTTGAGAATTCCTGAAGCCTTTTGAGAATTCCTGAAGCCTTTTGAGAACTCCTGAAGCCTTTTGAGAATTCCTGAAGCCTTTTGAGAACTCCTGAAGCATTTGAGAACTCCTGAAGCCTTTTGAGAACTCCTGAAGCCTTTTGAGAACTCCTGAAGCCTTTTGAGATCTCCTGAAGCCTTTTGAGATCTCCTGAAGCCTTTTGAGAACTCCTGAAGCCTTTTGAGATCTCCTGAAGCCTTTTGAGAACTCCTGAAGCCTTTTGAGATCTCCTGAAGCCTTTTGAGAACTCCTGAAGCCTTTTGAGAAGTCCTGAAGCCTTTTGAGAACTCCTGAAGGCTTTTGAGAACTCCTGAAGGCTTTTGAGAACTCCTGAAGCCTTTTTGAGAAGTCCTGAAGCCTTTTGAGAACTCCTGAAGCCTTTTGAGAACTCCTGAAGCCTTTTGAGAACTCCTGAAGCCTTTTATGAACTCCTGAAGCCTTTTGAGAACTCCTGAAGCCTTTTGAGAACTCCTGAAGCTTTTTGAGAACTCCTGAAGCCTTTTGAGAACTCCTGAAGCCTTTTGAGAACTCCTGAAGCCTTTTGAGAACTCCTGAAGCCTTCGGAGAAATGCCTCGGCGGTAAAGGATTTGCTGTGCTGGATCACACGTTATGATTCCTCGTCCTTCTTGTCAAATGGGAAGGTTTAATGGGATGGAAAACGCTAAATAATGGATTTCCTCCTTTTGCATATAGATACTTACACACACACACATACACAACCCAAGAAAAATAAACTTTATTTGCCTCTCTCATATCTCAAAAAAAAAGAAAAAAAAAGGTTCATACCGTGCACATAAACTTCATTTGCCTCTCTCATATCTCCAGCAAAAAAAGGAAAAAAAAAAAAGTTTCATACCGTGCACTTCCTTCCAAAAAAGCCGACGCACCGGCTGCTTTCCTCACGCCGGTGTCGCTCAGATATACATTCCGCCTTTCCCCTCGCCAAACAAAAGGAGGCGAGCGGGGGAGCGAGACCTCAGAGACACAGACCAAGGGCGGGTTATGTCTCTCAGGCTCAGCTTCGGGATCAGGGGGCTTGGTCTTTGCGCCTCCTGAGGGAAAAGGGCTTCGGAGGGGGAGCTCGGACGCGGGTCTCACGCGTCGAAACCGTCACGGGCTTATTATACAAGCGCTCTTTGCCGTCGCTTCGTCAGCACGCAAAAACACGTACTTATATATTCATATCTATATCTATCTATCTATATATGTATATATATATATCAATATATATATATATATATACACACACATATATATATGTATATATACACATATAACATATACTCACACACACACATATATATATATGTATATATACACATATAACATATACTCACACACACAGACATATATATACATATATATATGTTTGCTGTTTATTATGGCTATTTGTATTTGAACTTTACACAGAAACCTACGGCTGCTCGCCATGAATTTATGGCAACGCACCACAGCCTAATATTTCCCCGCAAGTCCAAAGGTCCGCCATATTGTCCCGAGGCCATTTTCACGACGACCGAGTCCGCATATTCACTCAAGGATCCGGCGTTCTGAAACAATCATCAGCGAGAGAGAAAAAAAAGGGACAATATCATTGTTCCAGTAATTTTCCCGGGCGATGAACAACAATAGGAGGAAATGTTGGAACGAACACGGCGTGAAACCCTCTAATATGCAAGCGACCGGCGCGCGTGAACTCGCTCGACTCAATTCGATATTTGTTTTAGAATCAAGGGACATCGAATTTATCTCGAGAGTCCACTCCGAAGGCCGCGCTGGACGAGGGGGTGGCATTTCTCCCTCTTTCTGGTCTTACGTTTCATACAGTAGCGTTATAACAATCTAAAAGGATGATAAAATAATAACGATGGGTGTTATAGGCATTTCTCCCTCTTCCTGGCCTTACGTTTCATACAGTAGCGTTATAACAACCTAAAAGGATGATAAAATAATAACGATGGGTGTTACAACAACGTAAAAACTGTTCTTCGACCTGATGAAAGAAACCGGAGATACCTTTCCAATTCGTCTTTTCTTAAGGCTTATCACATTCTTCGTGATGTATGCATATGAACAGAACCTTGGATGCCTCACTCAATATTTTGGAGGTATGATTTAAATAATAGGGGAGGTCACCCCGGGGGATACTGGGGAGTACCCGGACTTATTTTTTTCACTGGTACTCATTTCTGACTAATTCTGGAGAGGGACACTGTGCTTCCCGGTTGAATCTATTCTGCTGATGCCCTCAAAATTGTTGCAGAAACCATTATGGCTTTTCCAAGTCTTGTGGAAGACGTCTAGCTGTTGAAAGGGTTTATCCTTTTCTCAGGATAAGCAACTTGGATAAGCACACACTGTGTAGGTAGGATAATATACAATAATGCTGCATTACACCTAGGGCGTCGAGATAAAAGCACAGGATAAGCAGCGATAGTCTGGCTCAGTGAGACTTACTACCGGAACACTCACCGTCTTGGAGCTAAATAGCGTGATTATCTATCTAATAATCTGGCTTATGAGCGCAGCAATGTGAAGGTGACATCTGAATCAGTAAGAATTGAGCAAGAAACTTCCTGTGCCATTAATTATCGTCGAGTTTCCAAACTCAAGTATCAGAAACAACACACTGACATGTTTGTTGCTCGTATCCTCTCTAAACCCACATTATATTGTCCCATCACGTTAATTAATTTCACAGCATTATAAGAAAAGGGCGTGTGATGAATTCATGCTCAGAGGAGCGGACATACCTGTCGGCGAAGATGGCGAACACAGGTGAGGCGAAGAAGTGGGAGGCAGAAGGAAAGGGCGAATATCTGGTTTGAAGGGGAATCGCTGCCTCAGACGCTATCTTCAACACCTCAACAACAACTTCAACAACTCCTCACAGTAGAACATGAAGGCTACCGCTATATTATGTTTATATATATATATATATATATATATATATATATATATATATATATATATATATATATATATATATATATATATATATATATATATATATATATATATATATATATATATATATATATATATATATATATATATATATATATATATATATATATATATATATATATATATATATATAT
>NC_091555.1:47328533-47331033 GCF_042767895.1 Penaeus vannamei
GTTTTATAGCAGTATCGTTATCATGATGGTAAAGTTACGATGGTAATTGATACATTTTATTATTACGATCGTCGTTACTATCAAAATTACAATTGTAAAAGATACCAAACATTTTAATTTTTTTTTACAAAGGAAGCCATAATCGTGATAATATCATAAACAACAACAAGGATAATTATAATCAATTTGTAGAATTAGCAAAACAACGAATGGGTCCAAAGGAAGGACTGTAAAGAATGTGCCGCAGAATAAGGGAGACAGAGAGAGAGAAGGAGATGGATGATGATGATGGATATCGATAGGCCTAGGATCCGGGAAGACCTAATTATCTTTCCGGTAATATAAAGACCTAATTACCGGCGAGTGGGATTCGCGGCGTGCGTGTCGGTCTGTCTTTTTTCCTTCCTGTCTGTCCGTTTGTCTGTCTGTGTATCTGTTTTTAGGTATATAGGTATATATGTATGTATATGTAAATGTGTATATATGTATGCAAACACATGCGCGTGTGTGTATATGTATATATATGTATGCACACGCACACACACACACACACACACACACACACACACACACACACACACACACACACACACACACACACACACACACACACACACACATATAAGCGCGTGTATTTTTAATTGTATTATAATATTTTTTCAATTTTCGTATGTTGAGTACGAACTATATCATAATGAACGATTTAATGATTATTGCATAAATGAAGATATATAGACGATAAAAATAATTGTAATGACGATGCCCAGGAACATTTATATTTTTAACATAATCTGGATGGTATTAATAATGAACGTAACTAATTGTTGTTTTGAAGAGCTGTTGTGTCCTTTTGTGTCAAATACAATTCTAGACTGAAATATCTGAGAATAATGATGTCGATAATTGTGGTAATAATGGTGATAATGGTGATAGTAATAATAATAATGATGATAACGTTAAGAGTGATGATATTAGAGATGATAATGATGATAATGATGATGATAATGATGGTATTAGAGATGGTAATGATAATGATGATAATGATGATGATGATGATAATGATGATTGTGATAATATTGATATTAATAGTATTGATATTAACGATAGATATAATGGCAAAAATGATAATGGTTATCATTACCATTATCAGCCAACGATAAGCCAAAAACACCGACAATCGAAATAACGTTAACAACAACAACATCAATTATGATAAACGATACCAACTCGACACTCGGGTCATTAACGATAACAATCCTCTAAGCATTTAAACAGATTCCGTTCCGGCTTTGTGGGGCTTTTCGTGCGAAATCGGCAACGACTTTGATGCGAAATCGGTAAGACTGCGCCCTGTTCCTCGGAAATCTGAAGTGGGACTCGTCGGGATCCTGCTGGAGATTCGCGTCTGTCTGTGGCACTCCCGGGGGGGGGGGGGAGGTTGATAAGTAGTGTTTTTTTTTTTGTGTGATTGTGATTTGATTATTTGGTTCGTCGGGAGAGAGAGGAAAGGGGTGGGATTGGTGTGTGCGTCTAAATACATACGAGGGAGGGAGGGAGGGAGAGAGAAGGGGAGAGGGAGAGAGAGGGAGAAAGAAGGAGAGGTGGAGAGGGAGAGAAGGGGGGAAAGAAGGGAGGTGGAGAGGGAGAGAGAAGGAGAGGGGGAGAGGGGAGAGAGATGGGGGAGGAGGGAGAGAGAGGGAATAAGAAAGGGGGAGAGGAGAGAGAGAAATAAAGGGGGGAGAGAAAGAGAGAGAGAGAGAGAAGAGAGAGAGAGAGAGAGAGAGAGAGAGAGAGAGAGAGAGAGAGAGAGAGAGAGAGAGAGAGAGAGAGAGAGAGAGAGAGAATGGAGAGCGAGAGAGCGAGCGAGAGAGCGAGCGAGAGAGCGAGCGAGAGAGAGAAAGAGAGAGAGAAAGAGGGGGCGCGAGAGCGAGAGAACGGGTAGGGAATCTGTTTCGGTTCTTAATTTTCCATTTCACAACAAAAACCCCTCTAAGATCCCCCATCTTCTTAGGCGACAAAACAGAGCAATTATCCCCCACCTTTCTCGACGTGACCTAAATTATCACCAGCGGGGGGGTCGGGGGGGGAGTCATTCTCCTAAGAGGTGAGAGGCCGTGACCTGACCTTCGCGAGCACGGAGGAGCGAGAGAAGGAGGAGGAGGAGGGAGGTGACCTCTTCGTGTCTCCGGGGCTCACGGGCGTCCACAGAAGCGCCTTGACCTAATTACACGGTGTGGACACAGGTCGGGGTCAAGGGTCAATCAGGGGCATGGTGGTTAAACGGGAGAGGTGGGCGGGGCATGAAGCTAAGGGGGAGGGGGGAGGACGGAGGGAGGGAGGGAGGGACAGGTAGATATTAAGTTTCTTAATTAAGGGAGAAGTGGATAGGTCATAGTGCATTTCGTTGGACAAATTTTTAATTGATAATTGTCCCACGTACGGATGAATGGACGACACACTGCGACGACAAGGGAACAACGAGAGTAAGATCAAGTAAAGG